>NW_020954650.1:1067802-1245591 GCF_900497805.2 Vombatus ursinus
ATAGATAGATAGATAGATAGATAGATAGATAGATAGATAGATAGATAGATAGATAGAAGGCACAGGGTGAGTTGAAAATGAAGGGGTTATATCTGGAGAATAAAATTAAGGGGTGAGAGAGAATTATACTAGGAGAAGGAGAAAGGGAGAGGTAGAACACGGTAAATTATCTCACAAAAAAAAAAAAAACCAGAAAAGGCTCTTACAGTGAGGGGAAATGGGAGAAGGTGAGAAGGAATGAGTGAATCTTATCCTCATAGGATTTGACTTAAGGAGGGAATAACATACACACTCAATTGGGTATGGATATCTGTCTTACCCTACAGGAAAATAGGGGGGTGGAAGGGGACAAGAGAGTAGGGGGATGATAGAGAGGACAACAGATTGGGAAAGGGGGTAATCAAAAGCAAGTACTTTTGAGGAGGGACAGGATCAAAAGAAAGAATAGAATAAATGGAGGGGTGGGATAGGATTAAGGGAAATAGAGTTAGTGTTTCACAGCATGTCTACTATGGAAGTGTTTTGCATAACTGCATATATATAAAACCTATATTTAGTTGCTTGCCTTATCAATGAGAGTGGGTGGGGAGGGAGGAAGGGAGAAAATTTGGAACCCAAAGTTTTAAAAACACATGTTTAAAAAAAATGTTTTCACATGCAACTGGGGAATAAGAAATACAGGAAAAGGTATACAGAAATCCATCCTGCCCTACAGGAAAATAGAAGGGGAAGGAGATAAGAGAAGTGGGGGGGATAGAAGGGAAGGCAGACTAGGGGAAGGGGTATTCAGAATGCATGCCATCTTGGAGTGGAGGGAGGGGAGAGATGGGGTAAATTTGGGACTGAAAATCTTGTGGAAGTAAATGTTGAAAACAAAAAAATAAATAAAAATTACCATAAAAAAGATAGAAGTCAAAAATAGAAATAGAATGAGGATCATATGCCAGGGAAAGGGATAAGTCTTTCTGTTAAATTTTTGATAGTTTTTGTTTTATTCTTTTCTCACTATTTCATTTCCCCTCTTCCACCTAGAGAGCCATATCTTACAACAAAAAAATTTAAAAGGAAGAAAGTTTTACAAAATTAACTTAAAAAACCAATCAAATCAGTATAAACAGTGTTCTACATCTATAGTCCCATCCACCACCTCCTTTACAGAGAAGAAAAGGAAGTGAATTCTCATATCTTTTCTTTGGACATTAGCTTGGTCAGTATAATTAGAAAGTATTCAGTTTTTATTTCAGTCATTAGTCAGTAAACATTAATTAAACATCTGTTATATGCCAGCACTCTCTTAAGTGTTGGGGTTAAAAAAAAAGAGGCAAAAGACATTCCTTTATTCTACACATTTACATTGTTTTAGCCATTGTGCATATTGTTTTCCTGGTTCAATTTGATTCACTTTACATCAGTTCATTTAAATTTTCCTTTGCTTCCCAGTGTTCTTCTGCTTTATCCTTTATTACAGTGCAATAATAATTTTCCACTACATTCATGTATCATAGCTTGTTTAGCCATGCCTTAATCAATGAACATTATCTTGTTTCCATTTCTTTGCAACTACAAAAAGTACTACTATAAAACTTTTTGTTCATGATGGACCTTTTTATTTTTCTATTTTAACTTCCTTGATGTATAAGCTAGCAGTAGAATCTCTAGGTAAAAGGGTATGGCTTTATAAGTCTCTTTCTTAGCATAATTTCATATTGTTTTCCAGAGTAGTTGGGTCTATTCAGCAACACCATATTAGTGTGCCTGTCTGAGACAGAGAATTTCAAGAAAGAGGGGAAAGCAAATAGAGCCTAGTTCTTCAGAGTCCATGTGTGAAAGAGCCAAGGGGGAAAAAAACTACTAATTTTTGTCATGTTCATAAAGTAAAGAAAATATTTAGCAAAAGCATCTGCTGCTACCAAGGTTACATAGAATAAATTGGAGACCTTTATTTTTGGCAGTATCTTGATCTTTTAAAAAAAATTAAAAGTGCATGTTTGCTGTATTTCGTAGTTTTTTCCATAATATGTAGAATTGTTGCCTTCATGCTAGCTATGTACTTCGTAGGGGTACTTTGACTAGGAAATGCCTGAGGAAGTAGTTTCTGGACTCTTATCCAGCTTCCTCTTTCTCCAAAATAGGATGGTCCATGATGCTTTCAATTTGGCATCTTTGTTTATCATTAATAAAATTGATAAATATTGTCAACTATGAAGTGTGTGTGTGTGTGTGTGTGTGTGTGTGTATGTGTTTTGGATCTGATATTTAGGATGTACCTTTATTTTAGATAATGAAAAACACCCCCACATGTAATAAATTACTTTGTTTAAAGGTGACTTAAATCAGATTTAAGTCAAGTGTTCTGCCCATTAAAAAAATAAAATAAAAGACTGGATACAAATCAAAGCTGCTGTTACAGCACTCTACTCCATGCTAACATCATGATTATTTTCAAGGGGTCCTTATTATCCTGAGCCAGCTTTGAACTCTTTCTAGCACAGTTTTGAAAATCATCATTACATATACTCTAAGCATTTTGCAAATTGGCAATATATTTTACCCTTTAAAATATTAAAATTCTGAATATTCATATTTTAGAATACCATTCTTCGAAATTAATAAAATAAAATAATGATGCTGGGTTATTACTAGTGACTTATAGAATATATTTCTTTGCCTCTTTAGAATAAAAATTAACTACTAGTTCAGTCTTCTTCGATCCTTTGTTTTGCCTTTGCATTGAGGAAATAGTAGTCATTTTATTGGTAGCTGGTTAGTGGACCCTCCCAGCCTACTACTTATAACACTTCTTTGTCTCCCTAGAAGAGGGGATTATGGAATCTTGACCATATGTCAGACCTATTTAATTATACTGTATTGTTCATCCCTGTATTGGGAAACGTGTGGGTCCAACTAAATGCACCCTATTATGAGGTATTCTAAGGCTTTGGCCTGGGTAACTTTGCCTGAACTCTTTGACTTGAAACAACATGAGTCTATTATTTAAATAGCAGAACCAGTTAATTTTACTTAACAAAACATAACAAACAAAACACAAACAATATGATTTAGTTTCTTTTGTATGCGTTCAAGATATTTTATTTCTTCACCTAAGTTATGTACATTTGCTCCTTTGTATAGTTTTTCATATGAATTCCTGATATCCCTTACAAAAATTCAGGGGTTCTCAAGCCCTAAGGTTCATAGAATGGAAAATAATTTCTTTTCAAGATGCTTTTTTCCTGCCCTGTAGACATACCCTTGAAGCCAGACGCATAAAAATTACTTTCGTAAGTCAAGAAGGTCTGTTTTAGTTTCCCCACGTGGCTGTGCAGTTTACAAGACATTGATTTACCATTTTAAACAACCCATGGAGGTTTTTGTGAGCAATTCATCCTAAAAAATCTCCAAAGAATATGTAAACTAGAAAAAAAAAGTATATTTAACAAAGGGTTTTATAGTTAGAGCCTGATTTCTCCTTTAATTTCTCCTTTGTTTCTTGTAAGAAGCTGAGATCCTCCTACTGGAACAAATTTCATGAGGAAAATATCTATTTCCAATGCCAACAAATGTAGCCAGCTCCATTTTCTGTAATTTAAGGGTAGGTCATAAAGCTTTTGCACTTCATCAGACAACACTTGAGCTAAATGGTATGATTCTAAACACTCAATCTTTGGGTAATTCTCAAACAGGACTATACATTTCTTTTCTACTGTTTAGTGCTTTCCTTCCAAGATTCCCTAATTCTGCCATGCTTGCACTGTTAACTGTTCAATAGACTAGAAAAGTCCTTTATGGTCTAAGAAATGGAAATTCCACTCATCCAAAAATGAGAGGCTCATATGTGGGGGCAACTTGTACTTAGAGAAATAAGAGAAGAAAATGTGAGGAATTCCTGGGTTGTCAAATGCTTATGAAAGCTAGAGTATAAAAGCTAGTATGGTTTCTATCTTTTTAGAGAGTTTCAGCGGAAGTTGATTCTTCTTAATTCACATTTGTAGTATTACACTGAAGTTAAATAGTCCAGTTTAAAGAGAACTAGATTTATAATTCACTTTACTTCTCTTAGTGTTTCAATTATTAGCCTCATGAACAGTCTTGTATGGACTAACAGAGTTCTTGCCTCTTTAATATACAGCAATTACTGAGATAGGTGGTTTAATATATAATGCTTTGAATTTATTCAGGGAAATGATTTAGCTTAATACATATTACATCAGGAGAAGAATGAATGACCTTACATTTGCATGAATATTTTTTAGATAATTGTTGATTTACAATTAAACTCTATTGGCCATATTGTTAGTTGGAGTTGTTAGTCCATTATAAATCAAACTTTAATGTACATATTTTTTTGTCTTACATCTCAGAGTTGCCAAAGAATATGGCATATCCATAATACTGTAGTATTTGGTATTATAAATCTTTAAAATATTCTACTTATCAAGTATACATTTTGAAATACATATTTCATAGATTTTAGACTATAAGAGCACAATAAATTTCAGAAACAAAGTAAGCACTTTATAGAAAAGTACCATTTAATTAACTACAGAATATTAGTTTCCAACAATTTCATCAGGAATGAACAAAGTTTAACAAAATGAACTTTGATAGTAATAAATGTAAAGTCTTAAATTTACATTTTCAAAAAGAAAAGCACTATCATTTTGTTTAGTTGTTTCAGTCATGCCCTACTCTTTGTGATCCCATTTGTTTGTTTGTTTTTTTGCAAAGATACTGGAGTGGTTCAACATTTCCTTCTTAAAGATGAAGAAACTAAGACAAACAGGGTTAAGTGCCTTGCCCAGGGTCACACGTCTAGTAAGTGTCTGAGCCTTGATTTTGGACTAAGGAAGATGATTTTTCCTGACTCCATGCCTGGCAATCTATAAACTGCATCATCTAGCTGCCTCTAAGCACAGGTATAGGATATGACAAATGTGATTAGTATGGTTGACAGTGGCTTAGGAAAAATGGAAAAAAAAAAATCTCTGCGTTTTTGTGAATTTACCTAATGGGTTAATAGTATGACATACCTGTTTACCAATAGAACAAAGTCTTAGATGTTGGTCACGCTGAGAGGTGAACCTGTTTATATCTACATGCCAGATCTTTCTTGGAAAGAATCTCAAGAGGATAGAAAATGAGAGTTGTCCTGCTCATTTGCTAATGACTATTTTATTCCAAACAAGGGCCAAAATTCATTTTCATTATTGTGATTCATTGCTTCTCCATGCTAATTCTCTTAGTTCCATTCACTATATTTAACAGAGCATATGAATATTTTAACTTCTCTATGCTTCTCCCTCTTTCCCATCCTCCCAACAAAGATGAGAAAGCCTGTTAGTGATAGGGATAGTGACTAGATCTGTGATTTCACTGTTAAAGGCAACTTTTACTGATTCAAGTCAGCCCCTTCTTTGCAACTCACAGCCTTAGAGCATTAAGCTATCTAGAACACTGAGAGGTTAAGTGACTTGGCCAAGGCTCCACAATCAGTATGTGTCTTCCTAATTTCAAGGCTTGCTTTTATCAATTATGCGGGCCTTCCAGAGACAGACCATGGTACAACAAATTAGCTTGGCAAATAGGCAGTCAGCCGGAGAAGCTAGAAGCAAGAATTGCAGAGAATGAATGAGCTCTATTCCAGAAAATGTGAAAGACAAGTAAAATTTTCCAGTGATTTGCCAAGAATGAACTCTCTGTGGTTTTTCCATGACCTGCTATGTGTGCACAGAATTCAGGGTTGACTCTCTGCCAGTAAAGAAGGTGAAACAGATACAGGAAGGCTATTCTATTTGCCAGGTAATCTGGGGAATAAGATGTTCCTTGTGAAAATGGAAGAGGTACTTCAAAGGAAAAACAAAGAGGGACAGATATATGGTGATGCTGAGAGGAATCCTAATCTGTATCAGGAGACTAGAAAATAAAGGAGGGTAACAAAGAGAAAGAAGGCAAGAATGATTGAACCTTTAGATCTATGGAAGATGAATTGGGGTACTCTGAGGAGGGAGTATGGGATAGGACGTTTGGTTGAGGCTTAATGAAAAGAGAAATAGATTAATATTGTAAAGGGATTGTATCATAGACCAACCAGTCCAAAGGAAGATGTGGGATGCTTAGGTGGGATGAAATTATAATGGACAGTAAAGAGATGGCAGAGGTACTCAATTATTCTTTTGTTCTCTTTCCTCTACCAAGGAACAAAATATTCAGACTGGAAAGGTTATATAGATCGGTTAACAGGACCCTTAAACTAAAGATAATTGAGACTGTAATAAGAGCAACTGGTTACTCTTAATTAGTTCAACTTATCAGAATTGCTTGCATTTCAGGTAATAAAAGGATTTTAGGAGGGAGAGTAGTGTAGTAGAGAGTATTGGATTTGTAGACAAAGGAACTGGGTTCAAATCACGATCTTGCTATTTAAAATCTGTGGTGACCACAGGCAAAAAATTTCACTCCTCTGGAGCTCAGTGTCCTCGTCTCTAAAATAATGGGGTTTGGAATAGATGAATTCTATTTCAAATCTGTAAACCCAGGATCTTTCTGATATGATTGCTGAGCTCCTATTTATGATCTTTGAAAAATCATATAGCAGTACCTACTTACTGAAGATAGACAAATCCTACTCCCCCCTTTTCTTAAATAAAAGATGGATTGTTCAAATTACTGATTGGTGAGTTTGGGTTAGATTCCTGGAAGAAATTTGAGAGCATATTATTAAAGGAATGGTTATTAACATCTAGTAAGGGAAGTAGGGATTACTAAAAGCCAGAAAAGGTACGTCAAGAAAAATACTTTCCAAAATAATATAATTTTTTTCTGGGGGGGGGGAGAATGGGGTGGGAAGGTTGCTAGATACCATTAATGCAGTATACTTGGATTTCAGCAATGTGCTTTTCATTTGATAAAGTCCCTCAAGAAAACTCTGTAAATAACATAAAAAGCACATTTATATTTGTTGGATGAAAGAATAGCAAGGTAGATTTGTAACTTGTTACAGAGCCATGCCCCACAAGATGTAATGGATCCATATCAACTTGGGGAGAGATTTCTTGTGCTTTGTCCTGTGCTATTCAATATCTTTTTTTTTTATTAATTTCACAGGGGGATTTAATAGGGTAAAAAATTGTCTTGCTCAGTCAGACATGTCATTAAACACTGTTTCATGGAACTTTATTTTTTTTTCTCCAAAGAAGATAAAGTTAAATGCAGGCAAAAATATGGCCCCCAAACTGAGATTTTTAAAATGGACAGGACATTTTGTTGTTTCATTAGTACAAAAAATTTTTGTCAACATTAGAGGAATGGGTCATTACTTGTCCTGTCATTCATTCTATCTTCCTTTACCCAATGGTTTCTGAATCCAGATAACTGCATTTGCCAATGCCTCAGACCATCTCAATGGAACAGGTTCTATAGGGACCAGAACCCAATTTATAGGGACTTTTTATTTGTCCCCCAAGATGTAAGGAATTAATATAAGGACTTGTTCTGTATCTAACTTGGTGCATCCACTTATGAAAATGACAGTGATAAAAGCCTTCCATTTAATGGTCTTTCCTTAACCTCTTTTACTGCACTTGTGCATGAGAACTGATTACTTTCTATGGTTTTGGTTTCTATGATGCTGCACTATCCAAGTTCTCCAACCTTTCTAATAACTGTTTGAGGTGATTCTGACAATTCTTTCATAGTATCCAGTTCGTCCCATGAAGTATCCTCAAGGTGTTCACTTGTCAGGTCTCTACTCTTCCTACTTTAAAAAAATGTCTCCCTCCCTGATCTTATTGCTTTTAATTTCTTCAATGATCATATCTAGCCTGATGACTTTCTTTTCTTTTAATTTTTTTTAAATTTATGGGCAAAAACAAGCATGTCCATAACATAGTATAATAAAAAAGATGATTGTACATGGAACTGCAAATCTGTTATGTACAAATTTATATTCTTTTGGAATATATAATAAAGTTATCATGTACATTTCTATTTTTCTTCCTTTTTTTCTTCCCTCCTCTCCCTGCCCTAGAGATGGCTACCATTAGAAACATAAACACACACACACACACACATATACATACATATATATATGTAAAATTATTTCATACTTACTTCTAGTTCTTTCTCTGGATGCAGATAGTGTCTTTCATCACATGTCTTTTATAGTTAATTTGGGTATTTATAATAGTCAAAATGACATATTCTCTCAAAGTCATTCTTAAAACATTGCTATTATTATATACAATATTCTCTTGGTTCTGTTAATTTTACTCTTCACTATTTCATGTTTTTCCATGTTTTTCTAAGATTACTGAGCTCATCATTTCTCATAGTACAGTAGATTTCCATTACAATCATATAGCACAACTTGTTCAGTCATTCCCCAATTGATGGGCATCCCTGCAATGTCCAGTTCTTTGCTACCACAAAGAGAGCTGCTATAAACATTTCTAGAGCATATAGGTTCTTTTCCTTTTTCTATACTCATCTTTGGAAATAGATCTAGTAGTGGTATTTCTGGGTCAAAGGGTATAGGCAGTTTAATAACTCTTTGGGAATAATTCCAGATTGCTCTCCAAAATGGTTGGATCAGTTCACAATTCCACAACAATGAATTAGTGTCCCAATTTTTCCACATCCCCTCCCACATTTGTTGCTTTCGCCTTCAATCATTTTAGCTAATCTGATAGGTGTAAATTGATATCTCAAGGTTGTTTTAATTTGCATTTCTCTAATCAATAATGATTTAGAGCATTTTTCATGTGACTACAAATTGTTTTGATTTCTTCATTAACAAATGGACCATTTTATTTATTGATTTATTTTAATTTATAATTTACTTAGATATAGGCATCCACAGTAAGTTTATAAAATTTTTTTAATCCAATTTTTTTATTAAAAATCTATTTTCTATCTGTTCCACTTGAACCCACACATCTACTAAAAAAGAAATACAAAGAAAACCTTTGTTCCATATGCATAATTGAAACAAATACCTGTATTGGTCACATTGAAGAAAAGAATGTCTTAATCTGTATCCTCAGTCCATCACTTCTCTGTTAGGAAATGGATAGCTTGCTTCATTTTGATACCTCTTGTTCATTGCATTGAGTTCTTAAGTCTTTCAAAATTGTCTATCCTTACAATGTTGTTATAATATAAATTATTCTCATAGTTCTGCTCATTTGACTATATCAGTTCATACAAGTCTTCCCAGGTTTCTCTGAAATCACTCGTTTCTTCATTCCCATTAAATTCATATTCATATAATAAATTTACATTTGTATAATTTGTCCAAACATTTCCTAGTTGATAGGCACCTCCTTAGTTTCCAGTTATTTCCTACCACAAAGGAACCACTATAAATATTTATGAAAATATGGGCCTTTTTCCTCTTTTTTCATCTCTTTGAGGGTATAAAAATAATAGTCATATTCCTGGGTCAAGGGGTTAGCATAGTTTACTAAATTTAGGGGCATAGTTCCAAAGTGCTTTCCAGAATTACCAGATCACTTCACAGCTCTCCAGCAGTGCATTGATGTGCCTGTTTTCCAAAAGCTTTGCCAGAATTTGTCATTTTCCCATTTTTGTCAACTTTCCCAATTTTTATAGGTACAAAGTAGAATTGCAAAGCTGTTGTGATTTGTATTTCTCTAATTATTGTGAATTAGAATTTTTTTTTTCCATATGGCTATTGATTGTTTGGATTTCTTCCTCTAAAAACTATATGTTGAAATCCTTTGATAATTTATCAATCGAGGAATAGGTATAAATTTGAATCATTTCAACATTTATCTTATGAATGAGGCATGTATACATATACATATTTATGTATAACTTGCTATAAAAATATTTTCTTAGTTATCTGCTTTCTTTCTAATTTTAAGCTAATAAAACTTGCAACTGATACATAGCTAGGAAAGATAATGCATTGGTAAACAGTATCAGGGTTCCAAAGGAGCTTGATCATTTTGAATAGTTGTCTACATATTAAAAACTAAAAAGTTAATATGAATAGTGCAAATTCCTTTTTGGCACAGTTAGTCAAAAGGGTGAGAAAACTACTTTGTGGTGTTAGTAGACAATATAAATTGAAATATGGTGGGACAGCCAAAAAATCTAACATAAATTAAGCTAAATTACAAGAGGCATAATATCTAGAGTGAGAAAGATGATAGTTCTTCGTACTCTGTCTTTGCCAGACCACGTTTGGACCATTATGTTTAGTTCGGGAGCCTGAATTTTGGAAAGAATAGTGACAAATTGGTGTGAATAAAAAAAGATGACTAAAATGATGGAAGGATTGGAAAATGTACCATGTGGGGAGTGACAGAGGCAACTAGGGATATTTAGCCTGGAAAAAAGACTTAGGGTAAGCATGATAGCTTTAGGAAAGAAAGGGAATGGGGCAAAGCAGAGAAGTGAAGAGGAGAGAAGTGAGGAGAGGAGGAGATAGGAAAGCAGAGGAGAGGTAAAGGAAGTGGAAAAGAGGACAGAAAATGAAAGGGAAGGGAATGGGAAGAGAAATCTTCATCCTCTAAGCAAGTATTTGATTTTTAAAAGGAGATCAAAATAATTGGGAGTAAAATCTTGTGAATGACAGGTGATTAAGTTAATCAAAAAGTAGATATAACTGCTGATTTTGTATGTGATTTATATACTAGCTTTGTAGTCAATTTCAGATGAGGGGATTGGAGCAGAAATGTCTAGAGATGGCCCACAGGGCCTACTTTAAGCTATTCTCTCTGGTCACTGGCTTCTTTATTTCATGTTAACCAGATAGCAGAGCTTCTTTGCAAACTGTCACAAGTCATGAGGAATTGATGGTTTTTGCTTTTGACTCTTCTGATTGAGTGCACATGTTACATGCCCTTACATTTCCCTTTTAAGTTCTGTCTCATTTAATAGGATAATCACTAATACTCTTGGCACCATAAAGCTGGCTTCAGAAAATTCTTTTCAGTGTTCTACCATTTTCTGTTGTGATGATCCTCAGTCTGATAAGATGTGACCCAGCAATAAAAACCATGTTTCTAAGAGTTTGAGAGGAGTACTTTAAATAGACATGAGTTCTGCAAATAGTGGCTCTACTAGTGTGGGACATGAGCAATTATATGGAGAAATCTGTTCTCATGGGAAACTTAACTTGTGCACTTCCTTTGTAGGAAATAATTTTGTGTGGAAAATAGTAAAATACGTATTGTCATCTTTTAAAATAAAAAACTTAAAATATTTTCTAACTTTAATCTGTACTTGGTAAGGACAAGGTGATTGTAAAACAAATACAAACTTTTGTTTTAGGCCACGCCACTAAATGATAAACTTGTAAGTATGTAGCTATATATTACATAGTGTTATTCATAACTTTATAATAACAAAGTTCTCCAAGTCTATCTGAAAGAAAGCAGAAACAATTTAAATAAACAATGCGATGAGGGAAGTTGCCACGTGTTGCTGGGACGAAGAGTTTGTAATACAGAAAAGGCTAGGTACTGGCAATACGTGCCAGAGAAAACACTTGGCCCCAATGCACTATTGCGCTCCACTTATAAGCTCCTTTCCTTGTCAAATTTTTCTCCAGATTTCAAAAGGCATGCTAGGCTATGTTCTGCAATATACCAAAATTTATAGAAATTTATAGTTTAACATCAACACATTCTATATTGGGGAAAATATCTTCTTGAAGTTGATTAGGTTCTTCTTCATCAATCTCTAACTGCTTACTGCTAATCTTAGACAAAAATAATTTCAAATGGCTAAATTTGGAGGGAAAAGCCAATAGGCTAAGAAATTAGTCTGTCATATTATTCACTAAAATTGTTTTTTTTCCTTCCACCTCTTCTTTACTTGAATATTGATTATGTAGCCAGTGTAATAATATGATAATAAAGCTGATAATATATGATAATAATAACTCATATTTCTATAACACGTAAACATAGAAGATATTGTAATGCACGTAGCACACTTTAGACACATTATTTCATTTTACCCTCATAACAAACATGTGAACCAATGCTATTATTATTATCCCCATTTTACAGATGAGAAAATTGAACCTTAGAAGGGTGAAGTGACTTGCTCAGTTTCACATAGCTAGTAAATGTCTGAAGTAGAACTCAAACCCAGGTTTTTGTGATTCCAAATCTAGCTATCAATTGTACTGTTACCTATCAAAGTCTATTCCTAGCATTGCTTGTGTCATTTATAAACTCATAAGCAAGAAAAGTTACATTTTGAAGCTGAAACTGATGGTAGTATGATATAGTGATGATTGATCCCTGATCTAGTTCTGTCACATAAAGTTCCAGAGTTTTTTGTACCGAACTTTTTTTTTTGTTTTTGCTATTTTCAGGTCTTTTGCAGAATAGCTTCCAGATTATAGTTCACAAACCATTCTCATATGTTGCACCACATCATAGATTTAAAATGTATTGTCAAAATCGAATAAGTATGGGCGTCCATTTAAGAGACTGATGTGAAAGGTTATGGAAGGGATGAGATCTCCCACCTATACTTTTGCAAAGAATTTACAAAGGGTAAATGAAGGTGAAATAAAGATCTATTAATCCAATGAGTACAAGAGTAAATACCTCTATTGAACCTGGGCAGTTAAAAAAAGACTGCAAGAATTTTGTGGGCACTGAGAGAATTCCTGCCAGGAGCCAATAAGAAGGCAGGTAAGCAGACCTGAAATCTAATGTCATTATCACCAGGGACTTTCTAGAGGAATCTAAAACCAATAGTGCTCTAAATGAGATGCTCTGATGGGAAGTGAAGCCTTCCAGCTCTGAGTGCAGACAGGCCAGGGCAGGTGGAAGCCAGCATCTGAGCATATGAAATTTGGAACAGAACCAGATAGAACCTGACTACTCCATCCAAGAGTGTGGTAGGGGCCAGAGCCTGGCCCTTTCATAACACCCCAAACTGGGAACTGAGGCTAAAGATATAATTAAAAGGTGAAAACAGGAAACATAATAAAGAAATGTTATGGGCTAACCTCACAGAACAAATCCCCTTAGTAAAAGGATTTGTTCTATAAAACTTGGACCCAGTCTAAAGGCCATGCTCAAGGACCTAGAAGGTAACATGTGACTTGGAGGCTGCAGATTCCCCACCCTTGGGCTAAGATATACTCATGAAGTATACCCAGAAGAAAAGCATATATGACCTAAAGGTCTCTCTTTTTTAGTGATAGTGTAGAGTTGTGAATAACAAGGGAAAGAGTGCAAAGAATGACAGTTTTTAGACCATCTGTAAACACTGATTCATAGTTCTCTAAATGTGAAAATCTGGTCTAATGACAAATGAGAGGACATAGTATTGAGAGTAATGAATCATATCAGTCTTAGCATTCTTATCATAAACTAAATCAGAAGCCAAGAATAAATTGCAGCTAAATGGAAGGTTGGCTCAGATTCTAGGGGAGAAGGAGTTTGCTTTGTTGTGATGTCCAAAATCAATGAGAAATAAGATACATGAAGTACTTAGGCACTCAGCGGTGCTTATAATAATTTACAAAAAATGTCAAATGTGATGATAATTGCAACTTATATGTCAATATATGTTGCAGAGGTTAAAGAAAAGAGTTCTAAAAAATCAATAAGAGCCTCCCAATTAAATCTTCACATACTTTAATACTTAGTGTTATGGGAAGATATCACGAAACATGTTAAAAAAGGTGAGGAGTAAGAAATGGGAGTGGCCATGCAAATCTTAAAGTGGCAGTATGGAAGCTTGTAGAGTATAGAGGAGTCTTAAATCACTATATTGTGAATATTCTCTTCAAGACAAGAATCAGGAGGCACTAAATATGTCAAGCATTAAATGAAATCACAAAAAGTGAAATTGAGTATGTCTTAACAGATGGAAAATGATTACAAATGGGGGAGTTCAAATCAGATGTCCATGAACCATTAGATCAACAACTTGTTAGAACAAATATAAAAATCAATACCAAATTAGAGGAAAGGATACAAAAAATGAAAATCTGATTTGTGTAATTATAGTAATTCCAACCTGAATTGTTTAAATAAATCACTAATAACAAAAAGTAGAATACGAATAAAATAGGCATTTATGCCATTTCCTAAGGAACTTTACTTTGATAAATTTATTAATTTAAATTGGTACAAATCAGTAAAATTTATATAAATCATCACAATGAGTCCATGTGAATCTAGAAACTGCTTTATTCAACAACATTTTTTGTTCTTGACAAATTAAGGGATAGGGCAGTCAAGAATAATATTAGTTTAGAATATAAGCTGCTTTATAAAATTCTAAAGAGGAAGAGAGTGAAAGACTATGATGAGTATCATTTAAAAAAAGTGTGGAGGATAAGTTCAAAGAAATCTTGGAGATGATTACTAATGAAAACAGATCATCACAATGTTTTAGGAGAAAATGGGAAGTAAGGAAATAAATGAAAAATAGAAAAGATCTGTTGAAATTTCTGTGAAAAAAACTAAAACCAAAACTCTTCTTCATCAATTATAGTAAAAAAAGATATCCAGAACCAAGTCAAAATATAACAATCATAGATATAAAGCATATTAAAGTTTGCAAAGGGCTTTCCATACATTCAACCTCTGCAAAAAAATCCTATAAAGCAAGTACCTTGGGTATTATTATTTCCATTTTATATATGAGAAATCTCAGTTACAAAGATGTTGATCTGCCCACAGTCACACATCTTGTGTCAAAGTCAAAACTTGAACTCATATCTTGTTGTCACCAAATCCATCACTTTGAGTCATTAAGATGCTCCCATTTGTAGATATTTTCTTAGTTTTATCAAGCCCTGGAACATGGTAGTACTTCCTAAATTAAACCAATAGTCACTCAAAAGAATTCAGCATAAGTATATGCACAAGAAAAATAATTGAATTAAGAATGTTCACTTTTCCAGCCTGTACAGATGGTTGTCCAGCTCATTGATCTCATCCATAAATGCATATATCTTGAACAGACAATTCAAATGGACAATAAACTTGGGTAAAATTTGAATAGGAGAAGAGATGAAGTTGTATTTGTTGTGATATATGGTGTAATGTTTTTAATAACTCCAAGCTTCTCCTTTGACTAAAAATCCAACTCATTCATACCTATATTCTTCCAATGATGCAATAGGGCTGTGAATCACGGAATATTCTAGTCTTCAAAGAATTAATCTCAGGGTATTCCAAAGGCAATGTAGAGGAACATATTGGGTATGTGGATGCAATATTTTAGCAATGAAGAGTTGCGCAGGAACAGTGTGAAAAACATAGTTGGAAGGCCCCAATACATAACAATACCAGGCCTTCTTCTGCATGCTGGGAAGCTAAATGTCTGTATTTCTGCCCACCTCCTACACACACAATAAGACTTCTTGTGCCCTGCCTGGGATTCCAGATACCCTGAGACACAGCAACTCCTCCTACTTTTCAGCTAGTATTCCAAGTCATACTACAAGATCAGGCAGTTGAAGGATGTGCCCAGACCTTGAGAGATAGGGCTACACAAAGACCCTGAACTTTCTAGTTATTACTTTATTGATAGAATTCCTACTATCCACGGATACTCTGCCTGGGCTTATTTCCCAATGGTTAGCAAACTCCCACCTTTTTTTTTAATTAAAAAATAGTTTTAATTCATGGAATAAAACAAACATTTCTATAACTTAGTACAATAAAAAAAAGAAGATTGCACATGAAACTACAAATCCCCAGGAAACTGAACCCATATTTACAGAAGAACAAACTCTTCCCTCCATAGTCAATTATCTGCTTCTTTATTACTATCCATCTCAACCTTGTACTTACGATCACTCTAAATTTAACACTCAATTCTAGACCTTGTGGTCATTATCTACCAACCCTTAGGATATTCTTCCTCCTTTCTTAATGAATTTAATGCCTGGTTTTCAATTCTAACATATGTCCTCATACTGGGTGATCTCAATGTATATATTGATGTTTCCACAAATACTTAACATTTTAATTCTTCAATCTAACCAACTCCTATGACTTACTACTCTCTTCTATGTCAGCTACACACAGGCATGGTTATGTCTTATATCTTGCCAAGATCCAGGAAAGACTCACTTCTGTGTTCAAAGCTCTGAAATTCCTAAATATGATCATAATCCTTTATCATTCTATCTTTTCTATACCTTATCACTCTTAAACATATTCTTCATCCTACTATGAACACCCTTCAGGACTTTTTCAGGCCATTATCCTTGTTCCAATAATACTCCCCCTTCCTAATCTCAAACCCTTTATTAACCAGCTTAAATATGTACTATCCTCTATTCTTAAATCTTTTGTCTTCTTGTCTTATTGCGGCTCATGCTTTATCAAACCCTGAACTGAATTATTCTCACCTTTATTCATTCTCACATGCCAATGAATAGAGCTAGAGGAATTAATAAAAACGTATGGTGAGGGTCCACTACAAATGTGTGTTATCAAATCTCACCTGGGCTCTTATTTCAGCAAGAAAAAAAACTTCCTACTCTTTCATAATTGATTCTCCAACCCCTAACCACAGTGGTAATTCCAAATTTTCTCTTCTTTCATCAAGGCTTCCCTAGTACCTTTGCCCCACCCTCTGAGCTGAGAAACCCAGTACATACTTAAATGAAAAAATATTGATTCAATTTGCTTCAAGAATTCCCTCTCATTATCATCTCACATTCCTCCTCATGTCAAATCTCATTATCTCCTCTTCTACTTTAGTTTCTAATGAAGAGTTGTCACCTCAAGGTCTACTCCTTGATTTCATCTCCTTCTGTCTTTCCTAGCACATTGCCTACCACACTATCATTTCTCTCTCTCTGTCTCTCTGTCTCTGCCTCTCTCTCTGTCTCTTTCTCTCTCTCTCTCCCTACCCTCTCTCATCTTCAATCTTTTTCTCTATACTGTTTACTTAACCTTACCAGAACCTATCATTCCTACCATCTATTGTACTATAGCTTTCCCTACAGTCTTGAGCTAGAATTGAAAAAGATTGAAAAAATCTGTCTACTCAGTGCTTCTACTTTCTTTTATTTCCAAACTCTTTGCAATCTGGCTTCTAAATTCATCATTCAAACGAAACTCCTCTTTTCAAAGTTACCAATGATATCTTTCTTCATCTTTGTCCTCATCCTTCTTTACCTTTCTATTGTATTGTTCACTGCTGACCACTCCATCCTGGATAAGCTTCTCCCAATTTTTGTGACACACCCTCTCTTACTTCTTTTCCTATTGGTCTGTCCACTCCTTCTTAGTCTTCTTTGCTAGATCTTCCATATCACACTCCCTGACTGTGAGTACCCCCAGACTTTCTCCTTGTTCCACTTCTTTTTTCTCTATATGATTTTACTTGATCTCATCAGCTTCCATGGATTCAGTTAACATCTCTATGCAGATGATTCTCACATTGATATATCCAATCCTAGTCTTTCCTCTGAGTTCCAGTCTCTCATCAGGAATTGTCTATTGAATATTTGTTTCCTTAAGAAGGTATTCAAACTCAACATGTTCAAAACATAATTCATTTTCTTTCCTCTTTTCCTAAATTCATCTTTTACTGTTTATGAAATCACCATCCTTCCTGTTATCTGGATTTGCAATCTTAGTGTCACCAATAACTCTTTACTCCAACTAACCCCACGTATCTGATCAGTTGTCAAATAATTTTCTTTTATCTTCACATCTCTTGCATATATTTTTCTTTCTCCACTCAAACAATGCTAATCTAGTTCAGGTGCTAATCATTACTTACTTGTACTATTTGCAATGGATACTGATTGATATCATTCTTCAAGTCTTTCCCCATTTCAGTCCATTCTTCATATGACTGCTAAAGTGGTTTCCTAAAACATAGGTCTTACCATGTCATCACTCTACTCAGTAAACTCAACTAGCTTCCTATTACCTCTAGAATCAAATATAAATTCTTTTTTCTGAAATTTAAACCCCTTCCATACCTCACCCTTTTCTATATTTCCAGTCTTCTTGCTACATATTACTTTTTTCTACCCCTTTTTATGATACAGCTATATTGGCTCACTTGGTATTTCTCATACATGGTACTCCTTTTCCTCTCTCTGTAATTTTGTATTGGGCTAACGTTAAATGTATTCACTCCTCATCCTTGTATATAGAATCCCTTGCTTCCCTTTAAGACTTACTTCAATTGTCACCATTTGTAAGAATCCTTTCTCAGTCTCCTAACTGCTAGTGCCTTTCCTTTTAAGGATACTTTGTATCTACTTTGCATGAATCTTGTTTATACCTATACTTATACCTGTGTATGTTGTATCCTCCATTACAATATGAGCTCATTAAAGGTAGGGACTGGTTTCACTTTTTGTTTCTATTCCTGGAAATTAGCACAGTGCCTGGCATGTAGTAAGTTTGTTGTTTGAATGGAAATGGAAGTGAACAGGTCATGTAGCAAGAACTAAAGATAGCCAAAAAGGATAGTCAAAATGATCCATTGATATCCAATGTCAATTTATTTAGAGGAAAGTCCTCCAACATGTTTATTGGACCTTCTTTGGATGACTTACTTCAGGATACAATGGATAAGAAAGAGCGGAAGGTACACTTCAGCCATTGAAAGGAATTGTCAGAGTAGATTTAACTGTTTTCCCAAAATATGTAAGGGAAAATCATTTCATCACATAGTTGTTCACCTCTCCCAACAGGGCTCATAAAGAGGATAATAAAATAGATCACTATATTAATAACTGCAGCATATTCCCTACTATCATTTTCAGAAAATAAAGTATAAAAATTATAAAAAGTACTCAATAGCATCCTCTAAACTCAGCCAACATAAATCTTCATGCTCAGTGCTTTCAAAAGGATGATGGGGCACGGATGAAGGCAGTGAAAAATACATTGGAAAATGGTTCTGGAATGAGAAGTGAAAAAAAAATGAAGGCTTGTATACTGTGTTACTCAGAAACCTCACAAAATGTTTATTATGAAACACATCATAGATGTAAGTTAAATTGAAATTCTGGACTTCCTAAACTAAAATTTCAGAAGATTCGCCTTTAATTAAAAAATAAATAGTTCTCCATGTCTTCACACTTCATTAAAATGTTGCCCTTTCCTGATACAAGTTTACTTACTCTGAATTACTTGACTTCCTATCAGCTTCTTAACTTACTCTGTTCAAATTTGACTTGAGTAATTAACCTCCACAACTGATCTTTAACATGTGGGTAACTCCTACGAGTTTAGTGGGATTTTTGACATGGTTATTACTTGTAAGCAGTGTTTGGAAATAACAGAAGCATTTCATGACATGAATTCAATCTGTTAATTGATAAGGCCCTCCAACCATCAGCCTCGTCTTCCCCCCACTGGAACTTGGTGCTGTTACTGAGAAGCCCTGTCTTTACAGGTAAGCTATCACCTCATCTTGCCATGAACTAACACTACATACCACTTTCCATCCAATCCAACCCCATGCTGCTCTGGAGATGTCCCACTTTTACCAGCTCCCCCTTTGTGTGTTGTCTTTCCCCTTTAAAAGGAAAGGTCCTTGAGGGCAGAGATTGCTGTATTTGCTTGTACTTGTATCCCTAATGCTCAACACAGTATCTGGTATGTAAAAAGTACTTAATAAATACTCTGTCTATCTATTTATCTGTCTATCTGTCTACACCTGTCTATCTGTGCCTGTTTATCTGTTTGTTTATTTCCATCACCAACTATGGTCCATGCGCAACACTAGGCTTTGTACTTTAAGATCCTATGAATAGATGACAAATAACTAACCTAAAGCATCAATGAACTATCTACTGTGGCTTCATTTGGGGGCTCCTAGCCGGAGGCAGCTGGGTGATTCAGTGGATAGAGCACCAAGCCTGGAGTCAGGAAGACCTGAATTCAAATCTGGCTTCAGACACTTATTAGCTGTGTGACCCTGGGCACGTCACTTAACCTCTGTTTGCCTTAAGCCACTGAAGAAAGAAATGGCAAACCATTCCATTATCTTTGCCAAGAAAACCTCATGGACAGCATTGGCGTGCTATGGTCCATGAGATCACAAAGAATTGAATATGACTGAACAACCTCACAAGAACAAAAGGTTCTTGCCAGATCTGGCAATGGCTGTTGGGGGACCCATCACAAAGAAGACACACATTATACAAGGATCTCAGGAGGGACTAGAAATATGGCTGATCTTGTTCTCCTTTTTCTAGATATTTGCCTTCTATATACTCTATTTTGGAAATTACTTCAATAGGAAAGGTGGTTTCAGAGAGCTAGCTTTCTAGATGAAGGTTTGCTATATTTGCTTTGATACTTTGCCTGGGATAGGGTAGATAATTGAGCCAGGCTGCTTGGGGGAGTTAAGTAAACAAGAAATAGTTAACTATGCCAACAAATAACCTCATAACATCTTCCACTTAATTATGTCAATACAATTTAACTGAGAGATTTGTTCTGATAATCCTCAATTTTAGACTTGACTGTAATTCTAAGTGATAAAGGCAGATAGAAAGTAGGTGATACTTGTGAAAAAATATGCATGGAAACACCATCATGCATGATTCATGAATTATAGAGAACAAACCTTAAGAAGAGTTAGTTTTCTTTTCTTAAGTCATGTTATATAAATAAAATTAGAAGTAGCAAATCATTAAGATGTTAACCACAGTTTGTCTTCAGGTGTATTGCTATCTAATTTGTTTATTTTTTTTCATAATAATCATATTATCAAATTCCTATGTACCTAGTAAACTCTCTCCTTAGGAAAGAGTTTAAGCTTTAGTAGATTTTCAAAAGGGGGCAACTGTCAGTGAGAAAATTTTTATTTCTAATGTCTTTAGGTCTGAATAGCTGTTATTTGTCAGGAGGAAAATGAAAGAATCTTCTTGTAGCAAACAGTTCTTAGAAGCCTCAGGAATCCTCATGTTATCGTGGGAGACAGTTCAATGACATAGGAGCATATTCATTTCATTCAACAAGCATTTATTAAGCATTTGCTACTATATTCTGGGCACGGTACCTCAGCAAAATGGGAATATGGCCCTCCCAGGCCCCTAAAACAATTGCTGCCCTTGAGTAGCTTATATTTTAATGGAAGAGACAATGAAAATACAAGATAAATAGAAAATGTACTCTGGGAAAGGCCTCTTGAAGGAGATAGCATTTGAATTGAGTCTTAAAGGAAGCTATTGTCCAAAAATAGTGGTGAATTGAAGTGCTTCTTATATAAGACAAACAAAATTTATTATTGTGAAAAAAAGATATCATTTTTTTCAGAATATCTAGATTGGTATTTAGATGGATTGGAGTTACTAGAGACCTTTTTTTTTTTTTCAACTTTCCACTTAATTTGTTCTAAGTAAACACAGTGTAGAGTTTCATGGTTTGAGGTCCCTTTTGGGCAATTGAGTAATGTATCCCACAGTAATTTAACTGACATCTGAATTGTCTGAACATAAAAGATTCTCACACAATGCCTTAGTCTCTATTTGTGTACATACTTGTCTGGAGTAATTTATAATGAATAAAAGAGTTAGTAGTAAACATACCATGTTTGCACAAGCAATGTGGGGGTACTTGTTTTCTAATTTTCTCCACTGAAGAATACTTGAGTTTGAAAATCCCAATGGGGTAAAATGAGACCAATGATAATGTTCAGCTGTTTATTTCTGTCAAAGCACAGTAGGATTAGATGAAACGGTGATTCTAAGATGATTTGAGACATCTTTAGAAGGACAAGACTGAAAATTTAACAAATTTGCTGTGATGCACAGTGAACTTCCCATGGTTCATTGAAAGCTTCAGTTAAAAAAAAAATCCCTCAGTATTTAGCCGAATTCTGCTAAAGGTGTTTAAACTTTAATTTTTCTGATTAGTGTTTTGCTTAATGGAAGAAGCTGTATATTATTGGGTTATATCAGGATATAATCCCCCTTGAAGTAATGGGAATGTACAAGAGCAAATTGCTTGCTCCATCAATCTGAATGACAACCAGTTTTTGTAGTGCAAGTAAAAAGTGGGTAATTACCTATTGCCCATGGGTGTTGATGGATGTCTAATAGAGAGCGAGTTTATTATGAGGTTGAATTTTCTGCTTCTAGCATATTTTGAAAGAGCATGCAATCTGACATTACATGAATGCTAAGCCATTATGTGATCAGAGTACTGGTTCATTGAATGGCTTTAGTTTACAAAATTAAAACTATTATTAGCAATCTTCCTAAGACATATTCAGTGTAGTCCTAGTCATGATTAGGACTAAACTACTCACTCAGTCAGTCAATAAACATTTAATGATTGCTGACTATGTGCTAGGTACTTGTGCTGAGAATAGGCAAAAGACAGTTCCTGCCCTCAAGGAATTTACATTCTAATGGAATTATCTACTGGATTTGAATTCAGAGGACCATTCAAATGCTAGCCCCACAACCAAAGTGACCTTTGGCAAGTTATTTAACCTTTTTCAGCCTCATTTTCTTCATCTCTAAAAGAAGTATAGACTAGATGACATCCAAGCTTTTTTTTGTTATTGTTTTGTTTAACTCTCAATCTAAGAATTTATGTTCCTACTTATTGACAGAAAGGCATAGCTTCAGGCCACCATTGGGTCTGCAGTATACTCAAGTTATATACTGAATTGTAAGCTAAGTCACTGTGAAGTTCTCTTTACTTTTTCACTATTTTGCCCCCCACTTCCCAGCAACAACAATAACAACAGTAGCAAGGATAACACAGAAAAAAAAGACATAATAAAACCACAAAACCTTGAAAAGTATTTAGAAATTATCAATCAAGTCCAACACTCTCATTTTACACGTGAGGAGCATTAGCAGCAGTGCACATATCAATGATACTTTGACACTTTAAAAAGTGCTTTTGGACTTCCAGTGCCAAGATGGCAGAGTAAGGAAGGAACCCTCTGAAGTCCTCTTAAATTCCCCTCCAAACAACAGCCTCAGAATTGATCTAGGAGCAGGGAAGCAGCTTACCACCACAGCAAGGAAGTGTCTCACTGGGGTGGGAGGGAAACAAGGTCCAACAGCAGAAGGAAATAACAGGCCTCACAGCAGGAGACCCGTAGCAAGGCTCTGAGCCTGGAAAAATCTCCTCACAAGGCCGTACCTTCTTGCAAACCAGAAGCCCTCCCTAAGCAAGTGAGCAGCGTTTGCAGTTCAGCAAGGTCCTACCCGTGACCCTACCTCCAGCACAAGCCACCAGTGAGGCCTTGACTCCAATGCTCATCAGCAATGAAACCCTGCTCCAGGGCTGGCCAACAGCAAAACCCTGCTCCTGGGGCCTGCCAGCAGAAGGACCCTGTTTCCATAGCAACCCAGCAGCAGCACCCCACCCTTGGGGCAGACCAGCAGCTAAACCCCACACCTAGGGGAGGCCAACAGGGAGTTAGGGAGGTCCCATCCTCCCCCCACCCCGGTACAAGCCAGAAGAGAAGTCTACTTTCCAGTGATAGCAAAAAGCTAAGCCGTGAAGCCCAGTGAAAGCCACCAGTAAGACCCTGAGCCCCAGATGAAAAAGCTTGGGACAGTGTAGGACCAGAGCCTAGTTCTCTCACACATACACACACAAAGCCAAGTCACAAAAAAGGCAGAAAAAAATGAGCAAAACAAAGAAGAACTTGTCTACAGAAAGTTACTATGGTGACAGGAATGATCACGGCATAAGTATAAAGGAGGACAATAGTGTCAAAATGGCTACATGTGAAGCCTCAAAAAAAAAATGTGATTTGGTCTGAGACCCAAAAAGAATTCTTGGAAGAGCTTAAAAAGGATTTAAAAAAGCAAATTAGAGAAGCAGAAAAAAAACTGGGAAAATAAATGAGAGTAATGCAAGAGAATCATGAAAAAAGAATCAAGAGCATGGGAAAATATATACAAAAATTTACTGAGGAAAATAACTCCCTAAAAAATAGAATTGACCAAGTGGAAAAGGAAGTACAAAAGCTCACTAAAGAAAATAATTCCTTAAAAATTAGTGTTGAGCAAGTGGAAGCTAATGACTCTATGAGACTCTATCAAGATATGATAAAACAAAATTTAACAAAGCAAAAAAAAATGGAAGAAAATGTGAAATTTCTCATTGGAAAAACAACTGACCTGGAAAATAGATCCAGGAGAGATAATATGAGAATTACTGGACTACCTGAAAGCTATGATAAGAACAACAACAACAACAAACCTGGACAATATCTTTCAAGAAATTATCAAAGAAAACTCTGCTGATATATTAGAACCAGAGGGTAAAATAGAAATTGAAAGAATCCACTGATCACCACCTGAAAGAGATCCCCAAAACAAAAATTCCCAGGAAGGTCATAGCAAAATTCCAGAGCTTACAGATCAAGGAGAAAATACTACAAACAGCCAAAAAGAAACGATTCAAATACCATGGAGCTACAGTCAATATTACATAAGATTTAACAGCTTCCACTTTAAAGAACTAGAGGACTTGGAATATGATACCCCAGAAGGAAAAGGAATTAGGATTACCCACAAGAATCACCTACCTAGCAAAACTGAGTATAATCTTTCAGGGGAAAAATGGATATGTAATGAAAAAGAGGACTTGCAAACATTCCTAATTAAAACACCAGAGCTGAATAAAAAATTCGACTTCCAAATATAAGACTGAAAGGAAACATAAAAACGTAAAAAGCAAACAAGAGAAAAAGCATAAGAAATTCAATAAGGTTAAACTGTTTATGTTTCTATATGGCAAATATCATGTTTGTAACTCTTAACTTTATTCCTATAAGAGCAATTAGACAGAGTATATGGAGACAGAGGGTATGGATATAAGGTGATTTTAATGGAATAAAACCCCCCAAAAAAACAAAATAAAGGGGGGGAGAAAGAAAATTGCACTGGAAGTAGAAGGTGAGGGGAGATTGAATGAGGTAATTTATCCCACATAAAAGAGGCATGAAACAGCTATTATAATGGAGGGGAAGGTGAGGTAGTGGTGGTGGTGATGGTGGTGGTAGGCAAACCTTAAACCTTACTCTGCTAAAAATTGGCTCAAAGAGGGAATAGCATACATACTAGGTTGGATACAGAAATCTATCTTACCCTATGAGGAAGTAAAAAGGGATGGAGATAACAGAAGGGGAAAGGGGAAACTGAGAAAAGGGAGGGTAGATTAGGGAAGGCAGGGATCGGAAGCAAAACTCTTGTGAGGGAGGAAGGGGTGGAAGGGTAAGAGAGAGACAGAGGGTAAATAAGGGAAAATAGCATGGAGATAAATATACAATTACCATATCTATAAATGTGAATGTGTGAAGTCACTCATAAAATGGAAGCAGATAGAAAAATAGATTAAAACATAGAATCCTACAATATATTATTTACAAGAAACACATTTAAAGCAGAGAGATGCACACAGGGAAAATGTAAGGGTCTGGAACAGACTCTATTATGCTAAAATTTCGTGAAAGAAAATGACAACAATGAAACAACATACCAGAATTTATCAAATGCCGCCAAAGTAGTACTTAGGGGAAATTTTATATCTCTAATTGCTTGTATCAATAAAATAGAGAAAAAGCAGATTAAATAATTGGGCATGCAACTAAAAAGAAAAAAATCAGAAAAGATTCAAAATCCCCAATTGAGCTCCAAATTGGAAGTCCTGAAAATCAAAGGAGAGATTAATAAAATTGAAAGTAACCATTGGACCACTAAGAAAAACAAGAAACTGGTTTTATGAAAAAACAAAAAACACCACCACCATAAAATAGATAAACCACTGGTTAATTTGATTTAAAGGAGGAAAGAAGAAAACCTAATTACTGGTATCAAAAATGAAAGGGGTGAATTCACCACCAATAAAGAAGAAATTAAGACAATTGTTAGGAGATATTTTGCCCAATTATATGCCAATAAATTTGACAATCTAAATAAAATGGATGAAGATCTACAAAAATATAAATTACCCAGATTAACAGAAGAAATAAATTACTTAAATAACCCAATCTTAGAAAAAGAAATTGAACAAGCCATCAATGAACTTTCTAAGAAAAAATCTCTAGGACCAGGTGAATTCACAAATGAATTCTATAAAACTTTTAAAGAGCAATTAATCCTGATACTATATAAACTATTTGGGAAAATAGGCAAAGAAGGAGTCCAACCAAATTCCTTTTACAGCACAAGTATGGGGCTGATACCTAAATCAGGAAGAACCAAAACAGAAAGAAAATAATAGAACAATTTCCCTAATGAACATTGAAGCAAAAATTTTAAATAAAATACTATTTAAATAAGATATTAGATTACAGCAATATATCACAAGGATTAAACACTATGACAAAGTCAGATTTATATCAAGAATGCAGGGCTGGTTCAATTTTAAGAAAACTATCAGCATAATTGACCATATC
Organism: Vombatus ursinus; assembly: GCF_900497805.2. Classification (NCBI taxonomy): domain Eukaryota; kingdom Metazoa; phylum Chordata; class Mammalia; order Diprotodontia; family Vombatidae; genus Vombatus; species Vombatus ursinus. The sequence goes on from NW_020954650.1 coordinate 1,094,176, forward strand.
AATAACAAACCAACAGAAATCATATAATTATCTCAATAGAGGCAGAAAAATCTTTTGACAAAATACAGTACCTTTTCCTATTAAAAATACTAGTGAGCATAGGAATAAATGGATCTTATCTTAAAATGATAACCAATATTTATTTAAAACTATCAGCAAACATTATCTGTAATGGGGAAAAGCTAGAAACTTTACAATACAATCAGGAGTGAAGCAAGGCCTCTATTATTTAGTATTGTACTAGAAGTGTTAACTATAGCAATGAGAAGAAAAATAAATTAATTAGAATAGGCAACAAAGAAACAAAGCTATCCACAGAACATATGAGGTTCTACTTAGTAAATCTTAGAGAATCAGCTAAAAAATTACTTGTGATTATTATCAACTTGAGCAAAGCTGCAAGATACAAAATAAACCCACATAAATCATCAGCATTTCTATATATTACCAACAAAGTCCAGCAGCAAGAGATAGAGGAATTCCAATTAAAATAACTGTAGACAATATAAAATCCTTGGAATTCTATGTGCCAAGACAAATCTTGGAACTATATGATCACAACTATAAAATACCTTTTGCTGCTGCTGCTGTTTGTCCTTCGTTCTCAAAGAAGATCATGACATCAGGAAGGTGATACCATGACATGCAAGTGAATTGGATTTGAAATAGGTAGGGCTGTGCAAAGTCACCAGTATCAGTTTCACCTCTGGAACCATATGGATCCAATGGCCAGATATAGATCAGGACAACTGGAGATGGCCCAAGATGCAGTGGGGGGAACCTGACCTTTTCAAGCTAAGGTCTTTAACAGGTCTCAGTTTCATTAAGGCAAAGCCTATTCAGTGATTAAAGCTTAAGTTCTTTTCATACAAATAAACACAGATATAAACAATTGGAAAAATATTACTTGCTCATGGGTAGGCTGAGCTAATATAATAAAAATGAAAATTCTACCTAAATTAATCTATTTATTCAGGGCCGTACCAGTCAAACTATCAAAAGTTACTTTATAGAGCTAGAAAAAAATAATAAAATTCATCTGGAAGAAGAAAAGCACAAGGATATTGAGGGAATCAATAAAAAAAAACATACAGAAGAAGGTGGTCTAACTGCATCAGATCTCAAACTGTATTATAAAGTGGTAATTATCTTATTTAATATTTTATTTTTCCCAGTAACACATAAAATTTTTTTAACTTTTTTTTTCAAATTTTGAATTCCAAATTCTTTCCCTCTCCCACTCTTCCCATCCCTGCAATGAGAAGGCAAGCAATTTGATATGTTATAAATGTGTAGTCATGCAAAACACATTTCCATGTAATTCATTCTGTAAAGAAAACACAGACAAAAAACCTCAAGAAAAATAAAGTAAAGAAAAAGTATCTTTGAACTGCATTCAGTCTCTACAAATTTTTCTTTGGAGATGGACAGCACTTTTCATCGTAAGTTCTACTGAACGGCCTCAGATCGTTGTATTGCTGAGCATAGCTAAGTTATTTTTAGTGGATCACCATACGATATTGCTGTTATTGTGTACAATGTTCTCCTGGTTCTGCTCATACCACTTTGCATCAGTTCATGTAAGTCTTTACATGTTTTTCTAAGAGCATCCTGCTCAACATTTCTTAAAACACAGTAGTATTCCATTACAATCATATACAGCAAATTGTTCATCCATTCCTTAATTGATGGACATCCCTCAATTTTGTGTTCTTTGCCATCACTAAAAGAGCTGCTATAAATATTTTTGTACACATATGTACTTTTCCTTTTTGTCTTTTATCTCTTTGGGATTTAGACCTAGTAGTGGTATTGTTTAATCAAAGGGTATTCATGGTTTTATAGCCCTTTGGGCATAGTTCCCAATTGCTCTCCGGAATGATTGAATCAGTATACTTCACCAACAGTACATTAGTGTTTTAATTTCCCACATTCCCTCCAACATTTGTCATTTTCTTTTTCTGTCATATTAGACAATCTGACTAATTTTAATTTGTATTTTTCTCATCAGTAGTGATTTAGAGCATTTTTATATGACTATAGATAGCTTTGATTACTTTGTCTGAAAATTGCCTGTTCGTGTCCTTTGACCATTTATCAATTGGGGAATAGCTCTTATTTCTAAAAAATTGACTCAGTTTTCTATATGTTTGAGAAATGAAGTCTTTATCAAAGAAACTCACTGTAAAATTTTTTTATAATGATGATTACCAAATAAATATTACCCATTTATCTTATTCTCTCTCTCCTTTTAACTGATCCATTCTCAAGTGTTTCCCTTCTGACTTTTACCTGCCCACACTGTCCTCTCTTGTACCAGTTCTCCCCTTCTTTTATCCTCTTCCCTTCCTACTTTCCTGTATGGTAAGATAGATTTCTACACACAACTTAGTGTGTATATTATTCTCTCTTAGAGTCAATTCTGATAAGAGTAAGATTCATGGTGCCAGTAAAGGAACCCCTGTAAATCTTCTGACCTGTTGTCTGATTCCCTTAACATCTATGGACTGAGAGGTCTGGAAACTACCACTTGTCGCCACTGATTCGGTCACCCTGAGGCTTGCTCTTGGTTTGCTGGGGACGGGTTTGTGCTGGGCCTGCACTCAATTGTGCTCTTCTCTCACCCTGGTGCAACACCTTTCCTGCCAAACTTCTAAGTTGTCTTGGGTTGGAAAATTGTTTCATTCCATATTTTTCTGGGTTCTGCCACTCTAGAATTTGTTGAGAGTAATTATTTAAAGGTATTTGGAGAAGTTTGAGGGAGAGCTCAGGTGAATCTCTGCCTTTACTCCACCATCTTGGCGCCACCTCCTAAAGCAGTAATTATCAAAAAATTTGGTACTGGTTAAGAAATAAAGTGGTGGATTGATGGAATAGGTTATTTACAAATTATATTATGGTAAATGATCTAATAATATACAATAAACCCAAAGAGCCAAACTTTTGGAACAAAAGTTCATTATTTAACAAAAACTGCTGGGAAAACTGGAAAGCAGTATGGCAGAAAGTGGGTATAGATCAACATCTCACACCATATATCAAGATAAGGTCAAAATAAGTACATGATTTAGACATAAAGGGTGATACCATAAACAAATTAAGAGAGCATAGAATAGTTTATCTGTTAGATTTATGGATAAGAGAAGAATTTAGGACCAAAGAAAATGTAGAGAGCATTATAAAATGTAAAGTAGATAATCTTTATTATATAAAATTAAAAAAGTTTTTGCACAAAACCAATGCAACCAAAATTATAAGGAAAGCAGAAAACTGGAAGAAAACTTTTTTTAAGAAAAGTTTTGCAACAAGTGTCTCTTATAAAAGCCTTATTTCTCAAATATATAGAGAATTGAGGCACATTTATAAAAAATACAAGCCATTTCCCAATTGAGACATGGTCAAAAGATATGAACATGCAGTTCTCAGACAAAGAAATCAAAACTATCTATAGTTATATGAAACAAAGCTTTCAATCACTATTGATCAGAGAAATGCAGCTCTGAGGTGCCACCTCACACCTATCAGATTGTCTGTTGTTGTTCTTTGTCCTTGCTCTTGAAGAGGAACATGGCATTAGGAAGGTGATGTCATTACATGCAAATGAATTGAATTTAAGTGGAGGGCTGTGCAAAGTTACCAGCCTCAGTTTCTCTTCCAGAGCCATCTGATTTATCAGATTGCTAATATGACAAAAAAGAAAAATGTGGAATGTTGGAGGAGATGTGGGAAAAGTGGGGAACTATTGCACTGTTGGTGAACTTGTGAGCTGATCCAACCATTCTGGAGAGCAATTTGGAACTATGACTAAAAGGGCTATAAAACTATGCCTACCATTGCTAGGTTTAAATCTCAATGACACCAGAAAAAGAAAAAAAGGGAAAAGGACCTATTTGCACAAAAATATTTATAGCAACTCTTTTTGTGGTTGCTAAGAATTGGAAATTCTTGGAAACTGAAGGGATGCCCTTCAATTGGGGAATGGTTAAACAAACTGTACTATATGATTTTAATGGAATATTATTGTGCTATAGGAAATGACAAGCAGAACGATTTCAGAAAAACCTGGAAAGACTTCATGAACTGATGCAGTGAAGTGAACAGAATCAGGAGAATGTTGTACACAGTAACAGCAACATTGTTCAATGAAGGACTGTGAACGACTTAGCTATTCTCAGCAATACAATGATCCAAGACAATTCCAAATGACTAATGATGAGGCATGCTATCCACCTCCAGAGAAAGAACTGACTAATATGGAAATATTTTACACAGTTGCACATGTATAACATAAATCTGACCATCCCCAGCTAAATTGAAATGCTAAAACAGGGACACATGAGATATTCAGGAAAGTAAGTTTTACCAAAGGGTGTTGAAATTTTTAGAAAAGACATCATTAAAGATGTAGGAATCAATATACTTGGGTTTAGCAAGGGTTGCCCTTTCCAAAAGCTTAAGACAGGAAATGAAATGTTAAAATACAGGGGGGCTTGTTTTTATAAGGAAGGTCTCATATTTTAGTAAACATTACATGGCAAAACTTTGTCTGATTCCACTCTCTTCTGTAGAATTTAGAGGAAGGTGATTGTGAAACTGGCTTCTTACTCATGAAGTATTTGAAGCACTTTTGTGCAACAATATGATCCTAGCCAGCATATCTTGGTCTGGCTGAATGGCTTACTCCACTATTTGTATAGTGTCTCTTATTATGGATCCCAGCATAATCTTCAGGCAAAGCACTTTATGAACCTTAAAATGCTTTTGGACCTGCCTTTTATGGGAATTTACTTGACTTGACTATGCTTCTTTTTAAAAAAGATTTTCTTCTTTTGTTTTTAGCAGGGGAAGGTGAGAGAAAAAAATAATTGTTTGATAATTTTTTAAAAATAGAATTTAATTTAAAAACACCATTTAAAAGTTAGTTGCTGTTTGTATTGTTCTCATTTTGTTTCATGAAGATCAGATATAAATGGTGCCATGACAAGTCACCATGACAAGTCAACTTCATGATCATTATTTATATTTTATATTCTGTTGACTCTTTAACAGGTGGATAAAACAACTACTTTGAATATTTGGACGTGAGTTTGTCTTTTATAAGTTCTCTAAATACAATTTTGGGCACATGAGATGACAGGGATGATATGTACCTCTTTCTTTTCCCACATGCTTTTCATTTTTTCTAATAGGTCTATATATTTTGAGAGCTTTCATTCCATGAAGCTTGGGTACATGATTAGGTAGTATGGTATTTGGTATCCACAAAAACATTGTTCTTAACTATTTATGGGTTAGTATTGTGTGCACAATTTATTGATGACAACTTTTATATGTGATAAAGCTCTAGTTCTAGCACATTTTATTTGTTGAATTTTCAAGATATTTAGGGAAGCATCTATATTTTTATTATGAGGGTTTGTAGTAGATTAGTTTATGAAAGATAATAGCCTTTTGATATATAATTCTAATCTCTGGGTCCTATCTTCTAGCTATTTTAATAATTGTTAAACTTTTGAAAACTATAGTGATGTGTTGGACAGTTGCTACCACTTTTTTGAGTAATTTGAATTGATCAGCAAAGATCCTTAACAATAACACTTCTTATAATTTCTAGTGGTGAAGTCTTGTTCCAGAATTGCCGTCATAAACCCTATCATTGCTGTAAACAAATCCACATGACTCAGTCATACTTCTTGTCTACTTATGGCTGGTTGAGCTCATGTGGATGTTTGTCATGGGGGTCCTTTTGATGCAATTCTTAAATCTTTTTCATTTCATAGATTCCATTCTGTGGCAAAGCACTTGTATTCAACAAATCCAGTGGTGTGTTACTTTTACTATTGCTAAATGATGTCTGTTTGCTACAAAAATATTTCTGTATGCCTTTAACCTACTTATTTTGTGCTCTGAGATTATCTAGCAATCTCCCCCATCCTACTTTTGATGAGGGAATTATACAAATAATAATAATAATATTCATTATTATCATTTTTATTATCCTACTTTGAAGCACTTTTTTTCATAGCTCTTTTAAAATCCTAACAACCAAGAAAGACCTGAACATAATGGGAAAAGAAAATTCAGGAAAATTGAAAGCTTTTCTTTTGTCTGTGATTAAAGTGGATATAAGCATATGTATATGTATACACACACACACACACACACACACATATGAATGATATAAAATGATGACTTAACTCTGAACTCTTTATCTGAATATTAGAGTATATTTATGGGCTGTTAATATTTAACAGTCCTTAATTGAATTATAACCTAGGATCACAGGATTATAATATCATATGATATATAGTTCTACCTATGATATATATTGTTTGTACAAATCTGGGTAAGTCTCTAAGAATATAAGTTATAGTTTCATGTCTGCATTGGTTGAAGAAGTTTTTGCATGGCATACACACTATACCAATAAAATAATAAATATTGCCCAGTCTCTCTCACTCTTTCCTTCCCCAATCCCCCAACCCAAATACACACACACACACACACACACACACACACACACAGAACTGTATAGGATCACCAAATTTTGAGATAAAAGGAACTTGGAGATCATTGATTCTATTCCTTCCTCCATTTTACAAGTGTCCTGGGTTGCTCTTTACTCAGGTCAGACTCCTGGTGGTTTAGGATTGATAATGGAATGGAATGAGACACTCAGTTAACCAAAGGAGTGTTACTCAGCCATAACAGATAAAGTTTATTTAATTTGTATATTTGGTGAGGACACCCCATTGATGTTGTTTATACTATTTGGCTTCTGTCAGAAGGCACAGGGAGAGAGCTGGAACTCCTTATGTTTTTTATAATTAATGTAACCAAAAAACCACTTCAACAACCTGAGCCAGTACTTTTGGCCAATCAAATCTCAAGGAGAGCTTTAGTACTTTTTAAGAAAAGGAACTTCTGGGGCAGCTGGGTGGCGCAGTGGATAGAGTACCAAACCTGAAGTTAGGAGGACCTGAGTTCAAATCTGGCTTCAGACCACACACTTGACACTTACTAGCTGTGTGACCCTGGGCAAGTCACTTAACCCCAATTGCCAAAAAAAAAAAAAAAAAAAGAACTTCCCTAACCTGCACAGGGTAAAGGCTTAGTGAAAGCTAGTTCAGCTTACATTGCAGGGCCCTAGAAAACATTGCTCCTATCAAAACAGGTAAAGAAAACCTACAGAGGTTCTGTGACTCAAACAATGTCACACAAAGACTAATTAAAAGAGTTAGTATTAAAATGCAGATACTTTGACTCTAAATCCAGTATTCTTTCTCTCTTTTTGGAGGAGAGATTTGTGATAGCAGTAATTTAAAAGGCATTGTTAAATGATAAAGAAACAACTGATTTCATCTTCCTATAACTCTTCGAGTTTTATCATATTTATTTAAATATTATACTATTCTATGCATCTGAGATTGCTCAGTCAAAACGTGTGACATATTTGAACTTAGTATACTGCCCAGAGAAACCTGCATAATGTTTGTGACATTTGTGTGCTTCTTTAAAATTTCTACCAAGATGAGATATTTCAACTAGATTTATGTTTAATTATAGGCATGATTGTTCCCTTTTTCCAACTGTATGGAGTTTTACGGTATAAAATAAAGGACCCATATAAATGAAACTGAGAGAGAAGATGGGCTCAGAAAAGAAGCTGTGGTTAGAACATTGATGCCGGTGAGGTCACTGAGATTTCAGAAAGCTTCAGTAGGAGGCAGGAGGCAAGAGTTCTGTCCTAGCTCTGACACTGACTCACCAAATGGCTCTGGGGAAGTATTTTCTTATTCTACTTCTGTTTCCTCCATCTGTCCCATAAGAATGATTATTGTATGCTTTGGTTTGCTGCTTGGAGATCTTGAAATGGAAGATAATTTAAGCTATGGGTCATTTTAATGTTCTCATATGGGATGCTAAAGATGCTGGTTGATGTTTTTTGTCTTAGGAGGGAAATTATGAAGCTGAAAAATAAAGTTAAATCTAACCATTTAAAAATTTAGCACTCAGGTTATTTAGATCATGAAAATTGTCTCACTATTCCCTGGGGATTAGATGTTAAAATGATATATTGGACCAATTTATTCTATTCTTCTATTATTAAAAATAAAATTATTGCATATCTATTGTTTGTAGAAAATTGCTGTTACCTGCTTAGTGAGATCAAAAGTTTAAAAAATTAATGGTCCTGGTAATATTCTCAAATAACAATAATATAAAATAACATGTTATTAAGTAAATATAAGAACAATAAACAAAGTACTATGTGAGGTCCAAGGGGAGATACTTTCCACTTAGGTGGGAGGGAGATGGGGTGAGAATCAATAAAGCTTATGTCATTATAGCTTATGTTACTCTTTAGCCAAAAAACCCAAATACAATTGCTAGCACAGTGCTTGGAATATTAAGTCCTTTACAGATGTTTGTTAATTTATTAGAGGAGACCCTTTGTATTCAACAGGAAAATACTCTAGATAAAGTAAGTCCTTGAATATAGTCTATTATACAGATAATCAAAACAGCAAAAGAGGATAAATGGCAAGACAAATACACATATTCCCAGTGTGCCATAGTGGAAAGCATGCTGAATTTGTATTCATAGAATCTGAATAAAAATTTCAAACCTATCACTTACTAGTTCGTGTCACCTTGGCAAATCATTTAACCTCTCTTGGGCCTCAGTTTCATTATTTGTAAATTTAGGGATTGGACTAGAAGATTTCTAGGTCCCTTCCAGCCCAACAATTATGATCCTATACTTCTCTCTTTATTATTATTATTATTATTTTCTCAGAATTCAGGAGTTAGAAGGTTTAGAATTAGCTTTAGAGTTAATTCAATACAACCCATATCTGAATAAAATCCCTTCTATGAAATCTCAATGAGTTGTCATTAAGGCTTCATTTGAGAATATGAAGTGATGTGGGACTCCTACTTTCTGCCTGTTCCACTTTTAAATAGGTATAATTGTTAGATTAAGTTGATATAAGATCTGCCTCATAGTATCCAAAATCTGTCTTCATTGTCTACCCATTGTTTTTAGTTTTTCTCTCTGAAGTCAAGTAAAACAAGTCTGATCCTTCAACATGACAGTATTTGAATATTTGAAAATATTTGAAAAGACTTATTAATCTGTTTCACTTCCAAATATTTTATTCTCTAGGATAAACATTGCCAGTTCTATCAATTTGGATATTATCTACACAGGGATGTGCTAGAGCCAGCTTTAACCAGCTTGCAGAGCCAATTGTTAAATTTTTAGTGTAAGCATTTACACCTCAAAAACTGGCAGTTGTTACAAATCAGGGCTTGACTTACTGCTTTTTAAAATTTTTGATACTTAATGTAGATTACATTTAAAAGTGTGTGGAAGTTTCTTTTTTCCTCTGGAGGTTGTTAAACATTCATAAGCATACCTTTGTATTGCTCTATAAACATTGCTCAAGCTCAGCAGGGCTGCAGTAGAAGTCTCAGAGAATGAAGTCACCACCAGACTGGAGACTTGGTGACTATAGTATAATAATAATAGTAATTATAACTGGCATTTATATTGTGCCCCTTAATGTTTGCAAAGTGTTTTACACCCATAATCTCATTTAAGCCTCACAATACCCTTGTATCTAGTGCTCTCATCATTCTATTTATCATCCTGCAGATGAATTCTATTTTGCCAATGTCCTTCCTAAAATGTGGTTCCCAGAACTGAATAATATACTCAATATATAGTCAGAACAAAGAGTAGTATAGGGATTCTACTGCTTTCCTCATTATGAGCACTATGTTTTCTAAAATATCCTATGTAACATCAGCTTTTTTTTTTTTTCCAGAGGAAGCTTGATATATTGGATAAAGTACTGGCCTTGGGGTCAGGAAGACTGGAGTTTGAATCTTGCCTCAAATAATTATTCACTATGTGACTGTCAGAAAGGCACAACTTCTGTTTGCCTGAGTTTCCTCATACATAAGACAAGGATAATACTAGTACCTGTTTCACATGGTTATCGTGAGGATCAAATAAAATAATATACGTGAACCTTAAAATTTGGGAATTCAAACTATATGTTCCATAAGCAACTTCTCCCCCCTACACCTTCCTCTCTTCTCAACTTTTCTATTACTGTCAAGAGTGCCATAATTTCCTAGTCACTCAGGTTCATAATCTCTATGCTATTCTTGACTCTTCATTCTAACTCCATGTGTCCATGTGTTGCCAAGTTCTCTTTTTTCTAGCTTCACAACATCTCTCTTGTACATCCTTTTGTCTACTTTGGCAGACCTGCCACTCTGGTACAGTCTTTCATCATCTCAGTTCTTTGGATAATTGCAATAGCCCACTGATCTGTCTCCCTTCCTCAAGTTTCTCCCCATTCCATTCTGTCTTCCACTTAGCTGCCAAAGTGATTTTTCTACAGTGTACATCCAACCATGTCACTTCAGGGCAACTAGGTGGTGCAATGGAAAAAGTACTGGGTTTAGAGTCAGGAAGACTTGAATTCAAATTTGACCTCAGATACTATCTTGAATTAAAATTTCACCTCAGACACTTATACTAGGCAAATCACTTAACTTCTGACTCAGTTTTCTCAACTGTAAAATGGGGATTAAATATAGCACCTACTGAATAGTGTTGTTATGAAGGTCAAATGAGATAATATTTTGCAAAGCACTGAGCACAGTGCCTTGCACATAATACGTACCATATAAATATTCCCTTCCCTTCCTCCTATTCAATAAACTCCAATGACTTCCTATCACCTCTAGGATCAAATATTAGAATGCTGTTTGGTATTTAAAGTCCTCCATAACTTGGCCTCTTCCTGTCTTCCAGTCTACTTATATTTTACTCCTCTCCAGGTACTCTAAGATTCAGCTGTACTGAATCTTGTACTGACCATTCTTCACACATGACACGCATCCCGAATCTGAGTCTTTCCAAGTTGTGCCCATGCTTGCTCTCACTACTCACATTGGTTTCTTGGCTTCCCTGGCCTTCATGATTCTGCTCAAATCTCACCTTCTTCAGTGCCTTCTCATTGAGGCTGCCTTGTATTTATAAGGTATATATCTTGCATGTACACAGTTATTTGCAGAGTGTTTCTCTCATTAGAATGTAAGCTACTCAAGGGCAAAGACTACATTTTCGCCTTAGCGCAGTGACTGACATCTGACTTGTAGTAGCTGTATGACCCTGAGCAAGTCACTTAAACTCATTTTCAGTTTCATCTGTAAAAATAAAAAAGAAAGATTATTATAGCCCTTATTTCACAGTAGTTGCACAGAGCAAATGAGAATATGCACACATATACACAGTTGTTGTTGTTGTTGAGTCATACCCAACTCTTTGTGACCTCATGGACTATAGCACACCTTCTGTCCTCTACTACCTGACTTAAGGGGTTCATCTTCTGGTTTCATATCTTTTACCATTTTAATATTGTCCATGTTTTCTTGATAAGGACACTCTAGTGGTTTGCCAACTTCCTTCAGCTTTTGTCAGAATTTTCCTCTAAGAGGTAGCTAGGTGGTGCAGTGGATAGAGTGCCAGCCTAGGAGTCAGGAGGATCTGAGTTCAAATTTGGCCTCAGACACTTGACACCTACTAGCTGTGTGACTCTGGCAAGTCAATTAACCCCAATTGCCTCACTAAAAAAAAATTCTCCACTAAGACCTGTCCATCTTGGATAACCCTGCATGACATGGCTAGCAATTTCATTGATCTTTGCAAACCCCTCCGCCATGACAAGTCAATGATCCAAGAAGGGATGTATCAATATCCGTCTGAGGACTGAGGTCTTTCAGTAACAATAGACTCTGCTGTTTTGCCTTCTAAGAAGTGGTATGAAAATTGGGTTTCTAGCAGATGATATTCAGAAACTTCATTCACAGGATCATAGATGTAGAATGGGAAGATATTTAGAATGGGTCATCTGGTCCAACTCCCTCATTTTATTGGTGAGGAAACTGAAGTTCAGGTGGGTTTTTATACACACACACATGAAATGTTAAAGAATTGTATAAATATTAGCTATTATTAGTATTTTATTACTATATTGACCTGTTTACTCATATTTACTCTACAGTAAGTGAAAATCCTCTGGTCTTTTTTCTTCTCATGAAATATTATCTAGTCAGACTATGCCTTTCCAGTATTAGTGCAATTGAATTATTGAAGTAAAGTACTAGACTTTATTTTTATCCCAATTAATTCTCATCCTACTAAAATCTAATCATTATTGAGAATTACTTGATACTGACATTATTGACAAACATGTTAGCCATTCCTTCCAGCTTTGTGGACTCTCACATTTTATAAACATCCTACTTATGATTTCTAAGTTAGTGATAAAATGAACAGGACCAAGGACAGATCCCTATGGAACTCTACTACGTATTTCCCTAGGGCTGACATTGATTCAGTAATCATAACTCTGGATTCAGTCATTCACATATTAGAGATATAGAGCTAGAGATCTTGAATGTCATTTAGTTAAACCCCTTCATTTCATAGATGAGGAATCCGAATCCTAGAATATTTAAGTGACTTGTACAAGGTTACATGGGGAGAACACGGTAGATGGAAGATTTGAATACAGGTCTTCAAACTTTAGAGGGATGCTTTTTCTAATAGGCTATGCAGCATTTTGTCAATAGTATTGTCACATAAGGAATTAAGATGAGTCTGATATGACTGGTTCTTGATAAAAACCATAGAGTATTTTAGTGATCATTTAATTTTCTAAATGCTTAAGGATGATTCTTTTAATAATACATTTCCTTCTTTGATCAGGGACCTGTTTAGGCACCTGCCTGAACTTGAAAGGTCACACTATACTAGGCTATACAAAATTAAGAAAATGGTACTTTTGTTAGCTTTCCAAAATAGTCTAGTTGTCTTTACTGGTCATTCATCTCTGGTAATAATTTTTGATGGTATATCAGATACTTCTTGAATCTTACTCAAAATTACTAAGTATGTTGAGCATCCTTTATGAACTCTTGATCTATTGGTTTTTCTGGCCTTCTCTCTCTGCTCCCTAGACACTCTGCAGTTCATGCTGCTCTCTGCCTATCTATATTTCTCCACCTTACTCACCTTTGCTTTCTGATATAATATATGATCTCCCTTTTACCTCACAGTTCTTTTTGTCTAAGTCTCAGTTTCAACTAGGTAAAATAATTCTCATAGACTGCTTCTCAGAAGGCACATTCACATTTTAAAAAATAAACTTGTTAATCAATGCCACTCAATTGCAATCTGTTTAAATTATAGGAGAAATAATATGAAATAAAGGACATTTCCAATTCCCATTCTTCCAGCCCCTTGCCTAGACTTCCAGGAAAAAAGTACATGGAATCATTATTATAGTGGCAATACCATCCATGTTTACTAACTCATCTTGGCAAAAAGTGATCAGTAAAAACAGACACATTTTTTGGGGGCTAGCACAGTGACCCTCAAATATTTGAAAATGAGAAAAGATAATAATTGAGTATGGATGAACTTCTGTATGTAATATATTGATGCTTAGATATGGAATGGTGGTATTCTCTGCCTAAGACTCACCTAGCATTTCCAATGCATTGTGCTCTTCCTATGTTAAAACTTTAAGGCAGTGATGTGAGTTCAAAGCTAGCCTCAGACACTTACTAGTTGTGTGAGCTTGGGCAAGTCACTTAAATTTTGTTTCCCTATTCCCTCAAATGTCAAATGGGGGCAATAATGAGATAATATTTGTAAAGCAATCAGCACAGTATCTGGCACACAATAGGTACTATATAAAAATGCTACTTCTTCTCCTTCTCCCTTTTCTTCTTCTCTTCCTTTTCCTCCTCCTCCTCCTCCTCCTCCTTCTTCTTCAACATTATTATAGTCACATGACTGGAAAAGGAAGTATCAGGAACAGGAGATGGACAATCAACATCCTCCACTGGTACCCATTCAATGTCAAGAGACCTAGAAGAAACCCTCCAGCATGTTGGGTTGACCCCTGTGAAGGACTTGTTTAAGGGTATAGACAGGAATTATACAGGCTAAAATTACATGAATATGCTGAGATCTGTATCCCTGAAGGTGTCTCGTTCTTATCAGTGCAATTACAGATCTATCTAAGTATCTATGGGAAAGAGGGGTAGGAAGGAAGGCATAAGGAATTATGAGGAATAATCTTCCTAATGATTGCATTCTCAGTTTCCAGCTTTAAATGATGGTTTATTAATTGTCCAATTATTAAACAATCTGGAAAAGATTCAGTCTAGTAAACCTAGAAAAACTTTCTATGAAATTTACCAGATCTTCCAGGAGCCAAAAATGAAACTCAGGCTCAAAATAAGCAATAGAGGATTTGAATAGTTTTTAGAATTAGGGATGTATGAATGCCAGGACTCAAAATAAAATTCCTTTCCTAACCATCACCATAACACTCCTAGCTCAATGCCATAAATTCCACCATTGCAATATACTAACATTAAACTCAATAAATAGATCATTGGCACTATTTTAAAAAAAATAATTGGTTATCTTTCCTCTCCTTGTCAGTGTTGAACTCTTAAGGAGTGTGTTATGAAGAATATCATCATAGCTTCATTTGGGGATTAAGGGAACACCTTGTCATTCTTATGTATTTCAAACTTTGGGTGTTGATTACTTTATGTGAAGGAAATGTGTTTATTCCTTCTTGTAAAGATTCCTTGGATTCTTTTCTTGGGACTATCTTATAGGAAAGATAAAGTCTGACATCTTTCAATAACAATAGCCTTTACTGTTCTGATTTATAGGAGGTGGTATGAAAATCAGTTTCTAACAGATTATATTTAGAAACTTTAATTATAACATCATAGATTTTGAATGGAAAGGGATGCAAGAGGTCATCTGGTCCGACTCCCTCATTTTGTAGATGAGGAAACCAAAACCCAGATGGGTTAAGTGATGTGCCCAGGGTAACACAAAGAGTAAGCATCAGGCATGGGATATGAACCTAGGTCCTTTGACTACAATCAGCACTGTCCAGTGCTGCCTCTCAATTAATAGATATTAATTCCCATAAGACTGATATTTTGGAGGATCTTACTAAGTGGAAAATTTCTGAAAATATGATCAAATTATAAACAAGAGTAGAATGTGTATGCAGCCCCTGCTTAATAAAACAATCTATTTAGTAACATGCATTAAATACAAAGTTTTAAAAATTCTAGGAAAATATGTTGGATACACACAATGAGAGAAAAGTATTCAGTGGTTTGAAAAATGATATGATTTTACTTTTATCTATTTTGCATTCAGATGAGACTCAAAATTTCTTGAGATTGACCATAAATGAAAACTTGTTCAAGATGTTTGACAATTAGAGAGAGGAGAAAGATGGGTTGGTAGCTGATTGGTCTAAATAAGTTTAAGGAAAGCTTGTTTAGAATTGTGGAAAAGGACCAGACCTATCACTTCATTGAAATAGGGAAGTCCCAGGTGAAGAAATGCTCTCTACCAAAGCAATTTATAATCGTGCAGTGTACATAGAGGACTGAGAAGTTAAGAGACTTGACTAGAGTCACATGGCCAGTATGTGTCAGAGGCGAGACTTGAACAAAGGTCTTCTTGGCTTCAAGATCATTTCTCTATCCACTATATAATACTGCCTCTTTTTTAGGATTGGGTATAACTAGCAGAGAAGGAACCAGACAAAGTGACAATGTATTTTGGAAGAAGGTCAGGAGGACTGGGAGGTAATGGATTTAAAGATACAGAAAAAGATTAATGTTAGCAAGAAGAGATGACTCTTTTGAGGACAGAGGGGAGGAAAAGAAAGTATGATGTTGATGAATGCTGAGAGTTTTTGAGGGTTATAGGAGGTTTCTTTGTTGTTCTAAATGAAGTTGGAGACTGAGTACTATTAATGTAGGGTCTGTGGAATAATTGAAAACTTGAGAAAAAAATTGGAACTGTTATACAGAATGAAGTAGAGCATCATACTAGACAGAACTGGCTCTATAATACCACTATTCCCTTATTTTTAATGTTTATTGAGTTTTGCATAGGTAGATAAAAATGATTGATTTTACAATTAAATGTTGATATGCAAGCTCATCTTGTGCATTCACTGAAACATTACCAATCTGGACATGTTGGTACATACCTGTAACCCCTGCTATTGGGAAGGTAGAGATTGTGAATCACTTGAGTTCAAGAATTCTGACCTACTGAAGTCAATCAGATGTCTAGTCACTCTAGTCTGTTGAGTCCCTGGGAACCGGGGGAAAGGGGAAAGCTACACCAGGCAGACTGAGGATGGGTCAGAAACAGAGTGGTTAAAGCTTCTGTGTTAATTGGGTGGTGAGATTGGGAACATGAGTGGCCAGTGACCTTCCAACCTGGCCAAGATAGGGAGATCTAACCTCAAATTAAAACAAAACAAACTATCCTCCCAAACTTCAATACAACTTCAATAGCAGCCAGTATGTCGGAGATGATGTGATCACCAGCCTGTTTTCACATCCATTTGATTTCTTCCTTGACCCTTTTAGTTTGAGAGTTTTATCATTTACATAGTTTGGAAGTTACATGTGCTTGGTGTGGTGACATCCATTAAAAACATTCTTTTTAAATTTTTGAGAATTAGTATTATTTCTGGGCTACTGTGGGCAATGGTTTTGTCTGTAACAATGCTATGATTTCTGTGCAGTTTATTTGTTGAATTCCTAAGGATATTTTGGGATTTGTTTTTGTAATATAGGGATTTATCTTTCATTATCTAATGAAAGATAATGCTTCTGGTCCATAATTCTGGCTACTTTATTTTTACTGTTACTCATATCATGTTTTCTAAACTTCATCAATGTCTTCCCATTGTTCTGTAGTCCTGTTTTTCCCCCCTCTAACCAAATCTTTATGAGAGATACTCATTAATTCAACATAAGTTCATTCAAAATAGCCTTTACATCAAAGCAATGGCTATATCCTGATGATTTTGTAGAGCTTTCCTGTTAAAATTGTCTGTTTAATGGGAAGTAAAGGTAATATTTAATTTGAAGTACAATTTTGGTCCCTAGAGTATCTAGTTTGGGTTGTATCATTCAAAGTAAGTGTCACTAAGGAGCTGCAAGTCAGCTAATAGTGAGGCAATTAAGGGTGAACTACAGTGACTATTTATTAACATTCATTCCATAAACCATTTCAAGAATACTGGCTGCACCTGGCCGTAGTTACTGTGATCATTATAATGTCTGCACCCACTTCCTACTATCTGCCTTTCTGATCAAATCATATATCCTGAATAAAAAAATACTTATTACTTCTGTTCATGTCCTTATAATTGATTCAATTAGTGATTTAATGGAGCCCATCACTAAAATATGCAAAAAGAGCCTGGGATATTATGGATTTTGTAAAGGCAATCTTTGCTTTGCAAGGTAGGGTAGCCTTAATCAAAGGTTCTTAACAACTTTTGTGTCATGGACCCCCTGGCAATCTGAAGATGTCTCTGGACCTCTTCTTAGAATAATGTTTGTAAATGCATAAAATAAAGTATATAGGATTTTAAAGGAGATGAATGATATTAAACTGGTTATCCAAATATTAAAATAAACAGGTTTATGGACTCCAGATTAAAAACTCTGGCCTAGGTGATCTTCCAGTAGTCTGACAGGAAGAATATTCAATTGTCTCTGTAGGAATTATATTCTAGCTATCCTTTAATGATGTGTCCAAGTGTTATTGTTCTTACTGGCATATTATGTTATAGTCAGCTGCCTCTCTGTTTTGGGGAAGCAGATGAAAAAGTAGCAATATAGTACATGCCAGCTTGGTACCTTCTCTCTTTCACTCTTCTCTCTTCCACCCTCCTCTCTCCTTGTTTTTCTTTCCTTCTTTCCTTTCTTACTCCTCCCACCTCCCCTTCCTTTTTTCCTTCTCCTCCTCTCCCTCTTTTTCTTATTCTTCCTCCTTCTCCTCCTCCTCCTTTTTCTTCTTCATTTTCTTCTCCTCCTCCTCCATCTCTTCCTCTTTCTCTCCCCCTCCACCTCCTTTTTCTCCTCCCTCTCTCTGTCTGTTTCTTTGTCTTTGCCCACCCCTTTCTTCCTCTCCGCTCTTCCTTCCTTCATTTCCTGCCATCCCTCACTTTATGAATTGGGGTCTTAGAAAACTTGATTTCATATCAATTTAACTCTTTGGGATCTGTGAATGATATCTAGTTATAATCCATTTACATCCACTTATAGCATCACATCTTAAAAACAGTCCCACAACATACTTGAAGGTACAGAGAAAGGATTAAAAGATACTATCAAGGAGGCACAGTTTAAGGCAGATTAATCCTTAACCAGACTCCCTAGTATTCTTTTTACCTAAGACTTTCTGCATCTAGCAATCTAGATAGCACAGTACACCTTTCCTCAGGGACATACCCACTACCTGGTATTACGGAGACATGAAGGGAAAGCCACCTAGGATCAACAGATACTTAGTAATACGTTGCATTTTAGCTACATTATCTCATTTGATCTCTGCCATGAAGAAATATTACCTGACTTATTATTCTCTATTTCTCATTCTTTTGAATTTTCTTTTTATTATGAATTCAATCATGACATCAATAACAATGAACATTTTATTTGTACAAAGAACAAAAAGGAGGATTATATATGAAACCATGAACTTGTTATATATAATCTATTATGTACCTTCTATCATACTCTGTTTTCCATCTTTTACACTTTGCTTCCCTTCACACCACCTTATATAACAAGACTTTTCAGGTTCTTCCCACTATTAGTGCTTCCTTCTAAAATTACCTTGGAATATATAGGGTATTCAAGGAGGACTAGTACCTCTGGTATGAGAGCTTGCTGAATCCTTTCAGGGCTGTTCATTTGCACTCAACTCTCACCTGTGGCTCCAAGAAGCTGTAGCATATAAAGCAGCCACATGCCTGTAAAATCATCTTGGCAGGTGGGTTAAACCATGTTGAGGGTAACCAAGGGACCTCACACTCATCAGTGAATTAAAGGGATGTTTACCCCAAGCACGTGAAGAGTTCCCCTGGTGGAATGGATGGATGAGAACAATTTGTTTCAGAGGCCATGAAGGGGGCTGAAGGAAGCACTGTGGAAAGCTCAGAGATTGGTCAGACATAGAAGACACCAAGGTCATTCAATGAAGCCCGAGCTATCACCAGTCATCTATACTTTTGTCTTGCCACTGGACTTCAATGGTGCAAGTCTGCCTCACTTAAATACAATTGACACACAGATCAAGACATCATGCCATGATGCCATTGGTCCTCTTTGACAATGAAGGACAAACAACACCTTCGAACTTGTATGTATATATGTCTGTATGTAGGCATATCCATATGCAGATATGGAATTGAATGGGCCAGCATTACAAACACAAGCTCCAAAGTTCTAATTAACTGCTTTGACCAACCATTAATGGACTAGATTGTTGTGGGAAGTGGTTGTCATGTAATTATGAGATAATTAATTTAAAGCAGGAAGTGGCTTTAAAGGCAATCAAGGCCAATTCACTCATTTTATAAATAAGGAAAATGAGGAACAGTGAAATCGTGTAACATATAAAGGGTCATACAATTAATAAGAGTCTTGGGTGGGATTTTATATCAGTCCTGAGTTCTACCCATTAAGCCATACTGTTCTCTGATTAAAAAAAAAATAACCAAGCATTCCATAGATGTTAACATAAGATTAGATCTATCCATAAAACCAAGACTTAGGTCCTACAGAAAACAGAAGGAATCAGACAATAGAAAAATAATTCTTTGCCAGTTTAAGATCTTTGAAGGCTAGAAAACTAACCATCACTCGCTAATACATTTGTTATTCTGGAATGATGCGACATAGAGGAAACAATAATTGTTTAGAGAACAAGCATTTTTTAAGCACTTATATGTGTACCACTGGGCAAAGCACTGAGGATACAAAGAAAGGCAAAATAGTCTCCACTTGCAAGGAGCTCTTATTCTAATAGAAGAGACATCAATCAAATAATTACATATGTACAATATGTACACAATATGTATAAATATGCATATGCATGTGAATATATACATATACACTTTATACATGCATTTGAATTTGTGGATTATCTTAGAGGGAAAGCACTAACATTGGGGGAAACCTGGAAAGACCTGTTATAAAAGGTGGTGTGGAGGGGAGAAAAGTGTAAAAAAGACTGGAAAGGCAAGAAATGCACTTTAGGTAGATAACTTCAGCAGCTCAATAAAAAAATGCATTGGAGTGAGGAAAGACAAGGTAAGGTGACCAACATTTAGATAAGTCTATTACAATAATCCAACTATGGTGCATGAGGGCCTGAACCAAGAATGCCAGAAGCAAGAAGGAGACATGTAGGAGAGATGCTCAGAAAGTAGAAACAACACACTTTGGCAACAAATTGGATGTGTGGGTTGAGTGTCAGTGAAGATTTGAGGATGATACTAGATTTTGAGCCAGTATGACCTGACTGATGATAATACATTTAACAGGAATGGGAAAATTTAGAAGAAGGAATAATTGGGGGCAGAGAGAGACATAATGTGTTCTATGTTGGACGTGTTGAGTTTTAAGATGTCTACTGTTGATATGTCCAGTAGGCAGTTATAAATAGAGCATTCCATAGTTGTTAACTCTTTTCCCCTGTGCATAAGATTAGATCTATCCGTGAGACCAAGACTTACGTCCTGCAGAAAACAAAAGGAATCAGACAATAGAAAAATAATTCTTTTCCAATTTAAGATCTTTGAATACTAGAAAACTAACCATCATTCGCTAATACATTTGTATTAAATGCATAAAATAAAGTATATAGGATTATAAAGGAGATGATTGATATTGGACTGGTTATCCAAATATTAAAATAAACAAGTTTATGGACTCCAGGTTAAAAACTCTGGACTACGTGATCTTCTGAGGTCAAGAATAGAAGGTCAAGAGAGAGGTTAGGGCTGGACAAATAGATCTGAGAACATCTGAATAGAGATGACAACTGATTCTATGAAAATTGTCAGGGAAATAGCACTGGCTTCATAATAAAGAGATGAGTTTGAGTGCTATTTCCCCTACCTGGATTCATTCTGGACTTTCTTACTTCTTTGAGCCTCAGTTTCTTCCTTACAAAATAAGAGTCTGGACTAGATTTTTTTCAAAGATCCCTTTCAGATCTTGCACTTTTTTATTTCAAATATTGAGATAAAAACATGGAAAGAAAGTCTTTGAAATTATTAATGGAAAGATGACATATTGGTCCAGTATGGAATAGACTAAAGTACTCAGTCAATTAAAAATTTGGGAAACCGTTAATAAACTAATAGGATTACTTTTCAAAAATCCTGGATACAACTGATTTTATCAGATGGCATTTCCTTTTTTTCTGAAGACATTGCTTTTAGACTCTAGTAGCTTATGGAACTACATATATAGTGTAACAACTGAAGGCTGAGTTGTGATAGTGTCAAAAAAGAAAAAGCCCATAAAGGACAAAATACTATTCCTTTACATGACAAAGAGAAAAGGGGAAAAAATTCTCAGCAAGACAAATAAGAGAAGATTAAAAACAGAAGGAAAAAATATCCTAAGAATTGATAAGGCCACCTCTTTTTCATTAGTTACTGTGACCTTGGAAGTGGTAGCTAGCCAGATTTTAAAAAATGAATCCAATAATAAGACTTAGGTGCACAGGATTGACGTGCCCTGGGTTGTTGTGTGGGTGTTGGGAGGTAGGGTGAAAACTCTCATCAGTTATAAATTTAAAATATTAAGCTCTTTGTACAAACTAATCATTTCTATTGATTTTTTTTCCTTGCTAACTTAAAACAGTGTTTGCTGTGAGGACTGGAGGTTTTAAATAATTTAGCTGTTGGGAATCTGCTCAACTGACAAAATTGAAGTGCCTCTCCAGGTACAAGTCTCTCCCAAAAGACATCATGAATGTTTGGTATGGGTGTCTTTCTGGTTCCTTATGAGTTTCTTGTTCTTGTGAAAATGCTGTTTGTATGCCAAGAGAAATAATCCTCTGCGAAGCCTATCTTCAAGCTTCCAAACAGCATCAGAAACACCAGCTGCAAGAACTGAAGCAAAGGGACATAGAATTCAGCAGATGGATTTGGTGTGAAGTTTTTCCCACCATGACAGGAACGTGTTATATATTCATTTGTATACAATTGGGCATGTGGATTTTGTATT
Source organism: Vombatus ursinus (assembly GCF_900497805.2). Lineage (NCBI taxonomy): Eukaryota > Metazoa > Chordata > Mammalia > Diprotodontia > Vombatidae > Vombatus > Vombatus ursinus. The sequence goes on from NW_020954650.1 coordinate 1,116,370, forward strand.
TTTGGAAGCTGCCAGTAAAACCTACAGACCAGAGACGATTTTGAAAGCACCATCAGGGTTTTGCTCTAGATTCATACAACACACCAAACTACGTGATCAATCTATTAATCAACCAATCAGCAAGCATGGATTAAGTTATGTCTGCTTTCATTATGTCTTCCTGCAAACTCTCCCCTCTTTGCAACTTTCCTATTACCATTTATGTTACCATGATCCTGCCATTCACCCAAGCTTGCAACCTAGGTGCATTCCTCAGTGTCATTCTCAATTCCTTAGTCTTTCTCATACCCTATATCCAATCAGTGGTCAATTCTGTCATTTATACCTTTATAACATCTCTTGTATTTGCCCCTTTCTTATCTCTGACACTGCAACGACTTTGATAAAGGCCTTCATCACCTCACTCCTGGATTATTGTCTCATATCTCACCACTCTAGTCCATCCTTCCCTCTGCTGTCAGACTGATTCTTCTAAAACACAGGTCTGATCTTGTCACTTCCATACTTGATAAATACAAGTGGCCCCCTATAACCTTCAGGATGAAATGTAAAATCCTCTATTTGTCTTTTAAGAAACTTTTAAAGCTGACCCCTTCCTATTTTTTCCAGTTCTTTTAATACCTTACTCTTGTGCACTGCTGTGAGTTATGGTGACATTGACCTCCTTGCTATTCCTTGATAATGACACTATTTCCTGTTTCTGAACATTTTCATGTCCCTCATGCTTAGAATACTATCCCTCCTTCTCTGCCTCCTATCTTCCCTGGCTCCCTTCAACTCCAAGCTAAAGTCCCACCTTCTAAAAGAATCCTTGCCTAGCCCCTACCTTCTAAAAGAAACTTTTTCTAACCCTCCTTAATCTTAGTGCCTTCCCTCTGATACTATTTCCAATTTATCCTGTTTATGATCTTGTTTTTACATAGTTGTTTGCTTGTTTCTCCCCCATGAGACTGTTCACTCTTTGAGAGAAGGGATTATTTTTTTGCCTTTCTTTCTGTCCTCAGAGCTTAGAATAGTAGCTGGCACACAGTAGTAAGTTCTAGTTGACTGATTAAATGCCCGACTAACTGGAGGAACTGTGCTAAGTAGTGGAGATACAAAACCAAAAATGGTCTCTGTCCTCAAGAAGGTTATGTTATGGAAAGAAGGAGCTTACATTATGGGGAGAGGAGGAGGAAAATTTGCACACATCCAAGTATATACAAAGCTAATACAAGTAATTTTAAGGAGAAGGCAGTAACAGCTGGAAGATTAGAAAAAGTCTTATGTAGGAGCTGGTGTTAAAACTGAACTTCGAAGGAAACTGAGAATTGTAAGAGGTGGTTAAGACTGAGTGCATTCCAGGCATGGGAGAAAGCTATGCAAAGACGTGGAGACAGGATAAGGAATGTTGTGTATAGAACTTCAAGAAGAACTTCAAGAAGACCCATAGACATGCATAGATCATAGTCATGTATCTGGCCCATGCATAACTGTGAATGGGCCAAAGAGTGCATGACAGGGAGTAGTGTGTAATAGCAATTTCAGGGTTTGAGATTTTCAGTCATCTACAAGGGTTAAGCTGATAACATTTTGACCTACAGTTTCATATTCCTTAATAGTAAATAGAACATCCACAGTAGCAAAAAACAAAATAAAACAAAAAAAAGAGGTAAACAAAAAACGCCCATCTGGGTTTTGCTATTCCTATCTCAGAATGATTTATAATGTTATCTTGCCATGTGGAGGTTGGAAACTAGTTTCTTTTAGTAAACTCCCCCATGCTGTTAACAGTGTTGTGAATTATTTCCTAACAACAGTAGCTACAAATTAGGTAAATTTCATAATGATGCAATGTTTGTGTTTGCTTTTGAATATGCATCAAATCTCTTTCCATTTTTCTGTCCTTTCCCCATTTTCTTTTTAACAATGACAAAATGCCACCTGCAATATTTACATCACCAATGTTTTTTGCAATCTTTGGAAATGAGATTCTGAACAGAAGAAATGAAGGATAACATCTAATTACTCTTGCTACTCTAGAGATCTTCAGAGAAATTTTAGCATCTGGCCATGCATCACAGCTCTGAAAAGCTACTGGTTTCTGTGAGAGAGGCCTTGTCCTGATTCTGAATGTTCCCCTTTTCCTCCTTTGGTGACATTTGTAACTTAGGAAGGTAATGGCTTTCTTTTTACACAAAGAGGATGTTGAATTTAAAGAGGAATGAGGGGGAAAGAAGACATTTCTCTTGATATAGAGTGGCAATTTTCTAGAAAAATGTATGTGTGTTTTTAAAGTATTTCTATGTGATTATAAAACATACAAGTAAGTTAGATGCCTAGAAAATTTGATTAAAAAATGAATTTTTCATAATGTTCAATGGTTTCTACCTTATCTATCTCCCTAAAGAGGCTGCAGGATTACTGTCAGAGGAATAGTCATTTGGCTATTATTAGTCGTTCGGTTTTTTTGTTTGTTTGTTTTTTATAAAATGCACCATACATCCACTAGCTAGTTAGGGTAATCTCAGATGATTTTTTAAAAATATATCTCAAAGGAGTATGTATAATAGACATAGGCTGTTTTAATTTAAATGTGTGAATTTGGGAATGGCAAATGTAAAAGGCAATATATCTTCAGAGAAACCCAAAAGAATAGCCTTAATTTATTTTTCCTGCTATAGAGATTATAAAAAGTGTATTAAGATATGCTGAAGTATTATGTTTGTGAAGGTTAGAATAATTATATTTTTAAGGTTTCAATTTTATTTTCAACACTTTTATTCCCATCTTTGTGAACCTTTTTATCTCAGGTGAATGCACAGAATCACATATCCCAGAAATTAATTGTTTAAATGAATCAACCTCCTCTAGCCTATGACTTCCTTTAGTCCTGTGGTCACTCGACCAATTTACTAGAATTTCTGTTCTCAGTTGGAACACAGCCATTCTTCATCAGGTGACATGAGCTTAAAGAAAAAATAAAAAGCAGCTTACCTCTGCTGAATATTAATACTGAACGATGTCTTATCCTTGTGCTATGTGAATCTAGTATTACTATCATCACCCTAGCCAACCGGTTGTAAATTCATGAAATTCAGAAATATTTTTTCATATGTACCATTCAATGAGCAGTTATTGAACATCTGCTATGTGATAGAAACCGTGGTATTAGTCTAGCCCTGTGATGCTTAGTCCAGTGCTAGGCCCATATCAGTTGCTCAGCAAATGCTTGTTTGTAACAATAACAACAACAAATGATGACAATAACAGCAGTAGCAGTAATGACAAACAGCCACACCACCACCACCAATATTAGCCAGCATTATTTAGAGCCTTTAAGATTTATAAAGCCTTTTTACGTATATTATTGCATGTTGAATAGATGAAATGCAAATGAATGAATACATTATCATTGTACATTTAAGTTATCTGTTGCTTGATGAAGTTGATTTTTTAGAACTTTGGTTTTAGGAGATGAAGTATTTTGTATTTCAGCAGTCAACAATTCTTTTATTCTAGAAACAAAGACATTATACTTGCTGAAAAATATCCACATATTTAAAGGAACTTCTCTATGACTTAAGGATGACAAATTCAGATTGCTCAGATTTTGGAAAGAAAGGGCACTACTTCTTGGAGAACTAGCACTTTTCCGTTTTGATTTTAGCAATGGGAGATGAATATAAAGATGAAATATATTATGCATTTGGAATAGTGATACAGTAGAATATAACCTAACACCACATAGATAAGACCTAGCCTCAAAACAAGAAACTGAGAATTGCAAGTTTAAAAAAATAACAATCTGACCATTGCATAATTTAGCATAACAGACGAGTTTAGGATTTTAGAACAAATTAAACTAGTCTTAGCTTTTAAAATGTAATAACAAAAATGGTCCACTTCCATCTTCTAGCTATATATTGCAAATACTTTTCAGTATGAATAAATAAGCAATAATGTTTACCTTCAAGATAATTAAGTGGCACAGTGGAAAAGGTTATGGGTCTGGAGTAAGGAAGATCTACATTCAAGTTATGGGTCTGGAGTAAAGAAGATCTAGTCCCAGACACTTAACCTCTGTCTGTCTCAGTTTCCTCAACTATAAAATGGGGATAATAAAAGCACCTACTTCATAGGTTTGTCATGATGATCATGAGATAATATTTTCAAAATACTCAAGCATAATGTCTGGCATATAGTAGACACTTAATAAATGCTTGTTCCCTCCCTTTCACCTCAAAACACTTACTATCTAAGATAGGTTACATGGAGGCAAATGGATAGTAGAAGAGACTCACAGGACAGATTTTAATTAAATTATTTTCATTCATTTTTAAATTGAGAGGAGACGAAGGGAGGAGAGAGAAATAGAGAGAGAGAGAGAGAGAGAGAGAGAGAGAGAGAGAGAGAGAGAGAATGTGATGAGTGATCAGAATTGAGAAGATCAAAGACCAAAAAAAAAGCCTTCCAATTAGTAAAGAAAGTCTTCATGGAAAAAATGGCATTCACAAATTTGTGAACGAAAGAAGGAAGAAATAATTCTGAGGCTAAGGGATATATTAGGTAAAAGTCGTATGATAGGCAAAAAGTAAGATGCTCACATGAATGAAGATGATAATATGAAGAGAGTATGAAAACTGGAAGAGGAAGAAAACAAGGAAAATAAAGAACATGTTTGTGATGTCAGTAATACTTTGAGATTAGAGATTGAGAATATCAATCTGAATCTTAAGTAGAATTCCCAGGGAAAGAAGAGACTGTATGTGGGGAATCCAGTGAGGAGAATGTCACAATAGTTCATTTAAGAGATAATCAGATACCATATAGAAAAGCATTGGTATAATATGGTGTAACGAAAAATGTATTATTTGTAGGACTTAGCATTAAGTGTATAGAGAAAAAGATGAATAGATATAGAATGAGTTTTACATGTCACCTTTGAGAAGTGGATGATATTGTACTATTTTCTAATTTTATGAGATACTAGATGAATGAGAATGACAAGGAAAGAAGAGGAGTAGCCCTGGCCTTCCATTTCAAGATGTCTTGCTAAAATGTTGCATAAGATTAGACTAACGTCCAAATGTATGAAGCAGAACACACTGCTCAACTCCCAACAGAAGATGATGAACTTAAAATGCAGAATAAGATTTACATTTTTGGACATGGCCAATGTGTGAATTTATTTAATGAGACTATGCACTTGTGTATTAAGTGCTTTATTTATTTATTTGTCTGTCTGTCTGTTTATTTAAATTTGATCAATAGGGCAGATTAGTAAAAGAAAAAAGGTAAGCAGTTTATAAAGAATTAAAAGTAGCAATCATTAAGGTCATTGTGTTTAGAGAAACTTTGAAGTAAAAACAACACGCCCCTCCAACATATTACTAGTGTTATTATGGTTATTTTATGTTATAATTATCTACATATATTACTTTATTTGAATTTTGAATTTAAAATTTGTTTATATGTTATTAAGTTGCAATAAATTCTAAAAAATACCAAATTACAATACTTAGGGATGCATAGATTTTTCTGTCATTTGCACACAGATGGTATTGAACTCATGGAAACAAATGGAATTTTCCACTGTTCTAAAATGTAACTATAAACAATTTGCTTTACTGTTATCCTATTATTTTTTGAATGACATAAAGATAATAACTGTAATATGAACTACTAATAAACATAGTAATAAACATAATAATAAGCTATAGTATCTTACTGATGTGTTATTATATAGTTTGTGGGCATTAAGAAATTATAATATTAATAATGTAAGTTTTTATTTGAGGTTCTTTTTATTTGAGGTCTCATCTACCATACGCATGTTTTCAAGCTAGCAAAAATTGTGTTTTTTTTTCAAAAGTGGCACAACCTTGAGATTAATTATGATTCAGATTTCTCCACTATACTTGCTTGGTCTTTTCTCCCCCCTGAAGATTAGCATTATTAAATGTCAATTTCTGACAGCCCATTCCAGGAAAATGAAGGTTTATATGTGACATTTTCATCATTTATGTAGGAGATATTGAGCTTTAAGAAAAATTTATGTTCTCTTTAAATAATGTCTCTGAAATAATTAAGTTAACTGTTTAGTAAAGTACTTTGCAATTAGCTATTTAACTATTCAAACCTTTAAGGGATTTCATGAAAAGTAGCCACTGAACATGCTATACTTCAGGAAAAGTTTCCAAGCCTTTGATTCATTTTTCTTGTTTAAGGGAAAGGAAGAAACATTCATATAGTACCAACTATGTGCCAGGTACTGTACTAAGTGCTTTTTGTTAGTATCTTATTTGATTCTAAAAACAACACTGCAAGGTAGGTGCTATTATCATCCCTATTTTCAGTGGAGGTAACTGAGGTAAACAGAAGTTAAGTGAGTTGCCCAGAATCACATAGCAGTAAGTGTTTTATTTGAACTCAGATTTTCCTAATTCTATGCCCATTTGCTTTATCTACTTTGTCAGCAGCTATCTCTGTAGGTTGAGCAAAGTTGAATTTTAGACCTAACTCAACCCCAATTTGGAAAAAAAGGGAATTTGAATATCTTTATTATTTATATTTTACACAATTTTGCACAGAATACAAATTCAACCCCTGAAGTAAAATTCTCTTATGAGTAATTTATGGGTTATGTGGCAGTTTAAAAGGTTAAAATTAAATACAGGTGCACCAGATTCAAAACAAGAATTGTAGAAATGTAGATAAGGAAACTACTTTTTCCCATATACTTTAAATACTATAAATCATAGGAATCTCCTTACCATGTATAATAAAGGAGGAACAGGCTGATGTCACAGATATAATTTCAAAAGGGAGAGTTGTGGCATATCAAGACTTCAATTAAGTGAGTAGTGGGGGAATGTTTATACAATCTTTGACTCTTAAGTGGTTAGAGCATGAAGGTTTCTTCAAGCAAAATAGAAGGCTTTGCACTACTGACATGACACATGGCAGCCCCATGATTTTTTTTGTTTTTTATTTTTTGTTTTTTTTTTAAATTGATTTTGATTTATCAACAATTACTTCCATATACTTTTGAGTTTCAAATTTTTCTCCCTTCCTCCCCACCACTCTCCACAAAATGGCGCACAATCTGATATAGGCTATACATATGCATTCCTATTAAACATTTTCACATTAGTGATGTTGTAAGTAAGAATTAGAAACAATAGGAAGAACTAACAGAAAGAGGAAACAAAACACAACAGAAGAAAAATAGCAAATAGCATGCTTCCATCTGCACTCAAACTCCATAGTTCTTTCTTTGGATGTGGATGGCATTTTCCATTGCAAGGCTTTTGGAGATGTCTTAGATCCTTGTATTGCTGGGAAGGGTTAAGTTTATCAATATTAGTCATCACACAACGTGGCTGTTATTCTGTACAATGTTCTCCTGGTTCTGCTCACTTCACTCAGCATCATACCACACAAGTTTTTCCAGGTTTTTCTGAAGTCTGTCTGTTCATCATTTCTTATAGCACAATAATATTCCATTACATTCATATACCACAACTTGTTCAGTAATTCCCCAATTGATGGGCATCCTCTCAATTTTCAATTCTTTGCCACCACAAAAAGAGCTGCTATAAATATTTTTGTACATGTGGGTCCTTTTCCCATTTGTATGATCTCTTTGGGATATAGCCCTAGAAGTGCTATTGCTAGGTCAAAGGGTATGCACATTGTTATAGCCCATTGGGCGTAATTCCAAATTGCTCTCAAATATGGTTGGATCTTTTCACAACTCCACCAACAATGCATTAGTGTTTCAATTTTCTCACATCTTCTCCAACATTTATCATTTTACTGTTTTGCCATGTTGGCCAATCTGATAGGTGTGAAGTGGTACCTCAGAGTTGTTTTGATTTGCATTTCTCTAATCAATAGTGATTTAGAGCATTTTTATATGACTATAGATGGCGTTAATTTCTTCATCTGAGAACTGCCTGTTTATATCCTTTGACAATTTATAAATTGGGGAATGACTTGTATTCTCATAAATTTGACTTAATTCTCTATATATTTTAGAAATGAGGCCCTTATCAGAGAGACTGATTGTAAAAATTCTTTCCCAATTTTCTATTTTCCTTCTAATCTTGGTTGCATTGGCTTTGTTTGTGCAAAAACTTTTCAATTTAATGTAATCAAAGTTATCCATTTTGCATTTTGTAATTTTCTCTGTCTCTTGTTTGGTCATGAATTCTTCCATTCTCCATAAATCTGATAGGTTAAACTATTCCTTGCTCTCCCAGTTTGCTTATAGTATCAGCCTTTATATCTAAATCATGATCCCATTTTGACTTTATTTTGGCATATGGTGTGAGATTTTAGTCTATGCCTAGTTTCTGCCATACTCTTTTCCAGTTTTCCCAGCAGTTTTTTTCAAAGAGTGAGTTCTTATACCAGAAGCATGGGTTTTTGGGTTTATCAAATAATAGATTATAGTCACTGACTCCTGTGTCTTGCATACTTAACCTATTCTACTGATCCACCACTATATTTCTTATCCAGTACCAAGCAGTTTTGATGATTGCTGCTTTATAATACAATTTAAGATCTGGAATAGCTAGGCCACCTTCCCCTGCATTTCTTTTCATTAGTTCCCTTGATATTCTGGATCTTTTGTTCTTCCAAATGAATCTTGTTATTATTTCTTCTAACTCTATAGAATAATTTTTTGGTAGTTTGATTGGTATGGCACTGAATAAGTAAATTAGCTTAGGTAGAATTGTCATTTTTATTATATTAGCTCACCCTACCCATGAGCAACTGATGTTTTTCCAGTTATTTAGATCTGACTTTATTTGTGTGAAAAGTGTTTCATAATTGTGTTCTGGGTTTGTTTTGGTAGGCAGACTCTTAAATATTTTATAATGTCTACAGTAAGTTTAAATGGAATTTCTCTTTCTATTTCTTGCTGTTGGGATTTATTGATAATATATAGAAATGCTGATGATTTATGTAGGTTTATTTTCTAGCCTGCAACTTTGCTAAAGTTGTTTATTATTTCAAGTAGTTTTTTACTTGATTCTCTGAGATTCTCTAAGTATACCATCATATCATCTGCAAAGAGTGATAGCTTTGTTTCTTCTTTGCCTATTCTAATACCTTCAATTTCTTTTTCTTCTCTCATTGCTAAAGCTAATGTTTCCAATACGTTATTGAACAACAGTGGTGATAATGGACTCCTTGTTTCATCACCGATCTTATTGGAAATGCTTCTAGCTTGTCCCCATTACATATGATGCTTGCTGAGGGTTTTAGGTAGGTGCTATTTATTATTTTAAGGAAGACTCCATTTATTCCTATCCTCTTTACTGTTTTTAATAGGAATGGGTGTTGTATTTTGTCCAAAGCTTTTTCTGCATCTATTGAGATGATCATGTGGTTTTTGTTAGTTTTGGTGTTGATGTGATCAATTATGCTGATAGTTTTCCTAATATTGAACCAGTCCTCCATTCCTCTTATAAATCCTACTGGTTTGTAGTGTAGTATTCTTGTGATAAGTTGCTTTAGTCTATTTGCTAATATTTTATTTAAATTTTTTTGCATCTATATTCATTAGAGAATTTGGTCTACAATTTTCTTTCTCTGTTTTGACTATTTTTGGTTTAGGTATCAGCACCATATTTGTATCATAAAAAAGAATTTGGTAAGACTCCTTCTTCACCTATTTCCCCAAATAGTCTATATGGTATTGAAATTAATTGTTCTTTAAATGTTTGATAGAATTCGCATATAAATCCATCTGGCCCTGGAGATTTTTCCCTAGGGAGTTCATCAATGGCTTGTTCAATTTCTTTTTCTGAGATGGGGTTATTTAAGTATTTTACTTTCTATCTGTTAATCTGGGCAATTTATACTTTTGTAAATGTGTATCCATTTCATTAAGATGGTCAAATTTATTGGCATACAGTTGGGCAAATTAGTTCCTAATTATTGTGTTAATTTCCTCTTCCTTGGTGGTAGATTCACCCTCCTCATTCTTGATACTAGTAATTTGAGTTTCTTCTTTCTTTTTTTAATTAAATTGACCAAAGGTTTATAGTTTTATAGTTTATAGTTTATAGCTCTTAGTTTTATTCATTAGTTAAATACTTTTCTTAATTTCAATTTTATAAATTTTCCTTTGGTTTTCAACATTTCTAATTTGGTGTTTAATTGAGGATTTTTAATTTGTTCTTTTTCTAGTTTTTTTAGTTGTATGCCCAATTCATTGATCTCCTCTTTTTCAATTTTATTTATGTAAGCACTTAGAGATATAAAACTTCCCCTAAGAACTGCTTTTGCTGCATCCCATAAGTTTTGGTATGTTGTCTCATTATTGTCATTCTCTTGAATGAAATTACTGATTATTTCTATGATTTGCTGTTTGACCCAATCATTTTTAGGATTAGATTATTTAGTTTCCAATTATTTTTTAGTCTGTCTTTCCATGGCCCTTTATTACATATAATTTTTATTGCATCATGATCTGAAAAGGATATATTTAATATTTCTGCCTTTCTGCATTGGATTGTGAGGTTTTTATGCCCTAGTATATGGTCAGTTTTTGTGTATGTGCCATGTACTACTGAGAAAAAAGTACATTCAGTTTTCTCCAGAAGTCTATCACGTCTGTCTTTTCTAATGTTCTATTCACCTCCTTAACTTCTTTCTTGTTTATTTTGTGGTTAGATTTATCTAGTTCAGGGAGGTTGGGATTCCCCACTAGTATAGTTTTGTTGTCTTTTTCTTCCTGTAACTCCCTGAATTTCTCCTCTAAGAATTTGGATACTATACCATTTGGTGCATATATGTTTTGTAATGATATTACTTCATTGTCTACGGTGCCTTTTAGCAGGATTCCTTATCTCTTTTGATGTGATCTATTTTCACTTTTGCTTTGTCTAAGATCAGGATTGCTAACCCTGCTTTTTTTTACTTCAGTTGAAACATAATATATTTTGCTCCAACCTTTTACCTTTGCCCTGTGTGTGTCGTTTTTTTTTCAAATATGTTTCCTGTAAACAACATATTGTAGCATTATGGTTTTTAATCCATTCTGCAATCTGCTCCTGTTTTATGGGAGAGTTCATCCCATTTACATTCATGGTTATGATTACTATCTGTCTTTTTCTCCATCCTTCTGCCCCCCTCATTTATGCTTTTCTTTCTTCTTCTCCTTTTCCCATCTAACTAGTGTTTTGCTTTTGACCACCACCTCCTTCAGTCCCTCCTCCCTTCTATTAGCCCTTTCCCTTTTCTTCCCCTTTACCCTTACTGCTTCTTCCCTCCCTTTTATCCCCCCTCCCTTTTCTTTCCCCTTTTCCTTCCTACTGCCTATAGGGCAAGTTAGATTTCTATACCTAACTTAATATGTTATTCCCTACTTGAGCCAAATCTGATGAGAGTAAGGTTCAATCAATGCTCATCTCCCTCCCTTCTTTCTCTCTGCTGTAATAGTTTTTTGTGTCTTTTCCTGTATTGTAATTTACCCTTGTCTGCCTCCTCCTTTCTCAGTACATTTTCTTAGCTCAGACTAATCCACTTACTTGGATCCATTTAACCCACTTGATTAGATTTTTTTTATCATTACATCAAAGTCAACTTATATCCACCCCTTTTATGTATACTCCTTTAACATGGCATAATAACAATACAGTACTCAAGAGTTACAAGTGTCATCTTCCCTTGTAGGGATGTAAACAGTTTGCACTTACTAACAACATATTGTGTCTTTCTGTCCCATTTACCTTTTTATGTCTCTCCTGAGTCTTGTACTTGAAGATCAAATTTTCTGTTGAGCTCTGGTTTTTTTATCAGGAAGGTTTGAAAGTCCCCTATTTCATTGAATTTCCATCTTCTCCCCTGAAAGATCATGCTCATTTTCACTGGGTAGTTGATCCTTGGTTGTAATCCAAGCTCCTTTGCTTTGCAGAATATCATATTCCACGCTCTATGGGCTTTTAAAGAAGAAGCTGCAAGGTCCTGTGTAATCCTGACTGTGGTTCCATGATATTTAAATTGTTTCTTTCTGGCTGCTTGCAGTATTTTCTCTTTGACCTGGTAATTTTGGAATTTGGTTAACATATTCCTTGGTGTTTTCAATTTGGGATCTCTCTTAGGAGGTGATAGGTGCATTCTTTCTATGGCTATTTTACTCTCTACTTCTAGGACCTCAGTGCAGTTTTCCTTTATAATTTCCTGAAAGATACTGTCCAGTCTCTTTTTTTTCATCATGATTTTCAGGTAGACCAATAATTTTTAAATTATCTCTCCTGGATTGATTTTCCAAGTCAGTTGTTTTACCAATGAGGTATTTTACGTTTTCATCTATTTTTTCATTTTTTTGTTTCATTTGACTGATTCTTGCTCTCTCATAGACTCCTTAGCTTCCATTTCCCTGATTCTAATTTTTAACAAGTTGTTTTATTCTATTAAATTTTTTACCTCCTTCCCCGTTTGGCCAATTGTATTTTTTAGGGATTTGTTTTCTTCAGTGTACTTTTTTTTCCTTTTGGCCAATTGTATTTTTTAAGGACTTTTCTGCCTCTCTCATTTGATTTATAAAATCCTTCTTGAGCTCTTCTGAGAAGGCTTTTTGGGCTTCAGGCCAGCAGACCAGTTCATATTCCCTTTTGAGGTTCTAGATGTGGGTTTGTTGACAACGTTGTCCTCTTCAGAATTTCTGCCTTGATCTTCACTGTTCTCATAATATGAATCTATGGTACATTTCTTTTTGCTCATGGTGTTTCCTTTTTCCCTTGCCTTTAAAGAAATTGAGCTCTCCTGCTGTGGAGCAGAAGGCACTGACCCAAGCTTCTTTTGTTGGGAGCCTAGGTCTTGGTCACTGGCTTTGTGTGTTGGGGCCTCTGATCTTCGCAATTGGAGGCTGTAGGGTTCTGGCAACTTACCTGTTGTTGGACTGGAATCAGAAAGACTGGAACACTAGGGCAACTCTAGGTTGCTTGTTTTTCCTTTCTTTTTGCTTTCTTCAGCTCATTTCAGATGGATGTTGCAGGGTGTTTATCCACCTGGGGCCCTTTGTAGTGCTGCTTCCCTTATTTTTGCTGAGGTGCTGGGAGACCCATTTGCTATAGAATCCTGAGGCACCTGGTGGTTTTCTGAGTTGGTTTCCACTGGTTCCCCCTCCCTCACTGAGGCACTTGAAGGTCCAGGTCTTGTGTTTGCCTGTTCCACCACCTGGGTTTCAGGATCTCCTCCTGTTGTGCTAAAGTTTGGCTTTCTGCTAGCTTGCTGGAATGCCTCCGTTCAGTACTGCTCCCCTTCCCCCAGGGTGAGAGGGGCCTTTCCCATTAATTTCCCAAGTTACCTGGGCTACTGGACTGCTGCTCTCTGTCTTTCTTCTGGTGCAGCTGTTCCAGGGTTTATCACCCCAGGAAAAACTTTCAGAGGTTGATAAGGGAGGGTGAGAGTGACTACCTTTTTACTCCCCCATCTTGGTTTCTGGAAGCCACTTCTTGGCCCCATGATTATCAAATAACCTAGAAATCAGAGTGGTATTCCTCTGATTTGCTGGTATTTTTTATCTTTAAATAGACTGTAGAGACCACTGGGCATAGTTGCTTCCCTGTAAGGAAAAAGAGGGATGGGGTAGGACTGGGATCCTTCACAATAAACAAACATGCATGCTTGATCTCTGTTAAACATCTATATCTTTATTAAGTTCAGTAAACTAGCTTCATAGAATTTACTTGTTTCTAGCCAGTCATTTCTGTTAGCCTCTATGAGATTAGCATGACTTTTAGCCTTCCAACAATATCCTTCATCATCATTCAGCTTAAATGCTTCTAGTGATAATGAATCTCAGTTTCTATTTTACAACCACTCTGGTTCATCCTAACTGGTCATTGATTAAATATGGAACAGAACAGACAGGCAATAGTTTGGACAGAGAAACTGGTTAGAGGTATACAATTGTAGGATATATATTTGGGAGGATCCTAATGATAGACAAGAAAGAATGGACTGGGCAGGGAGGAGTACAGTGTTTGAGGTCATCAACAACAGGAAATAAGTGAAGATTCAAGCCAGTAACCGTGTAGTGAGCATCAGAGATGTTTGGCAATACATAGAGATCATTTAGTTATGAGGACTAAAATCCAGATCCTGTAAGGACTAAAAGAACCATAAAAGTAGGTAGGAAACCTAGTCCAGCAATCAATTATATGTCGAAAGGAGGACAGGACACATATCTAGTTACTGAAGCAAAAGGATAAGGTAGAAGCTCAGTCATAGGGGAATAGAACAAGAGACAAATTATTGGAAATTTAGAGTGGTACCAGCAATAAAGCTGAAAATGATTATATATGGAACTTGCTATAGACATATGCTGAGAGTGGATCAGAGTTTAGGCTGAAACATTTCATGCTGAGGAACAGAAGCTAAAGCTGGGAGATGCTGGAAGCATTAGGCCAAAGCAAGTAACTGGAGATGCAGGGTAATAGACTAAAAGTTCCAAAGTGGAAAGTATCTTCCAAATAGGAAATGCAGTCAAGCTGCAGAATTCATCAGGGATCTGATTTTCACAATGGATTTCTTCAGTTTTTGGAAGGCAGTTTCCGTTGGGTTTTTAGACATCTGAATGTCCCGGCATGAGGCAGGTTCCAGCTTCCAACTTCAACTAGATTCATGTAAGCTGGACAGCTCCATGATGCTCCTGTCCCCATTACTTTGCAGTGAAAAAGTATGAGTGGTGGTAGGCCCCAGAGATTGTTGGCTACCATCTTAAGGTTCCCTCTATTCTGTCTTCACAAGGATAAAATTGACTCTAGGGTCTCCAGGTGGGACTGGTGAGTGTTAAGTAGAACTAACTATAAAGGCTAGAAGTATTTAAGGGCAGGAGGTCAAGTAGACCATTACACTAATTAGAAATTTTTTCCATATATTGAGCAAAAACATACCTCTGTCTTTGTAGCCATAGGTCCTAACCTTACTCTCTGAAACAGTGTAAAAATCTGTTTCTTTTTACACATGACAGGTGTTCAAAGTTTTAAAGATGATTATAATATTCTCCACAGGTCTTCTTTCTTATAGTCTTTATTTCTCCAATAACTTCACCTATCCTTTGTGTAACATAGCATGGTTTCCAGATCTTTAGCCATATTGATTACTGTGTTCTTTGTTACTCTCAAAAAGTGATATTTAGAACTGAGGGTAGTACTTCATATATAGTTTCATTGGGACAAACTACACTGGAAATATGACCTTTCCTTTTGTAATCAATAAATGAAGTTTAAGACTGCATTTTCTCCATGAAAAATGCTTATTACTATGGTCATTTTTAATCATGTCCCCAAACCATCAATAAATAAACAAAAACAAACCTTAGAACAGAAATTTTGTCATACACTCAACATGTATACTTACTTAATTATAAATGTATTATTTATGTACTTTATAAACCTTACACTCAAGGTAGAAATTTTAAAAGATGAAATAATTGTTGATCCCAGAATCAGTAAAAAGCCACTGGAGTTTATTGAAAAAGGAGTGATATTGTCACTATAGGAAAATTAGCTTATAGGAATTAGCTATAGGTAAATCAGTTCAGGAGTTGTATGGAACATGGATTGGAGAGAAGAGACATTTGAGGAAGGGAGACCAATTAGATTGCTATTATAATACTCCATATGAGAGGTGATGAGGACTTGAACTAGGATGTTGGTATGTGAGAGGAAAAAAGGGGACAGATGGAAGAGATGTGTAAGTAGAAATTATAGGATTTGGCAGCTAATTTGATAAGTGAGGTGAGGGAGAGTGAAGAACTGAAGATGATGTTGAGAATATAAACAAGAGTGATTAAAAGGATAATGGTGCCTTAGACAGAAACAGAGAAGTTCAAAAATGTAGGATCCTTTTTTTATTTTTTATTTTTGGGTGAGGGGGATGATAATCTAATGAGATCTGAGATTCAGATGACTATCCATCAATATTTAGGCATTATCTGAGACTCATTCTGTCCTACTCAAAATGGAAGAAGTTGGAAGTTTTATTCATGAGTCTCTGTCCAAGAATACAGAGTATGTTCACAGCAGGGTTGCCCCTCATGGCCTCAAGCTGATTTGGGGAAAAAGAGGTGTGCATGTTTAGGAGTGAAGAATTTTTTTCAATGGCATCTATGGAGCTGCTGCAGTGGGTGACATAGTTTATAAGGCTATCTTATCCCCTAACAGGAAAGGGCAATCCTTGATTTAGAATTAGCAAAAACCCATTCCTAGAACTTACCCAGAAGGGGTGGGACCCTGCACAGTGGAGGAAAGCAGAAGAGTGGGAAGTGCTGAGGGATAAAGATAACAGTGGCTGGGCTGTAGATAAGTGGGGAAGTAAACCATCTTTCTACACTAATATTGGTTTATGAGTATGTAACCATAGCTTCTCTGTCATTAGTCCATAAATATGTATTAAGTGCTCATTATGTGCTAGGCACTATCCTAAGTTCTAGGGATACAAATAAGAAAAAAAAAACAGTCCTTGCCCTCATGGAGCTTACAATACAATGGGGGAAGAGAATACACTAAAAGAAGCTGAAAGGAGAAACCAGAGGGTACACAGCACCAGAAACCAAGCAGAGAAGATGATGGAAAATGGGTTAGCTGGGAAGTTCTGAGCCCCTTTAAAAGGAAAACTTTTTGAGGAGTTTATTGCTTCACCTTTCTGCCCTCCAATAGAGGGGAGAGGCAACTGAGGGTGCTGAGAAGGTATTGAGTATCAAAACCTGACTCTATGTTAAAGACATATTCCTCCTCACAGTGGGTTCTGGTCCTTACTTTAGAGATGAATTGCTTAGATTTGCAGACAGATGGTAGTTTATTGAGTTAGTCCATCAGCATATCTATAATGTTAGCACAGAATGGAAGCTCTCACTAAAATTTTGGAAATAGTGACTACACTGTGGAGCTATAGATCTAACTCTTCAATACTTCTAACATCTATTTCCTTCCCTCCACTCATACAGCCTCTACTGAAATGCTCATCACTTATCCCCTGAACTTCCCAATAATTTCCTAATTGATCTCCCTCTTTCTCATCTGATACCTTATCAATTCATCTTTTACATAGCTGCCAAATGAATATTCCTAAGACAAGATTCGGCTACGTCACTGACTCCTTCAAAAATTTTAAATAGATTATTCTTACTTCTAAGATAAAATATGAATTCTGCAGCTTGACATTTAAATCTCTCCTCAATATTGCTCCCATCTGCCTATGTGATACTATTATTCCCTTCATGCACTCTCTATTCCAGTCTAACTAACATAGTAGCTGTCCCTATATCCAATGTTCCATCTCCTGTTTCTCAGTAAACATGGTTGGTTAGCATAAGAGGGCCTGTAGTCAATGGGATGTAGGGACCAATAGTCATTGAGAAGGAGGGAATCAGGATAGAAGAGACAAAAATCTATTTGTAAAAGTTTTTGTTATAGATACCACTTCACCCTAACCCCCTCTCAATACCCCCACGTCACTTTCAATCCTATAGAAAATCTTCTGAAACTGAAACCTGGAAGAGATATCACTCTCTTATAATTCAGATAAGCTATACTAGATGTTCAGCTAAAAGATTTTGTCATTGCTTAAAGACATACGTAAGCATGTAATACATACATAAGCTTGGGTTATTGTCGAGGGGGGACTAGCAAGTCAGCCCCACAAGCCTATTCTTCTGTAAACATCATAATACCTCTAAAAGAGATGGAGATCCATGATAATAACTCTTAGCCTTTACATTCACCTATTCTTATTTTCTCATAATATGTAACTTTCAAACATATCACAGGGCATATAAGCCATCAGATGGATGTGCTGATGGATACTCAAACTCCTTTCAATCACCCTTACTCCAAAAGAACACAAGTAACACACTAACCACAACATTGCCTCTCCTTTCATGTTTCTTTGCTCATAAGTTCTAGATCAATCCGCAAAACAATTATAACAGTGTTCTAGGCTACTTCTCAACCCTTCCTTCTAAAACAAAACGAAACAAAACAACAAATCTTTAGCTTACTCATCACCTTCTTGAGAGGCCTTCCCAATCCCTTCAGATGTCATAGTCTTGTCTATATCTTATTTAATTTTTCTCTCCCTTATTAGAAAGTAAGCTACTTAAAGGCAGGGATTGCTTTTGCCTTTTTTTTTTTTTGGTATATGCAGTGTTTAGTATAATACCTGGAACATGGTTAAGTGCTTAATACATCCTCATAAATTGATTGGTTGATTTGACTTGTTTCCCATTTCAGCCATCCTTGCAATAAGAGAGATGGAAAGATTCTTCTGAGAGAAATGAATGATTTTCCCCTTTCTTCTCTCATTGCTGTGGCTGAAGTTGACAGGTTTTTAAGAAGAATAGTAGTATACATGTTAAAATTCAGACTGGTGACTGGGAGGTAGTAATCAACAGAATATTACTAAACCTGCTCAGAGGCTATGGTTATTAGTTACATTTCATTTTCTTTCCAAATAATAATAATAATATTCATAATAATGTTCTAGGGAGTATCTTGTAGTAAATAATTCATCACTGACAAGAAGGATGAGCTCCATGACCTAACAGGCCATTTCTATCCAGAATGCCTATGTTTCAAATGCATATTTGGCAAGAAAATTGTAGATTAAAAGAGATTTTGTCTTTATTTTCATTTAAATGCATGATTTAATGAAAGTCTGAGCATATCATTTAAATTTTGATTATACATTTTATACTTTTGTTGCATCAAGTTAATTATAAGCTATTGCACTCCTACATTTTTTTGAAGCAGAAATAGATATTTCACAGCATCTGTTGTTTTAGGCAATGTGAATGGGTTTACCAAGGTTTATGTTCCCTCCCCTGAAGAAAAATTACTCCAAGTGGCCCTAAATTGGATGACTAGCATGAGGTGCTATGGCATCAAAGAAGAGAGAACTATTGCATGTGTCATGCATAAGTGGAATGACTTTATACAACTAAATAATCTGCTTGGACATCTTATAGGCTAGTAACCTGGGAAAGCAATATTATTTGAGATAGATGGCAAGGCCAAGTCAAGCTTAGTCTATGATGGCAGCTGGGAATACAGAATATGTGATTGTAGTGGACACCTCCCTTTCTTCTCCTAAGTTCACCCTAGAAAATGCATATGCATTGCAATACACTGAAAAAAAGAGTTGGTATATATTTTTCTAGGTGAACCCTTGATGACTTAATGTATAGTCATCAATTAATCAATAAACAAATTTATTCACTCACGAGTTCTTTCCTAGAGGAGTATAGAATTATAAGATGTGATCCATGCTTTCTCACACTTTACAGTTCCTTAGAGGGAAAAAAGACTAATAAACATGAAATAGAGAATGATATACATCTATATGTGACCATACAACTCCTTGTATTCCATACCAAGTTAAATAGTTATAGTTAAATCTGTAATGGGTAAGGATGACAATTCAGTTAAATAACTATTCATTTATTTTCCACTAGGTACAGAACAATGTACTAGATAATGGGAAGAAACAAATCTAAATAACATTCTGACTTCATGGAATTTATTATTAAGTAAAAGGCTATACCACAAACACAGATACTCAGAAGAGTTATTACAACATCTTGTGCCTGGGGCAAAGGAAGATGGAGATGGAAAACCTGGAGGACAAACTTGAGGCTAGCTATGAGGGCAGGTTAAAGAATTCACCTGGAAAGTTTGAAAACTTCAGGGTGATACCTTCTGGGCACGTTAGTCTTCACCTGCATTATACCCAACTTGGGGGGTTGAGTTTAGTAATGGGCAAGGACAGCCAGCTCATTCAATCAAGGAATATGGCCTATAGACCCTTACCCCATCACCTGAGGCAGCTAGTGTTACAATGGATAAAGTTCTGGGCATGGAGTCAAATCCAGTTTCAGACACTTACTAACTGTATGACCCTTGGCAAGTCAGTTCAGCTCAGTTTGCCTCATTTTCCTCAACCATAAAATAGGGATAATAATAGTACCTAACTCCCAGGGTTGTAGTGAGGATCAAATGAGATAATGTTTTTAAAAAAATGCTTAGCACAGTCCTTGGCACATCATAGGTGGAATGTTTATTTTCTTACCCAATGATCCTCTATGAATTTCATTTCCTTCCCCCCTTCCTTCCCTACCATTTAGCTTAAGAAACATAAATCATAAATCTGATAAAATACAGAGAAAGGGAAAGAGTAAGGAGATGACATTGTAGATTTTTCCATGGACCTTAGGCTATAATGAGAATGTGAACCAGTAGAAGTTGGTAGTAGAAGATGGGGTAGTTGAGCACTGCTCTTGGAGAGGGACCTGGCTTCTAGGGGGAAGGCTAGGCTGGCCAGCAAGGAGGGATAGTTGCCTAGATATAGAGAGGTGATTATGCAGTTAGAAAATTAGGTTCTTAGTATTCAGCCCCCAGAGGTGATGGGAAGGATTCTTTTTTGAAGCAAGAATCTGTACTTTGCTCAGAGGACATACTTGGATGCAAGGCAAAATGTGCTTAAATTATGGTTTTCACAAGTTAGAAGGTTCCTCTCTCAGGGGCCTAGCTGATAAAATGAAACTTTGCTATAAACTTTGGTGCAGGATTTCTATTGTAATTTTTTATAACTTTCCTGAGACTTTGATTTATGTATAACATTTTCCAAAATGTGCTTGTAGAATAGAAAAAAATGAAGAAAAAATAGTTTTAGAGCAAAAGAAGCTAGGGAGAAGCTCATGAAAACCCTGACCACAGGAGAGAAATGATTTGGGAAAATGTGGGTAGTGCCTTTGGTGGTCTGTCTGCTTTTGCCTCTAATTCCAGGGGCAAAATTAGCTTTGAACACTTGATGGGGGAAGATTTCATGCCCCTCTAAATTACCTTTGACAATTTTTTACTTTTCCTACCTTACTTCCAGGTCTATAGAGGGCATAATGAAAATTAGGGAATAATAAATTCATAAGAAAGATGCAAAGTGTTATTCTAGATCTGAGGAAGGAAAGTTCATTTTTAACTGTAGGAATAAGAAATCAGGGAAAGACAAGAAGGTTCATCTATTGCCTTGGAAATAGTGGTACCTTGATGTTCTTTCATTATTATGATAGAAGTATTAGAAGTGACATTTTCCAATTCTTTTTTCTTCATGCATAAATAGGCTTTCTTACTTAACATAGCTCTATCTCTCATAACAATGTGACCACCACTAATCATTTGCTTCCTTTGTCTTCTCCAGTCTCTCTTCCAAAAGTACAGCATTAATGTTGAAAGTCTGATCAATTTTTAGGCTACTTAACCCTTACAATATCTTTTATTTATATGATCTATAAGAAACTGTTATAAACCAAGGAAGGACTTATTTGCAGTGGCAATAATGTAATAAAATTATGAACAAAGTATGTAGGCAGGCGTTTTGGTTAAGATGGTCATACAAAAGGTTATAAGCACAACCAGTTCCCCTGAGGAACACTTACTAACAATGAATAAATGTTCCAAATGGAATTTTAAAACCAATGATAACATTGAATTCTTCCATCACATAAAGGAGGTCACAGAAAGAGAAAGGGCAGCTCTGAGGTTCAAGGTTTTCAATAGGAGATGGTAAAAGGAAACTCAAGCAATACCAGTATGCCCAAGTTCTAGAAGTGCTACAGAATATTAGCTTCCAATCAACACCAACGTTGGAGAGGCCAATCTAATAGCTGAAGTTGAAGCCTGAAGCCATGGTCCTCCAGGTTGGTGAGCTGCACATGGTAATGGAAAATAGTGGCAGGACCAGGGATCTAAGAATGTTCTAGAACAGAGATGTCAAACACATGGCCCATGGACACAGCCCCCAGGATTCCCAAGTATGACCTGAGCCAGATTAAAATGTAATTAGGAATATTTAACAAAACTTTTAAAAAACCTAAAATTAAATATAGATAATACTGTTTTAAAATATGTGGCCCTCAGGAATCCTTATGGACACTCAGGTCCTCAAGGTCTATATCCTTGGGGACCTCTACACTGTAGCAAATGAAGGTTATATTATGTAAAATTTATTTTTAAAAAAAGAATACATCTTCATAATTTTTTTCATACCATTAGGTTCTGATACCTAAACCAAAGATAAAGCAAAGAAAGAAAACTTATTTTTTTTACATAAATTTTTTTTTACTATGACAAAGACATCATACAATTTTTATGATCTTGGTCTTTATTTCTTGCCTTTGTACAAGGCCAGGAGAGAAACATTTGCAACTTTTACAACCTTGAATCAAATTGCCGGAATGTCACCAACAGCATGACCTTTTCAACCAAATCCAGCAACCAAAACTTCATCATTTTCCTCAATAAAATCCAAGCAGCCATCACTGGGAACAATGACAGTGATTTTTTGCCATTCTTAATCAGCTGGACTCACACACTTCCTGATGGCAGAATTGGGCTGCTTGGCTTCCACACCAACTTTTTCTAAGACAATCCCTTTTGTGTGAGATGCTCCTCCAAATGGGCTGGCCTTCAAAGCAGTGCCCAAATTAACTTTCTTATATTGTTTGTCATGCCACTTTTGGTCTCTCCTGTGGCTTCAGAGCTTTCTAGCAGTACAAAAACCATGGTGCTTACCCATGCTGTAGCCTTCCGGGCCAAGAGGAAAGAGAGAAAGAAAACTTTTGACTAATATCTAATAATGTTGATATAAAATATTTTATAAAATATTAGAAAAGCATATAGATGTATAACAACATATTCAAAAGATTATATTTAATTGTCTTATTGGATTTATAACAGGAATTTGGGAATTATTCAACATTAGAAAAACTAAAATATATTATATTAAATAATTAAAACAATAAAAATGACATGATTACATCAAAAGATTCAGAAAATATTTTTGACAAAATATAATAGTTATTCTTGTTAAAAATGAAACAGCTGAAGTTATTGGAATAAATCAGTTTTCTTAAAATATAAGTTTTTAAAAATCCAAGCTCACATCATCTGCATTATAGAAACACTAGAGGGGTTTCAAATAAGTTCTACATGAAGTAAAGAAGCCAGTCAGTTGTCACCACTATTAATGAATATAACTTAAGAAATGCTGTCTTAATGATAAAACAAGAAAAAAAGGCATTCATGGAATATACTTAAGAAAAAGCAAAACAAAATTATTTCTATTTGCATGTGATATTTCAGTTGCTTTTGAAAGTCAAAGAAAAATTATTTGTAATTATTAAGAACCACTAAAGTGTCAGAATACAAAACCCCTCAAAAAAAAAAAGTTGAACATTACTAACAAAACATGCAGGGCAAAAGAGAAAAAGAAATTCCATTCAAAATAACTATAGAATGCAAAATGTATCTAAAAATTCATCCTCTAAGATAGCTTAGAACTTCCTGAACACAATGACAAAACATTTTTTTTACAAAAATAAAGACAATTAGAAATATTAAATGTTCATAGTTGGACCAAGTTAATATGATAAAAATAGTGATATTACTTAAATTTGTCTACAAATTTGTTATTCCAGTCAAATTACCATAGATCTAAACAAAATAGGGATAAAATCTATCCATAAGAAGAAAAGATCAACAATAGCAAGGGAAATAATGAAAACAAAAAAAGTCAGAAGAGAACCTAGAGCCATATCAAATCTCAGTCTATTCTAGAAACATTATACCTAATTTTAAACTAGTTTCTCATCTCCATTGGTGGAGAGAGTTCCTATATAAACCTAACAAATTATAGACCTGGACAAAAATAAATAAAACTGTATACAACACTGGAAATCTAAGTTGTGGATCTGATAAAGTACAAACAAATGGTTGGTAAAAATTCAACTTTTGTTTCAATGTGTTTATTCCTGGATTAGATAATTTCTGAAGTCTCTTCCCATTTTGAAATTCTTTGATCCTATGAGAACTTGGTCCTTGTGACTATCATCAATGCCCACAAAGAGCAAAGTATAATACTTTAATTTATTACAGTTTCTGACAAATTATTGCCATGAATAGGAACACTAGAAAAAGCTAGTTTGATATATTTCACACCGCCTAATAATTTAGTGTCCATTAAGAAGATGGCATATGATTTATACAAAGTAGGATCAATGTTACAAATAAAAGTATGATGGTCTTTTTCTTTCTGTTTTCCTCTTACTTTATCTATATCAAAGCTAGGAACAGAATCTAGATTTCCTCTTGGTACAATGCTCTAGGAACTAAGCAGTTGTTTCTTGTGAGTAATATAAATATTACTCTTTTGATCATGATGAATTTCCCATATACATTCATATATATATGTAAAATACATGTATATATACATAGATTTTGTAAATATATATGTATATTACATAAATTTTGCATTTACTTTCTGTAAATCTAGAACTGACTTTCTGTAAAACAAGATCATTCAGCATTGAATACTACTCTTATTTAAAGATATATCTCTAATTCTAAAGATGAATATTTTGTAGTCTTCTTGGAGAGATGAGGGATCAGGGTCTATGAATTCACTGCACTGTAGTAAAGCTCTGGGATGGAAATTCCTTCCACTGATATGGATTGGCAACTCATTAATAAGATAGGCTTAGAGAGTCACTAGTAAAAGAATGTTAGGAATTGAACCCAGGTTTTCCTAATTCTAAGGCCAGCCCTCCATTCCCTAAGGCTAACCTGACTTGAATAGAGTATATAATATTAATAAAAATATTTTGTTCAACAAATTTTTATTAAACATGTATTATTTTCATGTCACCATGTTAGGTACTTTAGGAGAAAAAGAAAGAAAGGTAGAAAAAACCTTCTTGAAAGCAAGAATTATTTTGTTTTTTATCTTTGCATCTTTAGTACTTAGCAAAATGCCAAACATATAATAAGACTTTATAAAAGTTTTTTAAATAGCTGAATTGAATGACATCTGGTCACTATCTTTGAGGAGTTCTTTTCATTTTCATTATCAATGTAGTGAGAGCAATTTATTTGATTCCCAATTCAGTGAGGAGACCAAAAAATTTGGGTGTGAAATTTGATAATGAGGTCAGTGTTGAGAGAAAGCCCAAAACGTGACATTTTCCAAGAGTTTTTTTTTCCAATAAAATTTTTTTTAAATAAAAGGTGACCATAGTTCTTTCCTATTTTATTTTGTGAAGAAAAGTAGGCACTTTCAAAATATAATTTCAATATCAATGAGTAAACTATTAAGTGGTAGCAAAATCATGGAATCTAAGTGGGATGAGACATCAAAGGTCATGTAGTCTAGCCCTTATTTAACAGGATCCTCTCTACCATACCTGAAACAGGTGATCATCTTTCATTTTGAAACTTCCCTCAGAGACAAGTTATATTTGTAAAAGACATAGAAAGTTCTAAAATATCACTGGTTGGTGGTCAGAGAATGGTGAAAAATGGGAGATTCTGCTTCTAAAGAATTTCCAACAAACCAACAGATACTTTGGTTGGTGAGGGAAAACTTTGAAATGAGAGACTAAACTACAAGATGTGGCATTGGGATTCACATTTATTATTTGGGCACTGAAGGCATGGAGTAATTAGAAAAATTGTATCTATTGGTTTTATATCAATCCTTTTGATTTAGATTGTAGGCAGCACAGGATGCAAGCTGGACCCTGCACCTTGAATATTGGAAACAACAAATTGGGAAATTAGGAACATGGAAGGTTTCTTGTATCAAGTTTCTATGGGAGCACATTCATGAATCATAGTGCTTTTTAGTTGGGAAGGTGTGGCTGTCAGATATACCATTTTATCTTGTCTCAAATTGAATGTTTTGCTGTGCTATTATTGTAGCCTGTCTGACTCAAAACTATCCAAAGGGAACTAAAAATAAATCCTCAAGCTGACTATAACTGTAAGATAATCTTTATAGACCTTTCTCAATTCCACTGAGAGTTGCTCAGCATGTGCATTTTGAACTGCTGAGATTTGGAATAGTTCAAAATAATCCAAGGGATGCTCTTCAGGATGTGTCTATGGCACTAGGGAGTTTTTGTGTATGTCTTAACTTCAATGATATTGAAGAACAAAGTTTTCCCACCTTGAGAAAAGAGAATTCACATACAGTATTGGTTTCCAAAAGTCAAGCAAAAAGAAAACCAAAAGAGGAGAAAAAAAGAACAAAGAATAAGAGAAGAAAACAAGAGGGAGGGAACAACAATAGGACAGTAGGAAAAACAATAAACATTCACACATTTTATTTTTCTTCTAAACTGGTGGATCTAAACTTTATATGAACAATATCTTGACTTTCATAGACTAGAATGAAAGTTGTCAGTATCAGAATAGGATTTTTAAGAATGCAGAATTTAGAGATCAAGGACTGGCATTGAGGTGCTTCTATTTACAGTACTGTAATTGCTCTGATTTTTCTTTGCCTCATATTAAATCTTATTCCCCTCATTTACTTAGCACTATTCACTTATAGCTCTGTAAAATGGACAGACAGATTTCCACAAACTTAAGCAGATGGGATGTAAAACTGTCCTGACCTGAGAGTAATACAGTACTACTATATGGCAGGACATTGTCTTTCTACAGGCTATCTTCATCCCCTGGAAAATTGAAATGCAAACAAATTTTTATTTTTAGTAATGTCATGGTTGGCATTTTCTGAATACCCACCCTAAGTTGATTTATTTTACGCAAGGAACACTTTTTTAAAATGCATAGACATACTTTCTTGTTTAGCTTTCACAAATCCAGACTTACTATGATTATTGAAGCTTTTTTCCCATTTTGTTTTCTTTTGGACTCAACCAGTGATTCAACTGGTATAGGGACCTGAGCCTAAAAATTCTTTTTAACCAATGCAGATTAGTATCTTATGTACAACTTAAAGTCTTATAGTGTCTGGGGCTCTAAAAGTTTAGGTGACTTTTTCAGGACCACAAAATTAATACGTGTTAGAGCCTTAAGTTGAACTTAGGTCTTCCAGATGTGGAAACCAGCTCTCTGTTTATTACTCTGCACTGCTTCTCATTTAAGCTTAGCTTCATGAAATTGTTAGTACACGATGCAAAGTGTTAACTACATTCTAATGTTGGGCATACTAAGTTTTAAAATGCTAGCTGATTTATCAAAATCCATTTCCAGGTATCAAAATAGCAATGAATAATATCAATCAATCAACAGGTATTTATTAAGCTGTTGCCCTATGTTAGCAACTATGCTAAGACCTAGGGCTTAGAAGAAAAGAAAAAGTGAAAGCAATCTTTCCGCTTAAGGAATGCACATTCTTATTTATGACAGTGTGTGTGTGTGTGTGTGTGTGTGTGTGTGTGTGCATGTATATATCTATGTCTCTGTGTGTATGTATATACATATGTTTCTGTATGTGTATATATACATATAGACACTTATGTGTATGCATGTATAATATATGTATGCATGCACATGTGTATATATATACACATATGTATATATATTTTTATATCTATGTACATATATATAATTGGTACACATAAGAAATACGGAATTGATGGAAAGTAACCTGAAAGGGAAAGACACTAGCAGCCGAGAGGATGAGAGAGTTTCTTGAAGAAGTTGGTACTTGAAGTGAGTTGTAAGGGAAGAAAGATTCTTTTTTTTTTCCCTGGACAATTAATTTATTTTTAGTTTTCAAGATTCATTTGCATAAGATTTTTAGTTTTAAATTTTTTCCCCTTCTCACTCCTTTCCCCCTCTCAAGATGATGTGCAATCTGACATAGGCTTTATGTATACATTCATGTTAAGCATATTTCCCCATTAGTCATGATGTAAAGAACAATTAGAACTAATGGGAAGAACTACAAGAATGAAGTAATAAAACAAAGCAACAAAGAAAAAGGAGAGCAAATCATATGCTTCCATCTGTATTCAGACTCCATAGTTCTTTCTCTGGATGTGCATAGCATTTTTCATTGTGAGTCTTTTGGAATTGTCTTAGATTCTTGTATTTCTGAGAAGAGCTAATTCTATCAAAGTTAGTCATCACACAATGTGACTGTTACTGTGTGCAATGTTCTCCTGATTCTGCTCATTTCACTCTGCATCAGTTCATGTAAGTCTTTCCAGGTTTTTTTGAAGTCTGCCTGCTCATCATTTCTGATAGCATAATAGTATTCCATTACATTCATATATCACAACTTGTTCAGCCAATCTCTAATTGATGGCCATCTCCTCAATTCCAATTCTTGGCCATCACAAAAAGAGCTGCTATAAATGTTTTTATACATATGGGTCCTTTTCTCATTTTTATGATCTCTTTGGGATACAGACCTAGAAGTGCGATTGCTGGTTCAAAGGGTATGCACAATTTTATAGCCCTTTGGGCATAGTTCCAAATTGCTGTCCAAAATGGTTGGATCGTTTCACAACTACATCAACAATGTATTAGTGTTCCAATTTTCCCACATCTTCTCCAACATTTATCATTGTCCTGTTTTGTCATGTTAGCCAATCTGATAAGTGATGTGGTAACTCAGAGTAATTTTGATGGGCATTTCTCCAATCAATAGTGATTTAGAACATTGTTTTCATGTGACTATAGATGGTTTTAGTTTCTTCCTCTGAAATCTGCCTTTGACCATTTATTAATTGAGGAATGACTTGTATTCTTATAAATTTGACTCAGTTCTCTATTTTAGAAATGAGGCCTTTATCAGAGACACTGGTTGTAAAAATTCTTTCCCAGTTTTCTGTTTCCTTCCTAATCTTGGATGCATTGACTTTGTTTGTGCAAAAACTTTTCAATTTAATATAACAAAAATTATCCATTTTGCATTTCATAATGTTCTCTATCTCTTGTTTGGTCATAAATTCTTCCCTTCTCCGTAGATCTGAAAGGTAAACCATTCCTTGCTCTTTTAGTTTGCTTATAGTATCAGTCTTTATATCTAAGTCCTGTACCCATTTTTGACTTTATCTTGGTATAGGGTATATGACGTTGGTCTATGCCCAGTTTCTGCCATACATTTTTCCAGTTTTCCCAGCAGTTTTTGTTGAATAGCGATTTCTTATCCCAGAAGCTGGGGTCTTTGGGTTTATCAAATAGTGGATTACTATGGTCATTGACTACTGTTTCTTGCATACCTAACCTATTCCACTGATCCATCACTCTATTTCTTAGCCAGTACCAAGTAGTTTTGATGATTGCTGCTTTATAATATAATTTAAGATCTGGTACATATAGGCCACCTTCCCTTGCATTTCTTTTCATTAGTTCCCTTGATATTCTGAACTTTTTGTTCTTCCAGATGAATTTTGTTATTGTTTTTTCTAGCTTTTTAAAATAATTTTTGGTAGTTTGATTGGTATGGCACTGAATAAGTAAATTAATTTAGGTAGAATTGTCATTTTTATTATATTAGCTCATGCTATCCTTGAACAACTAATTTTTTCCCTCAATTATTTAGATCTGACTTAATTTGTGTGAAAAGTGTTTTGTAATTGTGTTCATATAGTTCCTGGGTTTCTTTTGGGAGGTAAACTCCCAAATATTTTGTAATGTCCATAGTAATTTTAAATATAATTTCTCTTTCTATCTCTTGCTGCTGGGATTTATTAGATATATAGAAATGCTGATGATTTGTGTGGGTTTGGGAAAACAGATTCTAAAGGTTGCAGTTTAGTGGGAAGAATATTTCATTCACGAGGGACACCCAGTGGAAAGACATAGAGACAGGAAATGTATCTTCATGAATAGGGAATAGTAAGTATGGTTGGATAGTAAAATTCATGGAGGAGAGTAAGCTCTTAAAAGGCTAGAAATATAGGAAAAGCCCATATTGTGAAGAGCTTTAAATACCAAAAAAGAG
Organism: Vombatus ursinus; assembly: GCF_900497805.2. Taxonomy (NCBI): domain Eukaryota; kingdom Metazoa; phylum Chordata; class Mammalia; order Diprotodontia; family Vombatidae; genus Vombatus; species Vombatus ursinus. Next base: position 1,146,130 of record NW_020954650.1, read on the forward strand.
AGTTTATATTTAATCCTAGAGGCAATACAGAATGACTGGAGTTTTTTTGCATGAGGGAGGAGTTAATATAAAAAATCATTGGTAGCTGTATGGAAGATGAATTGAAGTGGAGAGAGACTGAGGCAAGGAGAATTAGAAGCTAAATTTTAATTCTCCCAACAGTTCATTCTTTTGTTCATACAGCTTAACTCTCCTTGTCTACTTTCTCTCCTTTCATTCACCAGTTGAGAGTAGAGAGAAGACCTTGGGAGCTGATTGTTCTTATCCTTTGACCATTTGTCAATTTGGAGAATAACTCTTATAAATTTGAATCACTTTCTTATGTTTTTTTTAACATAATCATATCAGAGAAACTTGCTACAAGGATTTTTTTTTGCAATTTATGGTTTACTTTCCAATTTTAGGTGTGCTGATTTTATTTGTGCAAAACCTTTTTAATTTTATAAAATCAATTTAAAAAAAATTATCTTATATGATCCTATCTTCTCTTTTTTGGTTATGACTTCTTCCTCTAACAATAGATTCAAAAGATAATGTCTTCTGTGCTACTCTAATTTGTTTTTGATATGCCATTTTGTATCTAGGTCATTTATCCATTTGGAGATTATCTTGGAAGGGCTGTGGGAAAGCAAGCACATTAATGTGTACTTGGTGTATCTGTGAATTTGTCAAGGCTTTCTTGAAAACAATTTATAAACTTGCCCCATAAGTTACCAAATTGGGAATGTCCTTTGACCCAGTGGTACCACTATGAAGTTTATATTCCAATTAGGTCAAAGGAAGAGTAAAATGTCCCATATATACAAAAATATTCATAAGTTAGTTTTGTGGTAGCAAAAAACTGGAAGCTTAGAGTGTCTAACAATTGGGGAATGGCTGAATGAATTATAGCTTTCAATATAACATTATTTTACTCTAAGAAACCTGAGAAGGCTTGTATGAACCAAAGCAAAGTACACTGAGCAGAAGAGAACAATTTATGCTGTAACAACAAAATCATAAAAAATAAACATAAAGGACTTAAGAACTCATCAGTGTAGGCATTCCATGAGGACCAGTGCTAAAGAATGCTAACCATTTCTAGCCAGACAGGAGATGGACTAAATATGCAAAATAAGACACAGTTTTGCACATGGCTAATATTGGGAATTTGTTTTGATTGACTATGCATACTTTTTTAGAAAGGTTTTATTTTTTTCCAATGTAAAGGGGAGAGGTGTGACTGAGACAAAAATAAATGCTTGTTAATTCCAAAAATAAATTTTAATTTACAAAAAAAAGAGTGGGAAAATGGAATGAGTTCTTGTACAGTTGCTTTTTTTCTCCTTCCTGTCTTTCCTTCTTTGTAAATAAAAGCTCATTTCCACAGAACTCCTCAAGAATTGTGAAAGAAATATCTCACTTTGTGTAAAAAAGAAAAGGAGAATCAGTATAGCTGCCTGAATGATCAGAGGCCCACTGTGTGTTTGGCTAATTCTGAATGTCCCATTCACTCCAGAATTCAGGCTAAGAGCAGAGGCATTATCTGTGCAAGGATGAAGTTTTTCCTTCTCTCCCATTATCCTCCCCCCACCCGAATCCTTCCTCTCTATCCCCACACATGGCTCCTTGAATAGTTCACACAGCATTCCCACTCCCTACTCTGCTCACCTAGAAGAAAACTGTTAGGAAAAGGAATGGGGGTTGTTACCATGCTGCAGATAACTCAAGCCTACTTTACATGGATTTATCTGTCCAGAATCCTAGATACCAATTTTCCTCTTTTCAAGATCACATAATCCAAGGGAAGAAGATATGCTAGAAGATAATGTAATATAAATATGGCACATACATATGTACATCTGTTTATGTAACTTTATATATGTGAATATATCTTATCTTATCATATTTATCTATCTACCTATCTAGAGAGATTTTGGAGTAAGGAAAACCTGAGTTCCAGTCTTCTTGCCTGTGACACAAAATGGATATATGATCCTGGATAATTCAATTAATGTCTCAATACCCTGACTAAATATGTAAGATCATAAATTAGTACCAAAATAACATTCATATTACAGTAAACACCAAGGACCCCATCTGGATTTTGTAATATTAAGACAATAATAGGTGCCAATAAACTTAGCTTTATGATTAAAAGGAAACTAGGTGTGACATGTCTTCCTATGGGAGAGAAAATGGTGAATCTGGATCTTGTATGGGGAGACATAGATGTAGAGGAAGCAAATTTATTCACTGGCACTGAGGGGTCCTGTGTTGATAAGGATATACATATTAGGACTAGGAAATTAAACTTGCTTAAATAAGTCTTATTCCTTAAGATAAGACCATTCTTATTGCACATCTGAATGTGCAGACCTGTGCTGCCTTCTTTCTGGATCAGAGAAAATAGCAGTTGTCTGTGATGTTTGTCTTAGACTTTGGCTTTCATAATTCCCTCTTTTTTGATCCTGGAAGACTTTCAGCATTTCATCACTTATATATGACCTCACCCCAATTCCCCAAAATCCATACTTTACTTTTCTTTTTGAAACCATGACCAGTCTTGACTCTATGATGTAATGATAAGAGTATTGTAATAGGAGTCAGAAGACCTGTGTATGAGTCTTGGCTTTAGTAATTTCTAGCTTTGCTAACTTGTGCTGGTCTTTTCACCTTACCACTCAGACCTTCAGGTTCTTCATCCTTAAAATAAGGATAACAATATTTGCACTGAGCACTTTACAAGGTTAAAATTTTTTTTTGTGAACCTTAAAAGGCTCTATAAAATGTTTATTATTATTATTATTAACATGTTTTTACTGGGTCTTCCACTTGGCCAGATGCCCTACCTAGAACTAAACATGCTTAGAATATCAGACTCATTTATTTAAAAAAAAATTTTACTCATATTTGAAATGCATACATTGCATTGTTCGAAGGGGTGTGGATTATTGAATATTATACTATGTTAATTACAAGTACATAAAGATACTGAGGTATTGTTAGATCCATTCATTCTTCTTCATTCAACAAATATTTATTAAATATTCTACTAATTATAACACACTGCTAGACACTGAGGGAAAGAAAGGGAACATAGTCTCTGATGCCCAGAACCATAATTGTGTTCCATGAAATTCCCTTTTCTCCACATAAAAATCCAATACATAGTTTAAGGGAAAAGGATAATTAAGCCATTGGTTTCCTATGCCAGAGCTTTATTTGGCTTACCTTTGGCACATCAATTAAATTTGGCAGAAATCTATTTATGTTCCTCCTACGTACTAACTTGATTGAATAGGAGAATTTGAGGATTAGAGACACCTGAAAGGGATTCTTTTTCATCTTGACTTAAAATGATAGTTATTGAGTGTTAAAGGAGTGATGAGAAATCAGAGGGTTTCTTTAGAGTTGGAAGGTACCTTAATGGTCATCTAGTTTAGCAATCTCTTTCATGGAGAGAGGAATTGAAGCTTTATAAAACAAAAAAGTCCCCATTAAAGTAACAAGTAAGCAGAAATCCTTTGTTCTGTGACTATAACCAGTATTCTTGCCACTAAAATTGGACAATTGTCAGATTTATATGCTACTTGATCTAGGAATAGAGAAAGCCTTTAAGCAATCTCTGACCTTCAATTATGTTCAAAACTTCAGCTCTCCTCATACAACATCTCTGTAAACTTCTTACAGTCCTTTATACAGATATTAGTAAAGTGCTGAATTTTTTCATACATGAAGGAAATGTTAAATTTAAAAAACTATTCTTCTACCATCCTCAAAACACAGTGACACTGAGTTGTTCCACAGAGGAAATTAGTTAGATGATCTGCGCCCCTCAACATCTGGGAAATTTTACCCTAGAACCCCTGAAACATATAAATCAATTTCTCAGAGGAGGAAATTTGCACGACAATGGTGGAGTACTATTCCACTTGTTTTAAAGAAACGGTTGCTGGAACTTTCATTTCATTTAAGATATGACAGTGTTGTCAAAACTCCTACTCATCATCACTGTGAGATGAGTTTTTCAAAGTTAAATTTCTGACATCATTCAGAAGCTTTTTATGGACTTTTCCAAGATGTCTCATTCTAGGCTTGTGCTTTGTGCTTTACTGTTTTAGATGAAAGGCTGCCTGTGCACTCTTTTTCCATCATAATTTAAGGCAGTGATTCTCACTCAGAGATGTGAATGTTTTACTTTAGATGGTGTCACAGTAAGTCATAATGCCATTCTATTGTTTTGCTTTTGGCATCACTTCAGCAGAGGGAGCATTTCAAAGTCAATTTATCACACTATGTTGTCTTCTTACTTCTGACGGTGCTTCTTTCTTTCCTTTTCCTCCTTTCCTTTTATTTTATTTTTAATTTATGGAATAAACAAGCATTTCTATAACATAGTACAATAAAAAAAGATGATTGCACATGAAACTGCAAATCTACTATGCACAACTTGCTATTACTTTCAAATATACCACAAAATTATCATGCGAATTTCTTTTCTGTAAAATGAAGGGATTAGACAGTATCCTCTAAGATTCAGTCTAGCTCTAAATCTATGATCCTAATCTCTATGTCAAGGGAGATAATGCTTGTAATTCCACTGAAACACAGTAATAAAACTAAGATTTTAACATGCTGTTGTAGGAGCTGGGACTTTAAAGGGTTAATCTATTTCTTAAAAGTGACAGAAAGCATTGGTGGAGCATGACATGGGCTTCACCAGCAGATCAGACCACTAAAGCAGAAATACATGTCAAAGATGAATAGAGGGATTAAGCCAGGAGGCACACCTGTAAGATGTGGCCAGCTCAGTGCTACATCTGTGCTTCTTCTTGATCCTTGCCAGTTGCTAGTGTTTCCTTCCCCTGCCTCCCCATTTCCATATTACTTTGTATTTGTCTGTGCTTCCTCCATAACCTAGTTGAAATTCCTTGAGTGCAGGGACCCTTTTCTTTCTTGTATTTTTCTTTTTCTTCCTTCTTTCCTTCTTTCCTTCCTTCCTTCCTTTCTTTCTTCGTTTCTTTGTTTCTTTGTTTCTTTCTTTTGTCTTTCTTTCTTTTTTCTTTCTTTCCTTCCCTCCTTTGCTCCCTCCTTCCCTCTTTCTCCCCTTCTCTTTCTCCTTTCTTCTTTTCTTCCTTCCTTCCTTCCTGCCTCCCTCCCTTCCTTTCTTTGTTTCTTTGTTTCTTTCTTTCAAGGATGCTTAGATTAGTTCCTTACAGATAGGAAACACTTAGTAAATGAATAAAATGTAATGGAATCCACAAATGGACCAACATTTTTTGCTACATTCTCAGAATGTTTTTAATTAAATATTATTATTTAAATTAATTTAATTACTAGAAACTGAAACTCAAAGTTCTTTAACAAAAGCTATTAGGGATACAGCCATGACCGTGGCTGCCTTGTGATAAGCATAATAAATAAAATAACATAATACATTAAGTGAGACAATCGGTTTTGGAAGGTTAATCTATAATGAATCTAACAGAGTTAAACAAATAGTTCTTATGAAAGTGGAGTTTTGTTTATCCTGTTCATCTCAAGTTGGTACCAACAATTCCAATGATTCTGAATGACCCAGGATGTTTCTCTATATTTGAGCAAGACCAAGACAAAAGCCTCAGATCTGGCCTATAGAGGAGGGAGTAAATGGTTTCATTAATGAAGAAAGGTCTATAGACGTTTCAACAGCTTTTTCTCCGAAATGGCGGTTAAGGGATAATACTGGCCCAAACTGAGAAGTAGGTGGTTTATTTTTGATATGCATCGCATTAAGGTTCAATAACATTCATTTACTTTCCTGTTGTTCTTTGCAGTCATGTGTGTTGCCTCCCTCTTCCTTGTCCACACACATATAAAGCTCTAAATAGCACAGAGAAAGTAAACTTTGCTTGAGGTTCACCAAGAAGGTACATTTCTTTCCTCAATGGGTGGGTGAATTCTCATTGCAGCAACTGTTGTGTTTAATCTTCACCTCTCAGTCTCTCATCAGTTTATGCCATCCTGCTGCAAAACTACCCCTGGACAGCAACACTTAGGTTCCAGTTGCCATGGCTTCCCTCTACCCCAACCTCCCTCTAAATGAGAATGCTCCTGCAGTCAGACTGTGCTGCTGCTCCGCTCCTTCCCCATCCCTTATTTTATGTCCTGGGTGGAAAAACTCCATACACAATCTCTGAATGTCTACATGATTCTTTATATTCTTTGTACCTTCACAAGTAGTTAAGCTGTGATAATGAGCAAAGACTGAAGCCACCAGTGTCTTCTTTGCCTGACCAAACACATCCATTTTTAGAGAAACTTACTCAAGACAATTTTTAATATCTGGTTGGCTAATCCAAAGAAAGGACTCTAATGTGTCAATTTCAGAATAGAACAACGGTTGAAAAAGAAAAGTGGCTTCATGTCAGATATGTAGGGTAGGCAGGCAAGGCCTTATGGTACTTACTTTTCAAAAGAAATTCACCAGTGGCAGTAGTTGAGCCATGGGTAGATGATTTTGGCCTGCAGACTCACATCACCGTTACTAAATAAAATCCATATTCTCAGTCTTTCAGGTGTGATTCATAGATTTTTTCAGAGATTTGCTCAAAATAAACAAAGCCGGACTTTTCCAAGAAGTGAAACATATCCTTTTAAAAAGTGGATAGATTAATAGAGAATGAATTTGGAAGCTAAATATTTGCTACTTTTCTATTCTATCTCACTTCCTATTTCCCCTGCCAGATTTACCAGTATATTGTCTACTTTTTTCTCAGATTAATTTAGTATGCAATTTAATTTGGATGGGTTCCTTATTACCAGGAGGAAGCGATAATGGCTGGCATATGTTAAAAGTCCTATTCTGCTTTGATTACCCAAAACCATAGGAAGCAATATGAGTTAATATGACAGCATATAAGTCTGACTAACAAGAGATCTGTGTTCTAGTCCTCACTCTGGCAATCCACAATTCAACATTCATTTGAGTATATATGCCCAATATGTACAGAAAACTATTAGTCAACATTGTGAGAGTGAAAGAAATGAAAACTAGGCTTTCTGTTATTGGAACCTTGAATGAGGGCACTTATTTAGCTTATCTGTATCATACTATTTTGTCTGCGTATGTGGATATGTGTGTGAGCACATTTACAAATTGTTATTCTGAGAAACTTAGATCCATTACATTTTTAAAACTGAAAAGAGGTTCAGTGATTTTCTTGTCTAATATCCTCATTTTTTTTAGATAAAGAAATTGACTTGGGGAGAAATCAACTTGCCTGGACCCACATATTAGTGGAAAAATTAATATTTTATCTGAAGTTCTTCTTACTTTTAGCAAACGTTTTCCTCCATTTATTTAGCTATTGTAAGTGAAGATTTTTTGCAATTATGTGAGCAAATTTTTGGAGCAGGGTCCAGGAATAGATAACTGATGCTCCCTCTGCACTTTGCTCTTCTCAAGTCATTTTTAGATCACTCTGTTATGTTCTGAAAGCCACATTTTAGGAAAGATACTGATCAGATGAAGTGTGTCTAGATGAGGGTAATCAGCTTGGGGAAGGGCCTTGAGATATATACAGACTAAAGCAGCCTCCCCACCTCTCTAAATGAAGAAGTCCTTGTGAATTTCAACCCCACCTTGAGTTTTTAACACCCTAAAGTTACCTTTCCCCTAATCGGAAATTCAAATATTAACTAGCATGTCAATTTCCCAGGCATTCTCTTACTCCTACCTCCAGCCTGAATCAATACTAATCTGCAACCTTGCCTGCATATCAGGTATAGGTCCTCTGTTCCCTCCCCTTTAATGTCTAGTCCTGCTTAATATAGGTAAGAACCCTATAAAACATTAGTTTGGGGGACTTTATTCTACCCAGTACTGCAGTGTACATAATCTGTTTCCATCCTCCCTGACTTCTCCTTCTTATCATATTTCCTTTTAGTAACCATTGCCTTGCTTTACTTTCTCTCTACTGACTCTTGCCTCATACTTTATCCTGTCTGGTGGTGCTCCATCCTTCCTTGTATTGTACTCTGGGATCCTTATTCAAACTACACCAAGACAAGATATCATTTGAATAATTTGGGTATAAAGAGCCTGCAGAAGAAAGATAAGTCTTAGGTGGAGGCACGAGAGCTCTTAAAAATTTGAAAGACTATTGTTTGGAAGAGGGATCAGACTTGTTCTGCTTGATGCCAGAGGGCAGAAAAGTGCATGGAAATTACAGAAGTCACAAACTGGCAACAGACACTGGATTTGGAAACAGACAATCTGAATTAAATCCTAGCTTTGCCACTCACTGCTGGTACAACCTTGGTTTTTACTTCACCTTTGAAGGCCTATATTTGCTCACATGTAAAATGAGGAAATTGGATTAGATAATGTCCAATATCCTTTCACCTCTAAATCTGCAATGAATGAAAAGCTGCAATCCTATGAAATGTGAAATTTATCTGGATATAAGAAAAAAAAAACTTCCTAAAAACAAGGGCTGTCTCGAAGTAGAATGGGTCGATTGATCACTTGTCAGGAATGATATAAAAGATATTTTTATTAAGGTACAGTTTGAACTAGATGGCTTTGTCAACCAAGTTCATTATTAGAAAGACAAACAAAATTAGGCTGCATGTGAGTATTTCTCCCAAAGCTTGTGGAACATGCATAGAGAGATATGCATGGAAGTTCATTATAGACAGTGAACCCAAAGATGGACAGAAAAGGAGGATTTTTATATCTTCAGAGCAATTCCCTCTCACCCCTCCCTCCCTTCCTGGCTCAGGATGACTATATCAGCCAAAATTATAATCTCCATATGTGTTAACCATGTTATGAGAAAGGAATTTTTTAATTAGATGGGTTGTACATATAAGAAGATAGGATAATGTCAGGTGTCAATTTAAATTATTGATCTAGGGTGTCTGTGTTTCTTTTACCATTAACGTGACATAATATAACATAAGAAACATAAGAAAAGTCCCATTATTCAAAATAGTGTCTGGTTCAAGGCACCTTGTCCTTGGTAGTCATAAACAGAAGAACGTTCCTGGTCAGCTTTATCTGTCCTTGTAGATGCTGGCACAGAAAGAGGCATTTTGAATTCACTCAAAAAGCAAAGCATGTCTGTTATGCCAGACCATGCAAAGCATTATGGTAGGTTAAGCTCAGAATGGGCCAAAATGTCTCTCTTGATTGGCCAGTATAGGTTTTAGGCCTTTCTAAGATCTTGGGGATTCAAAATGGTTTAGGGAGGGGTCTACAGCTTATAAGTCCATTCCAATTTCAACATTCCATGATTCTGGGGATATCAAGATAATTATTTGAATTACAAGTAGGGAAAAGGAAGGGAACAAGCATTTGTTAACTGTCTGCTATGTGCTAGGCACTATGCTTAGCACTTTACAAGTATTATCTCCTTTGAAGATGTAATTTAATAAATGTGAACTGAAAGATCACCTGACTTTGATAATTAATTGTAAAAAGCCTTAAAATAAAATTCCTTGACTATAAATATTATCTATAGAAGAAATGGTAATTATCTATAATTTTCTATTAAAAATAAACATAAATAGATTCATACATAGATATTCTACCACTCCAGTGGACTTGTAATCTCTTTGATGTGATTGTCCCCTTTGATAATATAAATCACAACCTGTCCAAGCCTATCCAATCCATGATATTGTTGTCTGTGTCTTCCAAAAAGGGCCTTCTTCAAATTTTCTTACCTTTTTGTTCATAACTATGAGCACATGAGTTGTCTATCATTTGTCCTTGACGTCACTATGTAATCAACCCTTTTGCTTTTTTTTCCAATTATAAATTTCTCTGGTGCCATCTTTACCCCAATCTCCTAATGCAAAAGTCAAAGATTCAAATTTCAGCATTGGAAGGAGCCTCAGGAGCCATATTGTCCAACCTCTCCACAAAAAAGAATCCCATTACAACATACCAGATAAGTGTCCATCCAGCCTTTACATAGTATTGTCCTTATCAACTTCATAATCCAAAAGTGACATGTCTGCTATGAGTCTTTGTCTCAGCTACTACTGAGCTTGGTTGCTCTGGGTTACTTCCAAAAGTTGTACTGAAATCTATGAAATATTGATGGTGAACTGGCTGCAAAACCCATAGAGACTGTGATGCCAAGTCACATTCTAGACCTTTCAAACTAACAGAGACTTGGGGCAACTAGGTGGTGCATTAGATAGGGTATGTACCCTGGAGTCAAGAGGACCTGAGTTCAAATCTGGACTCAGATACTTGACACTTACTTGCTGTGTGACCCTGGGCAAGTCACTTAACTCCATTGCCTAGCAAAAAAAACAAAATAAAACAAAACAAACAAAAAAACTAAAAGAGATTCTACTACCATCACCTAGAAGATAAAAGAACAAACAAAAAGGCCAAAAATGGAGGCATGTTGTTAGGGGTCACATGGTGTCAGAGAAGAGAGAAGCCCTATGGTCTCTTTCCTCTCATGGCATCATCTCTCATTGGATGCTATGAGTAATAGAGTCACTTGTGTCTTTCAAGAGTGACTGAGGCAAAAGTGTGGTGACAGATGTTGACCTACCTGTGAAGCCACCAGAGACTCCCATTTACCACACAATTAACTGACTAGAACCAGTTATGGAATGTCTATGAATGTTCCAATGTAGTCCTTTACTTTTGCTCACAACTTGCCTAGAAACAAGGTTTCCAGAATCCTCTATGTGGAGAGATTGATGATGTCTGCCCATGCAAGATTCCCATTATACACTTTTCCCTTTTAAAAAATTTCAATCTTTTGCAAATAGGCATTTTGAACATGATGAATTTTGAACATGTTATCCATATCCCCAAACCAGAACAGTCCTTTGGGGTCAGTGGGAAGGTAAAATGTTGCCCTCTCGTTTTCTTATCCTATGGAAAGTCTCAAATGAGTCAATATTGGTAGAATACAATATTCTGTAAGGCAAAGGAGCTTGGATTACAACCAAGGATCAACTACCCAGCGAAAATGAACATAATCATTCAGGGAAGGAGACAGACATTCAACAAAATAAGTGACTTCCAAACCTTCCTGATAAAAAGACCAGAGTTCAACAGAAAATTGGATCTTCAAATACAAGACTCAAGAAAGACATAAAAAGGCCTCAGCGAACATGGAGCAGCGCTCAGAGGAATGAATCACAGGCAGCTGTGGTGGTTTCCAAACTTCTCAATCCACCAATGCCAAAGACAACTTAAGTCAGTAGGAAAAGTTTGTGGCTGCAGTGAGAGAGAAGATCAGGCCTAGCCCCAGTTCCCACAGACTGAGGGGGAGTCAAGTAGCTGATCAGAGGGGACTGCAGGGGTCTTTTGCTAGTGTTGAGGCAGGATTCACTTGCTTTGCCTGTGCTTGGATCTGGGTCACAGTTCTGGGTGGTGATCCTGGGGTGAGGAGAAGTGCTGGCATGGTGGAGATTGTAGCAGCAGTGAAGAGGGAATCCTCCTCCCAGTTCCAAGGCAGAAAAGAGTGCTTGTAGTCACTCATAGATCTGAACAAAGGTGAGGAAAGGAGTAAACACCATGCCCCTTATCATACCAGCTTGGGAGAACTGAAAATTTATAGGTTCCTAGAAGTATCTCTGAAAACAGGTGTACAAAACTCTTGAAGCTTGGGACACTACATTCTCTGCACTGGAAGCAGACTCCTACCTTAACAAAGAGTTTATAACTCAAGTAATTAGCTGGGATCATGAACAGACAAAGGCACAAAAAAAAGTCACACCATCGAATCTTTCTTTGGTAACAAAGAAGACCAAAACATACAACCAGAAGAAGACAACAAAGTCAAAGCTCCTACATCCAAAGCCTCCAAGAAAAAATATGAATTAGTCTGAGGCCATGGAAGAGCTCAGAAAGGATTTTGAGAAGCAAGTGAGAGAACTAGTGGGAAAACTGGGAAGAGAAATGACAGTGATGCAAGAAAATCATGAAAAAATGGTAAACAGCTTGCTAAAGGAGACCCAAAAAATACTGAAGAAAAGAACATCTTAAAAAAATAGCCTAACCCAAATGACAAAAGAGGTCCAAAAAGCCAATGAGGAGAAGAATGACTTCAAAAGCAGAATTGGTCAAATGGAAAAGGAAATCCAAAAGCTCACTGAAGAAAATACTTCCTTAAAAATCAGAATGGAGCAATTGGAAGCTAGTGACTTTATGAGAAATCAAGACATTGTAAAACAAAACCAAAAGAATGAAAAAAATAGAAGATAATGTGAAATATCTCATTGGAAAAACAACTGACCTGGAAAATAGATCCAGGAGAGAGAATTTAGAAATTATTGGACTATCTGAAATTCATGATCAAAAAAAGAGCCTAGACATCATCTTTCAAGAAATTATGAAGGAATACTGCCCTCATTTTCTAGAACTAGAGGGTAAAATGGAAATGGAAAGAATCCATCAATCACCTCTTGAAAGAGATCCTCAAAGGAAAACTCCTACGAATATTGTAGCAAAATTCCAGAGTTCCCAGGTCAAAGAGGAAATATTGTAAGCAGCCAGAAAGAAACGATTCAAGTATTGTGGAAACACAATCAGGATAACACAGGATTTAGCAGCTTCTACATTAAGGGACCACAGGGCTTAGAATATTATATTTCAGAGGGCAAACAAGATAGGATTACAGGCAAGAATCAATACCCAGCAAAACTGAGTATAATCCTTCAGGAAGAAAAATGGATTTTCAGTGAAATAGAGGACTTTCAAGCATTCTTGATGAAAAGACCAGAGCTGAACAGAAAATTTGATTTTCAAATACAAGACTCAAGAGAAAAAAGAAGAGGTAAACAGGAAAAAGAAATTATAAGGGACTTATTAAGGTTGAGGTGTTTATATTCCTGCTTGGAAAGATGATATTTGTAACTCTTGAGACCTTTGTCAGTATTAGGGTATTTGGAGGGAAAAATTACATGTATAGATAGATAGATAGATAGATAGATAGAGAGGTAGGTAGGTAGGTAGGTAGGTAGGTAGATACAGGGCACAGGGTCAGTTGAAGATGAATGGGTGATACCTGGAGAATAAAATTAAGGGGTGAGAGAGGCTTATACTGGGAGAAGGAGAAAGGGAGAGGTAGAATGGGGTAAATTATCTCACATAAAACAGACAAGAAAAGGTTTTTACAGTGGAGGGGAAATGGGGGAAGGTGAGAGAGAATGAGTGAATCTTATTCTCATCAGATTTGGCTTAAGGAGGGAATAACATACACACTCAATTGGGTATGGAAATCTACCTTACCCTCCAGGAAAATAGGAGAGGGAACAGACAAGAGAGCAGGGCGATGATAGAGGGAAGGGCAGATTGGGGGAGGCAGTAATCAGAAACAAACACTTCTAAGGAGGGACAGGGTCAAAAGAGAGAATAGGATAAATAGGGGACAAGATATGATGAAAGGAAATACAATTAGTTTTCCACAGTATGACTACTACGGAAGAGTTTTGCGTGACTACACATGTGTAACTTGTATCAAATTGCTTGCCTTCTCAATGAGGGTATGTGGGGACAGAGAAAGGGAGAAAATTTGGAAGCCAAAGTTTTAAATACAAATGTTAAAAAAAATTGTTTTCACATGCAACTGGGAAATAAGATATACAGGCAACGGGGTATAGAAATCTATTCTGCCCTGCAGGAAAATTGAAGGGGAAGGGGATAAGAGAAGGGGGGCAGAGATAGAAGGAGGGCAAATTAGGGAAAGGAGTATTCAGAATGCATGCCATTTTGAAGTGGGAGGAGGGCTGAAATGGGGAGAAAATTTGGAACTCAAAATCTTGTGAAACTGAATGTTGAAACCTAAAAATAAATAAATAAATTTTAAAAAACCACCAAATTGGAAATACTGAAAACCAAAGGAGAAATTAATAAAATTGAAATTAAGAAAACTACTGAAATAATAAATAAAACTAAAAGCTGGTTTTATGGAAGAAAATAAAATAGATAAAGCTTTCATTAATTTGATTTAAAAAGAAAGAAAGAAGAAAACCATTTAATCAGTATGAAAAATGAAAAGAGTGAATCCACCACCAAAGAAGAGGAAATTAAAACAATAATAAGGAGCTAATTTGGTCAACTGCATGTCAATAAATTTGACAATCTTAGTGAAATGGATGAATATTTACCAAAAAAATATAAATTGCCCAAATTAACAGAAGAGGAAGTAAAATACTTAACTCCATCTCAGAAAAATAAATTGAACAATCCATTGATGAACTCCTTAGGAAAAAAACTCCAGGGTCAGATGGATTTACAAGCGAATTCTATCAAATGTTTAAAGAATAATTAATTCCAATATTTTATAGACTATTTGGGAAAATAGCCAAAGAAGGAGTATTACCAAATTCTTTCTATGATACAAATATGGTGCTGATACCTAACCTAAGAAGAGTCAAAACAGAGAATGAAAATTATAGACCAATTTCCCTGATGAATTTAGATGCAAAAATTTTAAATAAAATATTAGCAAATAGGTTACACCAAATTATCACAAGAACAATACACCATAACCAGGTAGGATTTATACCAGGAATGCAGAGCTGGTTCAATATTAGGAAAACTACCAGCATAATTGATCATATCAACAAAACAAACAGAAACCACGTGATCATCTCAATAGATGCAGAAAAAGCTTTTGACAAAATAAAACACCCATTCCTATTAAAAACACCATAAAGCATAGGAATAAATGGAGTTTTCCTTAAAATAAGTAGCATCTATCTTAAACCTTCAGCAAGCATCATATGTAATGGGTACAAGCTAGAAGCATTTCCAGTAAGATCGGGGGGTGAAACAAGGATGTCCATTGTCACTACTGTTGTTCAATATCATACTGGAAACATTAGCTTTAGTAATAAGAGAAGAAAAAGAAATTGAAGGTATTAGAATAGGCAAAGAAGAAACAAAGCTATCATTCTTTGCAGATGATATGATGATATACTTAAAGAATTTTAGAAAATCAAGTAAACAACTTCTTGAAATAATAAACATCTTCAGCAAAGTTGCAGGCTATAAAATAAACCTTCATGAATAATTGGCATTTTTATATATTACCAAAAAAGCCCAACAGCAAGAGATAGAAAGAGAAATTCCATTTCAAGTTGCTGTAGACATTATAAAATATTTAGGAGTTTACTTACCGAAACAAACCCAGGAAATATCTGAACACAATTACAAAATACTTTACACAAAAGTTAGATCAAAATAATTGGAAAAACATGAGTTGCTCATGGGTAGGCTGAGCTAATGTAATAAAAATGACAATTCTTCCTAAGTAATTTACTTATTCGGTGCCATACCAATCAAACTACCAAAAATTATTTTATAGAGGTAGAAAAAAATAATGATAAGATTCATTTAGAATAACAAAATGTCCAGAATATCAAGGGAACTAATGAAAAGAAATGCAGGGGAAGATGGCTTAGCTGTTCCAGATCTTAAATTGTATTATAAAGTAGCAATCTTCAAAATTACTTGGTAGTGGCTAAGAAATAAAGTGGTAGATCAGTGGAATAGGTTAGGTATGCAAGACACAGTAGTCAATGACTGTAGTAATCTATTATTTGATAAACCCAAAGACCCCAGTTTCTGGGATAAGAACTCCCTATTTGACAGAAACTGTTGGGAAAACTGGAAAAGAGTGTGGCAGAAACTAGGCATAGATCAAAATCTCACACCACATACTAAAATAAAGTCAAAATGGGTTCATGATTTAGATATAAAGGCTGATACTACAAGCAAACTGGGAGAACAAGAAATAGTTCACCTATAAGGTTCATGGAGAACAGAAGAATTCATGATGAAACAGGAGACAGAGAACATTATGAAATGCAAAATGGATAATTGAATTGATTACATTAAATTGAAGTTTTTGCACAAACAAAGACAATGCAACCAAGATTAGAAGAAAAGTAGAAAACTGGGAAAGAATTTTTACAACCAGTATCTCTGATAAGGGTCTCATTTCTAAAATATATAAAGAATTAAGTCAAATTTATAAGAATACAAGTCATTCCCCCAGTTGATAAATTGTCAAAGGATATGAACAGGCAGTTCTCAGATGAAGAAATTAATGCCATCTATAGTCATATAAAAATGCTCTAAATCACTATTGATTACTGAAATGCAAATCAAAACAACTCTGAGGTACCACCTCACACCTATCAGATTGGCCAACATGGCAAAACGGGAAAATGATAAATGTTGGAGAAGATGTGGGAAAATTGGAACACTAATGCATTGTTGGTGGACTTGTGAAATGATCCAACCATACTGGAGAGCAATTTGTAACTATGCCCAAAGGGCTATAAAAATGTGCATGCCCTTTGACCCAGCAATAACACTTCTAGGGCTGCATCCCAAAGAGATCATATCAATGGGAAAAGGACCCATATGTACAAAAATATTTATACGGCTCTTTATGTGGTGGCCAAGAGTTGGAATTTGAGGGAATGCCCATCAATTGGAGAATGACTGAACAAGTTGTGGTATATGAATGTAATGGAATATTATTGTGCTATAAGAAATGATGAACAGGCTAACTTCACAAAAACCTGGAAAGACTTGTATGGTCTCATGCTGAGTGAAGTGAGCAGAACCAGGAGAATGTTGTACACAATAACAGCCATGTTATGTGATGACTAATATTGATAAACTTAAGCCTTCTCGGTAAAACAAGGATCTAAGACATCTCCAAAGGCCTTGTGATGGAAAATGCTATCCACAAAGAAGAAAGAACTATGGAGTTTGAATGCAGATTGGAGCATACTATTTCCTATTTTTTTCTTCTGTTGTGTTTTGTTTCCTCTTTCTTGTGGTTCCTCCTTTTGGTTCTAATTCTTCCTTACAACATGACTAATGTGAAAATACGTTCAATAGGAATGTGTATGTAGAGCCTATATCAGATTGCATGCCATCTCGGAGAAGTAGGCAGGGAAGGAGGGGGAGAAAAATTTAAAACTCAAAAGCTTATGGAAGTGATTGTTGATAAATTAAAATAAATTAATAAAAATAAAAGAAAATAAAGAGTCAATATTGGGACTATCTTTATATAGTCCTACATTATGGAATGACTGACTTTGATAGACTTGGCCATTCACAGCAATACAAGAATCTAAGACAACTCCAAAAGATTCATGATGGAAATTGCTATCCACACCCAGAGAAAGAAATGGAGTCTGAATGCAGATGGAAACATACTATTTACTTTCCTTTCCCTTTGTTGTTTTGTTTTATTGATTCATTCTTGTGGTTCTTCCCATTAGTGTTAATTGTTCGTTACATCATGAATGGAAAAATATGCTTCACACAAATGTATATGTGGAGGCTATATTGGATTGTATGCTGTCTCAGGATGGGTGGGAAGAGAAATGGTTGGGGGATTAAGTTTAAAACTCAAAATCTTGGAAGTGAATGTTAAAACCTAAAAATAAATAAATTTTAAAAAGGTGCCTGGCTTTGTGCTCAAATTTTCTTTCTCAATCCAAAAAATAAAAAAAGGTAATTAAAAACAAACTAGCTATTAATGGTCTAACAAAGAAAGCTGGCCTCTGATATGACTTCCTAGATCTTGCAGAGCTTTCTTCAAGGGAATTAGGAGCTGGGGTAGTCACTCCCTCAACCACCAGTGTGAAACCGTCTGTACTAGATGAAAAACTACTATGATTTCTTTAGCACCTAAAGCCATCCCACTAGGGTCTGCACAATTTTTTCTAAATGTCCCTTTCTACATAGTGCATATGAAAATTTCTCTGGAGGTCCCAGTAACCTTTACAGGTCCAGGCAAATTTCCTCTGATTCTTTATTCTAAAAGGCACCAAACATGGCTCCTAATGGAACCCTGTTGGGGAAATCCAAATTGAATTGCAACTCACCCAATAGGACAACTAGGCTCACTTAGAGAAAATAGTGAATAAAATAAAATATTTGAGGTATGTAGGCACACAGGCAAGCCTTACCCTATGGAATTGCGGGGCTTGAGGATCTCACAAATAAGATATGCAGTCTACATCTACTCAAATACAAAAAAGAAAATTGTGAACATCTTCTACCAGGTACCAGCTTTCTAGTGATACAAGCTACATATTTCTTGTATTAGAGTCTATATCAATAAAAATTCAGTAATGCAATAAGTATTAAGTATTCATGCTTAAACAATCAACATTAAGAAATGAAGTGCTTTGCAAAATAATTTAAAATTGAATGCGCACCAGAGAAATGATTGTACAATTTCAGCATATATATGTACATACTTGCCAGTTTTTTTTTTTAGGATCTCACAAACATATCCAAAATGTAAAGTCTTGGATTGAGACTCTCTAACATGTATCCCTATTAATGTGAAGGGACTTATTTCATTTCGGACAAGGTCCCACATGTAGCATGTACTATCTGGAGCACTCCCCAAGGGACTAATTCTTTCAATATTCTAGGGTACCCTGAAAGATTGGGGGAAGGACGATTTCTTTCAGATCCCCATTACAAAAATGAAAGATCGTTGAAGGCAGGGATGGCTTTGCTTTTGTCTTTGTATCACATGGTATAGTGTTTGGCACATAACATACATTTAATAAATTCTTGTTGGTTGATACAGGTATCTACAGGTATCAGAGTCCTTTGCCATAAAGTTGCTTACTGGTGACATAGGTGGCTATTATTTCCAGCTACTCAAAGGCAGGCATTTATTCTATGTGACATCTACAAGATCTACTCTAATTCCTTTCAGTTAGTGTAATATGAAGCTCTCCAATTCACAAAATATGTTTATTGAAAATTATGTAATAAATAAACATTTATATACAAAACCAATGGATAAATGTAGTAGAGTTTTCCTAAATTTCCTAACTTTCATTTCTCTCTGAAACCTTCTTGTCTATATTATAAACAGCCACCAAAAATTTTTTTGTTGTGACTTCAAGAATATCAGTAAAATTCTTATTTTTATATATATGGATAATAGCTTACATATAGTGCTTTGTAGTTTACAAAATATTTTCAATGCATTATCTCACTTGAGTTTTATAATAAACCCATCAGACAATTAATACAAGTGTAATTAGCCCTATTTTACAAATGAACAAATTCAGAAAGGTATGGCAGCATCTCTCAGACCACTGGTCCTACTTTCATCCCAGACCTCAGAGACATCCTATGGGGAAGCAAATTTTGTTGGAGAAGGAGACAGGCATTCCCACCAAATGCCATTCATGGGGCAGGCAAGCCAGTCTATCATTCTAAAGGAGACCTAAGGCATTAATCACCATCTCCCCTCTTACCCCAATGCAGACAGACTCAGGACTAAATCCAAGACCCATGGGAATGACAATGCTTAAACCCAGCCTCTGCAACTGTCATCCTGGGAAACAATCTCTATAGAAGTTTGGCTTAACAACTGCTCCTGAAAATGCTACAGCCACAACTACTAAAAACCCAGAAAAGAAAATCCAAAATCCTTGGCGTTGTGAAATGGTTCAGATTCAAAAACCAATAAGATTTTTATCTGTGAAAATAATGCATCAACATGTGTTCTGTCACAACATCCTAAGGTCCAGGAGACCTTTCATTCTGACTAGTAGCTGAAACCTTCTATAGGTCTTATTTCCCCATTAGAAAATGAGCTCAGAACCTTGACTGTTTTGCTATTCTCTTTGTATTACCAATACTTGGTATAGTGCTCTGTACACAATAAGCACTAAATAAAAATTTTCCCCTCCACTCATTTGTTCACTGAAGAACAAGAACTTGAACTGAAGTTCTGACTCCAAATCTAGCACGTGTTTCATATTATTGCAGTACTCTTCTTCTGCAAGTATATACTACTTTATACCCAAACAGATTGTTATCTAGTGTGAAAAATAATTCTCAGAGCTTTCCCCCAGCCAACCTCCTGCTCTAAAATTCTTCATTAGGACATTACTGATAATGAGATTGCATTGAGTCTTATCCTGGTAAAACTCCAACCCAGGCCTTAAGTAATTCATTCTGATCAGGCCTGGGGGAGACAGATTCTTCTGCCTAAGTAGCCCAAGGCTGAGAGTGGTCTGGTTGGAGGGTGGTCTGATAGAACCTGTCCAGAGATAGAATGATGGCAGAATGATAGACCCTGTTGTAAAGGTATTATACCAGGATTAAGTGACCTAAATCAGACACTTAAGACCCTCATCTTAATATAGCCCACCTACCAGTATGTTGACCAGTCAGAGTTTATTGGCACCCCTTGGAAACACTTACTCTTCAAAGGGCATATATCTCCCTACCCCAAACCCCTAATTGATCCAGTTCTGTTCTGGCCCCCTTAGGGGGTCCCTGTTGTAGACTGCAACTCACATGCAATGCATGTCACCAACTTGCAAGAGAAAAATAATGTGGACACATGACCTAATTCATTTGTCTCTTTCTTAGAACAAACTGTTTTTGGGGTTGACACTAGCTATAGCTATATAGTACAGGATTCCCATTTTACAAAATGAATTAAATGCCATTACATCATATTTCTTCTATATATCTTTAATTTTAGGAGGAAAATCTTTAAGATGCAAAGAGTGATCATTTCTACTAGAATCTCATCATAAGAAGAGTTAACCACTTTACTTTTCAACATTTCTACCTCTAGAGAAGAATGAGCTAGACCTTCAAGAAAAAAAAAAGTTTTTCTGTCATAATGCATCACAGCTTATGACTGAGATGTCACATGTTTTCCCTTCTACTTTCCTGGCATGAGCAGTTTAAATGAACAATGATATTTTCCACCCCATTAGCATTGGCCCTTTTTTTCCTTGAGACTACTCTTCAGCCCAGCCAAATGTAATTTGTTTTGTATGTGTCAGAGAGGCACTATATTTTATTTAGTGTATGATGGTGTTTCTTTGTATTGTTCCTCATACTGAAATGTCAACTATGACAGCTTAACAGAGTCTTCTGAGGAGAAAGGGGGTAGGTTGCTGCTACAAAATGAAAGGGTAGATTTTGAAGCCAGAGGATGTCTGGACAAAAAGCTATTGTGTTCTATAGCCCATAAAAATGAAAGCCAGAAAAGAGAGGGAAAAAGTTTCAATTTTTTTCTTCTTCTTAAGAAATTGTAGAACAGTATTACATTAAATTAGCTTCCTTGTACTTGTTCTCCTGGGGCTTCATCAAACAGAGCCTGTGTCTTTCAGATCAAACAGCAAATCTTTGTTAGCTTTGTCAGCAGGCTGACTTCCCCATCAATCAGGCTCAAACTTGGGAGGTGCGAGAGATACTCCTGAATAGCATTCCAAGGTGGCAGGGAACCTTTTTTGTTTCTTTTCCCCCTCCAGCAAATCTATAGCATGCAAAGATAGAGGGGAAGAAGCATTCTTTGTATGCAACTAGTTAAACTTGATGGGAAAGGCAGAGCCTAGAGATTTTAGGAAAGTACAGATTGTTAATAAGAATAGGACCCTCTCTTCTGCTCAGAAGCCAGAGTAATTGACTGCTAGAACTGCTTGTGCTGTGAGTATTGATCAGTGACAGTTAGAGGCGGTCTTTGCAATCACTCCTCCTGTGAGGCCTAATTAACGAAGGCTTGCTTGCTGAATTAGATAAAATTCAGTGTCCACCAAAATTAATGTGATGTTGTCTGAGCATCCTTCACCTAATAGGGGAAAATCAAGTTTAAGCGGTAGAAGAGGGCCATCCTGTTAAGAACTACAATTCAGACTTGAAAAGAAATGGATTTTAAGAGTCTGCAAGGGCAATTCAGAGGCACAGAGATTTTGGAGGCATAGTTGAAGCTGTTAGCTGTTTTAAAAAGCTAAAAATACTACTGCCATTTTTATTACTTATTCCAATTTTTAACAAGTCTCAGTTCAAAGGGACTCTTTAAAGGTCAAGAAAAATTATTTCTTTTTCATAAGTCAAAGATGCTACCTTTCCTTCCCCAATTCCCACATGAACACTTTACCTAATAGACAAGCTTAATAATCTATTCCAAATCTTTTGTACTGTGGGAAATCTAAGAAATTGATTTTTTTTCCTGTATTTTATCCTTAAGTCCTAGAATGCATCAGAATAATCTGGGCCTAGATGTAGTCTAGAAAGGGAAAATGGAGAAATAGAATCAATTTTCTAGATATTTCAACCTCCATTTCCTCTATTATGTAACTTTTCTTTTTCAAATCTGATTTATTAATGATGAAACTTTGTGATTGTATAGTATTTTCCTCCTGGGAATTTAAAGTACTCTAACAATAAAATATCAATCATCCTTATCACTCTCCAAAGCAACTTTTCCTAAAAGTGCAGATTTTGAATGAAAAGAAAAAAAATCTTAAAATGGAATTGATGACTGGATTTATATTAGCAGGACAATCTAGCCAAATTGGTCATAAAACAAAGGTTTAATGCTTAAAAAAACTTGAGCTTTCATGAAATCTGTGAAAAATGATTTTTCTTAGTAATCATTATCTTAGAGACTCAGAGCTTCCCATCCCCCTTTCTTCTTAAGTTCAGTTCTTTTTCAGAAGGACATGAAGATCAAATCTAAATGGGTCTATTGCTTCTCAATGTGTTGCCCAGACAGGTCTGAGAGAATGTTGACTCCTACCTATGGTCAAAATAGGTGATATGGAAATTGATGTCTCTTTGACCAAGATTAAGTGACCTAAGTACCCCAAGACCCTAATTTTAATATAGCCCACCTCCCAGTGCATTGACCAATCAGTTGATTGGCACCATTTGGGAACACCTACTTTTGTAAGGGCATATAACTCTGTATATCCAACCCCCACTTTGAGCCAGTTCTGGACTGTAACTCCCGTGCAATGTATGTCACCAACTTCTGAGAGAAAATTAAAAATGTGGACACAACCTAATTTCATTTGTCTTTCCTTAGAACAAACTCAGAAAATGGTTGACAAATCATTGGGATAAAAATCTTTACAAAAAGATTAATACTCTAGATCCAATGTTCAAATAGTAAAGAAATCAATGATATACAACTTTCTATTCTAGGTAGCCCTGAAAATCAAGGCAATTATCGAGTAAGGAATACAATATTTATTCGGGAGTCAAGAAGTCTGAGGCTTTAGAATAGATGCTTGCTGCTAGTTCCTGGGCAAATTATTTCAACTATATTTGCCTCAGGCAATTTCCAAGGACTTATTTACTAAGTCTTCGAGATCTTCATTGGTGCGAATAGTTCTCTAGGCTGAGGAAATCCCAGATCCTTTGGGTAGTTTTCCTGCTTCCAAAGTAGAAAATGGTATTTATGATTCTGAACTCATTTAATATACTTACGAGGCAGAAGAGGGAATTCATTGTGTTTAAACTTTTCAAATCCATGTGGTCCATGGTCTTATTTTTCTGTCATTGCTAGCCAGTAAGTACTTTGCAGCTTTCTGTGATGATCATCAGGTATTATGATGATGAGTTTAGTGTGCATATTGATATACTCTACATGTATTTTATTAACTTATTAATAGCTACCATATATCTATCTCTATCTCTATCATTTAACATTACTTTGATTTATTAACAATATAGCTTTTATTATTATTTACTGAGGACATCTTTTTCTTTTGCTTTTTTCAGGGAAGAGGGGTCAGAGAATGAAACCTGCGACTTTACTGGTGTAAGGAACTTCCCATGAGGAAACTTATACCAATGTAGGCAGGAAGCTGCTTCTCATGTTAGAGAATTCCCTGAGACACTGAGACGTTGAATGAATTGCTTGGGTTCATACAGCCGTTATCTGTTCTAGAAATGGCTTTTGAACCCAGGTCTTCCAGACTTTGAGACCAACTTAGTTTTTGCAGAAAATTATTTTACCCAACTTGTGATATTCCAAATGTTTCTGTCAAAAGCACTAGCCATCTTGCAATATATTATAACTCAAGTGATCTATAATAGTGAAATCCTTCAGTGATCTGGATAAATGTTCCCCTTTCTTTGGACATTTCTCATCTATTTAGAATGACTCCTCTGCTGTGGTAGTTGAAAACCCAACTGAAGTGAATGGCTTGTCAGTTAAATGTTATTATGTCTTTATCCTGTCTTAGATCTTGCCTATCTACAACTCCAAGAATGAACTGGACCCTCAGGTGATGCAAGCAGATATAAGCTGAAGAAAATAAGTTACTCTAAAGCCAGTCTTGGATCAAAGTCCTCCCTGTCTGTCATAAGCAGCTCCGAGGCTGAGATATTGGGTTAGTGGGAAGTAAATAAATGCAAAAAGCAATTTAAGGGAAATTGGATTTGGTGGAATTTGTGTTTTACCTCATTTACAATGCAACTTTTTTTTTTTGTTGTTTCCTTTCTTCAACCTTCTCAGCGGGTTGGCCTGAAGTAGCAACTGCGGAGAAAGGAGCCTGTCACAATCTGAGGGACTTAGCGGGAACTTAGAGTTTTTCATCTTGTGGGCATGTGACATTACTTCCCAAACATGTGCACATCCACCCCAAAGAATACCTCCCTAAAACCCCATAATTCAACTGTGGCATTATAAAAAGAAACACAAAATACAAACCTTCCAATTAAGAGGACAATTGTCTTACTGAAGGGTCCCTGTTGGAGTACACAGTGCTTGCACTCAGACAATGAATGAGGCATTGGCTTAAGACTGTTAATGATGTGGCATCACCAGTAGCTATTTCTTTTCAAAGAGGTCAGGTGGTAATTAACTTTACATTTTGTTGGTCTGATGACTCAAAAGAGAGAACCTCTAAGTTCCCTGAAGACTCATTTTCTTTCAGGATGACCCTCAGGCCCTTCTTGAAATCTGCTGATATGAACAATTAAGGTCTAATTTGGCAAAGGGACCATGAGGCATGGAGTCTTTCTTTTGGCATGGAAGGTTGGCTCCAGAATGTCTCATGTTTTGAAGACTCAAGTGTCTTTTATTGTTGCCTTATATAAGAAGAAAAGAAAGCAAAACAAAACAAAAAACCTCTATTCTCCAAACTTTCAGAATGGAGATTAGAAAAGAAGAATTCTAACAAAATATTAAAGAAAATCCCAATGAAATTCCTTTTCTATCTGCATAGGTTTTTGTTTTGATTATTTTTCTATCGATTATCTCTAATTTATACTTTATATATCCTGTTTATACATCATCATTTCCATGTTGTTTCCTCCATTAGCCTGTGAACTCCTTGAAATCAGGGAGGGTTTTTTGTCTTTCTTTTTATTTCCAGTGACTTTTATATCTAACATAGAGTAGATGTTTAATAAATGCTTAGAGATTAACTGAATCCCTAATATTCCACTATACTCCTTAACATTTTTTAAACCAACAAGTGTAATATGTGAGGGATTGTCTGATGTTGGCTACGTGCCACGTGGGAGTGGTGGTAAGATGGGGCAGGGACAAGATATTAGGAAGTAACCGGAGCTTGTGCTCCCGAGGCAGGGAGCTGTGCCATGTGGAGTTGTGGTGAACTGGGGTAGGAACAGGATATGGGGAAGTAGCCGGAGCATGTGCTCCTGAGGCAGGGGACTGTGCCACGTGGGAGTGGGATGGCAGAGAAAGAGCTCCCTTTGTCACGTTCTCTCCCTTGGTGCAGCGCTAACCCCAGACATCCCCTTCCGGTATCTGAACCTACAACCAATCACTAGTAGGCGGACTGAGGAGGAGGGTCTAGGAAGGTATACAAGGGGCGGTAGGGATTGGAGCTCTCTCTCTTGCTCCTGCTCTTGCTTTCCTGCTTGGTCTTGCTGTGATGGTCTCTGAATAAAGTCCGAGTGCTTGCACCTCCTGATCGGCTCGTCTCTGTGTTTATCCGGGTAGGCTCCGAGGACTGGTGAGTATGACCCTGGCAGCCTACTCCTGCTAGAAGGAGAGTGCATGGCCCGACTGGCACAGTAATATCTTACTTGTCTATAGTATTTAGGGTCATAGGAAGGAAGATTTTTAGTTGGAAGGGACGTTGGAGAGCAGCTGGTCCAAATTCCTCATTTTTACAATTAGGAAAGTGATGCTCAGAAAAGTTAAAGGACTTGACCAAAGGCCGACAAGCAATATGTTTCAGAGCCAAGAACTAAACCTTTTATTGTTAATCTGTAGCTGGGTTAGGAAAATATGTTCACATCTGGCTATATATCCCTGGACAAGTCGCAATGTCTGCCTCTGTTCCTTAAACTGTAAAATGGACACAATGATAGTACTTGGGGTTCTTACAGGACTCAAATGAGATAATATTTGTAAAGCACTTAAGATGGCACATAGTAGGTATTTAACAAATGCATGTTTCCTTCCTTCTTTTTCATTTCACCAATTTTTAAACATATATTATCCCACTTGATCCTAACAATAGCCATGTAGATAAGACATGTATTTTTTAATCTCATTTCAGAAATCAGGAAATTAAAGGTCAAAGAGATACAAAGATCTTACTAAGATAATATATAATATTACTTGTTAGTGAGGAATCGTCATCAACATGGAGAGATTCAATGAAATAGAGAAAATAACTTAAAAAAGGCTAACAATAAACAAATAGTAGATCTTGTATTGTTTTTCTTAGGTTCATGAGATGTTAGAGACAAAAAAAATTTTTAGAATTCATCTACTTCATTCCCTATATTTTACATCTAAGGAAATTAAGGCCCAGAAAGATAAGATGATTTGCTTAAGGTCACAAAGTGACTTAGTTGAAGTCAGGAAGAAAAATTGGGTTCTGATTCTAGGCCAATGATCTTTTTATTATTGCACATTTTTATAATAATAGCATACACCATAATAAGTAACAGATATGACATATAAGGAAGAAGAGCTTCAAGAGGTATGCAGTAATTTATAGCAGAGGATATAGGAGAAGAGTAGCAGAAATAATATTCTAGGCTGAAAATGTCTATATAGCATGATGCAGAGAAGGGTAATGAACAAAATGGATGTGTGATCTTAACACAAGGAGATAAATATAACTTCATCGATTTTGCAAAAACTTGGTCCTGAATAGAATATAAAAGTCAAAAGGTTTCTCCTGTTCAAAATAAATAGAAAGAAGACCAAGTAGCATTGGATGTCAAGAAGATATATATTTTTGCAGAAATCCATGAACTTGAGGGGGAAAGCACAAATACTTTTTCAGTGGAGATCATAGGAGGGATAAATAAAGTAATATATGACACACTGAAAGGAATGACAGTGACAAGTTCCTAAGACAGATTATAAAATTGTAAGCAAGACAGAGTATCATGACATGACATTTAAACTATCTGGAGATTTGTAGAAGACTTTTTCTCTTGAGAGAAGAGCTTCTGGAAATTCTTGATTTTTTTTTGCTGATAATATTTTATCTTTCAGAAGATAGAGGACATGATAGGGGCTAGTGTTGTTCTAGATCAGACTCTAAACCAGCAAAGAAGAGCTGGTTGATATTAGGTAATCTCCAAGTTGCTTCCAGTTCTGTTGTGTGTAAATAATGTGAAACTTGGAAGAAAGTGATCACATCGTGTTATTGTTGGTGATAGGCAAAAAGAGGAATGGTGAACTGATGTATACTGGATAGAAAAAGTTCAGAGTAAACATGTAATCCTATGCCTTGTGTCTCTAAAAGGGAAGTAGCTCCAAGAAGTAGGTAGGGTTATCTCTTGAGCATGAAATTGTGACAATGCAATAATCTTAAAAGTAGAACAATAGAACAAAGATGATTAAGGGGAAATTGATCCCAAAGATAAGATGGAAGAAGAGTGCCTAATGATGAGGGGAAAAGAGGACCTTCTTGAACGATTTGATTGTTAAGAAATATTACAAAAAAAGAAAAGAAAAGCCTATTTGGGGCAGCTAAGTGACATAGCAGATAGAACACTAGCCCTGGATTCGGGAGGACCTGAGTTCAAATACAACCTCAGAAATGTAACACTTACTAGTTGTGTGACCCTGGGCAAGTCACTTAACCCCATTGCCTAGCCAAAAGAAAAGAAAAGAAATGTTACAATAACATTTTTTGGACAAATCCTTGCTAATGGAGGTGTGACTTCTGTACCTTCTCTTCTCATAACCTTAAAACCTTGTGTGAATACCTTAACTTACATGTCTTTTTGTTAACAGAATTAGGATTCTATGTGGTCATATGGGCTGGACCAATAGTCTGAAAATAATAAAAATTCACACATGTATGTTTACATATACATACATGCACACATATGTATGCAAATAATAGAGGTAACATACCATGGTGTATATAGAAATTTGGACTGGGAATCAGGAAGACTTCAGGTCAAATCCCACTTTTGAAACTTATAGCTTGGGCAAGCCATTTAATCTCTCTGTGCCACAGACAACTCCCTAGGTCTTGTCTTGCTGTTGCTGAGTCATTGACTCTTTGTGACTCCATTTGGGGTTTCCTTGGCAGAGATACTGGAGTGGTTTGCCATTTCCTTCTCCAGCTCATTTGACAGATGAAGAAACTGAGGCAAACTGAGTTAAGTGATTTTCTCAGGGTCAGACAGCTAGTGAGTGTTTGAAGCTAGATTTCTACTCAGGAAGAGTAGTCTTCCTCACTCCATGCCTAACACTCTATCTACTGCACCACCTAGCACTTATTTACTAAGTTAGAGTTAGGTTGTTGTTCTGAGTGAGACTTAGCTTAGTCTATTCCAGTGATTCAGGCTTAGGATTTGAACAAAACTGCTGCGGACCATAAAATTCAATAGAAATTAATTTATTCACAATAAAATAAAAAAGACACAATTTATTTAAAATAGTTACTATCCTCCCTCTGACACCACATTTATCAGGGCAGTAATGCCAAGTCAGAAAGATGGGCTGAAAGGCTATGGGAATTCTTCTAAGGCTCAAGAACAACAACTCCCTATAAGCTGGGCTAATCTTCCACAACAACCATATCCCAAGCATAGCCTCCTTGACTCTTTAAAGAGATACCATTCCAGTCTACAGAGATTTCCCACATTGACCATTCCCAATATACATGAAATCATAGGTCCTTTGAATAATCATATATTATATGTAAAGTGCTACATTTAATTCCTCCCCCCATTTAATCAGCTGCACAAGCAAAGGATGAGGGAAAACAATGAATATAACAAAAATCTTGGAATTTTAGTGGAATGATTTATCATATAACCATTGAGAAACTTCAAAAAACTGGAGAAAGGGATATCATTATGGAAACATACAGTATAATAAGAAGAAAAGATGAGCTGGTCAAGTGATAAGGGCAAAGGATGATAAATAGATTGTCAGAGTACTCAAGTGGTAGTTTTGTGTTGTTAGAATAGAGAAGATACAAAGAAAAGCAAAAACATAGTCCCTGTCCTCAACAAACTTGCATTCTAATGTAGGAGACAACATGAAAATACCTAGTTATTAGCATTTGTACACATACATATGTACATTTGTGGGTATAGGATATGTATGTATGTATATATATATATACTTACATATGTATACATATAAATACACACATACACACATAAATATGTGTATATATTGGTGTTCTCTTTTCCAAAATTGCCTTGCATAAATATATGCATGTGTTTATATGTATATATACATGCCTACAATATATGTATATACACATATTCATAATATATACATATATATGCACATACATACATATATATGTATAAATATATCTATATCTATATCTGGGAGAAGCTTCCTGCTGAGGGTGAAATTTGAGCTGAGTCTTGAAAGAAGTCAAGAAGCAGATATGAGGAGATTGTGGGTTAAATTTAGAGCCCCTGCAGCCCCTAAACAGTTAGCTGTCTGTGTTTGTTGGGAGTGAGAGGGAGAGAAGGAGCTAGAGGTAAAAGTGCTGCCCAAATGGTACTCTGGATGTTGCTAAGTGTCAGCAAGAACATACGGCTGCTGAATTAGCAAAAATTAAATTAGATTAAATCAGCTAGTGATCCTGGTGCAGAAGGCAAGGAGCCAGTTAATAGATTTTTATGAAATCCTAGTAGTTAGGAGGATCTTTATTCTCCCAAGTGAAACTATAGTGAGTGCTTGATCCTGACACTAGCTTAATCTTATTGCTCCAATAATTTTGAGTTATTAGAAATGCAACTCAAGAAGATGGTGGGACAGGAATGAGGAGGATTTGGCCTGTATTGGCTTTTCCCATTCATCTGTGTGCAACTGCTGGTCCTATCCCATGTGGGACCTGAAGCATATGTCCAACCATTATCCCCATGATATATTCTAATAAAAGACAGTGATTTGATTAAGTACTATCCAGAAAAATAATAAACCATTTCCAGGCTACATAATGCTAGAAGGAGAAAAAAGCTTTAGAGATTTGGATGGTTTCTTTACGAGTAATAGGAGAGAATACTGGGTAGGTCTTCCTGATCTCAAACAGAGCTGAATCGTATGGTTCTCTCAGGTGGATTACACTAAAAGGACATAGAGGAATCTTTTTCTGGGTAGAAGTTATGATTATTAAAATAAAATGTTGATTAGAGAGAGATTAACAACAGGCTCTTTAGCATCCTGGTTAGGAAATACCAGAGAATAGATAGATGAAGCATTTACTAAATACATGCTATGTGTCAGATATTGTGCTAAGTGCTAGAAAGAGAAATATAAGCAAGCAGGACTATTACTGCCCTCAAGAAGCTTTTATCTTCTTTTTTTCCTCAATAGTATTTTTTTTCAATTACCTGTAAAGATAGTTTTCAACATTTATTTTTGCAAAATTTTGGGTTCCAACTAATGCATTGTTGGTGGAGTTGTGAACTGATCCAACCATTCTGGACAGCAATTTGGAACTGTGCCCAAAGGGATATAAAACTGGGTATACCCTTTGATCCAGCAATTTCCCTATTAGATTTGTATACCAAAGAGATCATAAAAGGGGGTAAGGACCTACATGTACAAAAATTTTGTAGCAGTTCTTTTTGTGGTGGCCAAGAATTGGAAATTGAGGGGATACCCATCGATTGGGGAATGGCTGAACAAGTTGTGGTAAATGAATGTAATGGAATACTATTGTGCTATAAGAAATGATAAGCAGGCAAATTTCAGGGAAAAACTGGAAAGACTTTCATGAACTGATGCTGAGTGAAGTGAGTAAAACCAGGAGGACATTGTACACAGTAATAGCCGCATTGCATGATGATCAACTTTATTGTTTTTTTTTTCTTTCTCGTGGTTTTTCTCTTTTGTTTTGATTCATCTTTCACAACATGACTAAAGTGGGAAAATGTTTAATATGATTGTATATGTATAGCCTATGTCACCTTACATGTTTTCTTGGGGAGGGGCAAGGGAAGTGAGGGAGAAAAAATTTGGAACTCAAAAATCTTATAAAAGTGAATGTTGAAAACTATCTTTACATGTAATTGGAAAAAATGAAATACTATTAAGTGCAAAAAATAAATTTCAAAATACCAGAAAAAAATTTTTTTGAGTTCCAAATTTTTCTCTCTCCTTCCCTTCCCTCCCTCCTTCACAAGGTAGCAAGAAATTTGATATAGGTTATACATGTACAATCATGTTAAACATATTTCTACATTAGTCATGTGAAAGAAGAATCAGAACAAAAGAGAAAAAAAAACATGAGAAAGAAAAAACAAAAAAAAAGTGATGATAGTGTGCTTCAATTGCATTCAGACTCCACAGTTCTTTCTCTGAATGTGGTTGGCATTTTCCATCATGAGTTTTTTGGAATTGTCTTGGATCATTATATTTCTGAGAAGAGCTAAGTCTATCATAGTTAATCATTGCACAATGTTGCTGTTGTTGTGTACAATGTTCTCCTGATTCTGCTCACTTCACTCAGCATCAGTTTGTGTAAGTCTTTTCAGGTTTTTCTGAAATCCACCTGAAGCTTTTACCTTCTAATGGGGGAAGGCTACATATAAAGGATTATTGGTAAAGAAGGGTGGGATATACACAGTGGAATACTGAGGAGATAGCAAGGAAGTAGAATGGATGCTTGGATAAGATAAGGCAAAAATTCATCTATCTGAGCTAAGGGAAAAGTTTAAGCTTCTGGTAGAAGGGAGATGAGGATGATGGACCAAGAGAAAAAGGAGTGATGAGGAGTGGGTTGGAAAAAAACAAAACTATGGATGTCTGGACCCTGACAAGCTAAGTTCACTTGCTGTATGACTGAGTGGAAACCAGAGGGAAAGAAGAGGCCTCTGGATCCAGAAACCTGTTACTCCTACAACAACCCCTTTAAGCCCTGATCTCAGGAAACATAAAAAAAAAAAAGTCATAGGTGAGGCCAAACTCTCTAAACTTATTGAGTTCTTACAATTGGACTCAAAAAGAATCAGAGACCCCATGATAATTTTTTGGATAGAAAACAGCTTCCAAAACTATGGGTGTCTGATGGACACTGGATGTCATGTGACCATAATAAATATGAACCCCTCTTGGGTTAGACACGGAATCC
Source organism: Vombatus ursinus (assembly GCF_900497805.2). NCBI lineage: Eukaryota > Metazoa > Chordata > Mammalia > Diprotodontia > Vombatidae > Vombatus > Vombatus ursinus. The sequence goes on from NW_020954650.1 coordinate 1,178,443, forward strand.
CCATGTGGGTGGGGGCTTGAAGGGAGTCATCACATGGGGGACAAAGATTATGGACCAGATAAAGTGAGAGGACAACTAGTAGGCTAGGCATCTATTACAGTTATAAATAAGCCTGCATAAATAATGGAAGTGTATTTGTGGGGTTTGTGTGTGTTGGTCTCAGTTCAGGCTGTTGTTTCATCAGTTCAACCCATTACACTGGGCAAAAGTCTTCAGAAGCCCCTTGATTTGCCCAAACCATCATTTTCTATTAACATCCAGCAAAACTGTATCCTGGAGATTGAAGTGTTGTAGGGAAAGTATTGCTGTGATTCTCCTCTTTTAACAGATTTGAACTGTAATAGAATGGGCAGACCCATCAATATGCTAAGCCTGGACCTATGGTGCCAGAATCTCTCAGGAAAAGGTCACTGGCATCCTTGATGGTGATATTCCCACTGAGACACTTTTTCCCTTCTAAGCTCTGGCCACATGAATTCTACTTGTGAGGATTTGGATACTCCAAACTGTACAGTGTTTGGTTTGTGGACAGGTCTGCTCATTGTGTACTTAACATCTCTTGTTTGTTTTTAGCACAGCTTGTTCTCTTGTGAGTCTTGGAAGGATGGGGTCCTCAATTGTCCTCCCAGAGGGTTGTTATTTTGGGCTTCCCTTAGTGATCAGGGCTTAGAGTCTCAATGGCTAGATCATGAAGAAGGTGCAGGATCAATGGAGGAGTTTTATTGATGCATGCTCACCTACAACCAGATAGTCCTTTGGTTAGGAGAAATAATGCTTACATCAAGCATGTCCTCATTAGAATTTACCATCAGGGCCTTACGATGGAAGATAAAGAAAATGGTTTACAGACTATTTCTTCATGGCTTTCACTTTAATATTTTTCTTAGCTCAAAGAACCCATTTTATCTCTATCACTGTGTAGAATATTCCCCTCAATTTCATGTTTACCCTTTTCCCTGAATAGGGGATAGAGACTGGAATTGTGATTTCCTTAGTTACGCCTTGGATGAAGGAACTCCTGCTGACAATACTGTTAGTAGATTCTTTTCAACTTATAGCCTTAGAGAATTGCCTAGAGTATAAAGAGGTTAAGTAATGTCCCCAGGGTCACACAACCATAATGCAGGGGAACTTGAACATAGGTCTTCCTAATTCTAAGGCTGGATCTCTATCTATTGTGCCATATCATCTCCCTAAAAGCCAAAGAGGAACTGACGGTAGAGTCAGTAGCAGGGTGAACCCTGTATATGTGAGAGATTGAAAAAGTAAGGGAAGAGGGAATGGGGGAAGGTGCCTTGCCCAATTTTTTCTTTTATGTAGTCTATCAATGCAACTGGAGGAGTGAATAATGGGACTCCTGGAGAAATTAAGGGATTGTTTATACTTTGGACTACATGGTATGTTTTTACTCACTCAGGAGAAATACTTGAGAGGAACATATGGTAGTCAGATTATGTGGAATACAGAGCAGGTAGTATGGCAAAGGGAAGAGAGATCTCAGGCCAAGGGACAAATTGGCATTAAAGTACACTTACATAAAACCGTTTCAAGAAAGGAGAATAGCTTTTTGGATTTAGTAAATTGTTGTTCCTTTATCGGATGCTGTTATTGAGTGCATCCTCTCCACTAAATACCTAGAAAGATGAATCTGTATATTCTAGTTTTTTTTTTAATAGTTAAAGAGTATTTTAAATTGTTTGTTTCATCGATTCAATCTCTTCAGAGAGTGATCTTTTTTAGGGCCTGTTTGCAACTGGCCTAAGACAATGGGAACATGGTAACTATTCTCAAATACTTGATTTACTCTCCTTTTCCTAGATAGCAAAATGTGGACTGATATGTTTTGTTACAAGGAAGTAGGTCTTGATAATAATAACTAAAATTTATTTATTAGAATTTTTTTTGAAGAAAAAATGGACAGCCTTAAAAGACGGTATTCCTTATTACTGGAATTTTTCAAATATAGACTTGGTGACCTCTTAGTGATATTGTGAGGAGAGATCCTGACCTCAAGTATGAGGTGGGATAGGTAACCTCTCAAATCCAAGTTCCTATGATTCCATAAATAAGCATATATCCTTGATTTCCAGATTCTCCAAGAGTACAGAACACTTTTAGGTGTATTTTTTTTAATCGATTTGAGGTCTTTAAGAAAGGTTTTTGAAGGACCTGATTACATAATTCCCTCATATCATTTCAGTTTAAAAATAGTTCACAGTTCTTCAATAGAATTTGGGGGCATGTGCATCTTTTTAGATGGCACGTCAAAGTAACCCTGGAAGGATTCTTCGATATGTGTTTTCCTTTTCAAGGCTTTGAGAGACAATTCTTAGTTGTATAACTCAGGCATGCTTTGGCAATCTACCAGTCAGTATTTGAAAGGGTATTAGCAATGGGGCAAAGCTTGAACAAAAGAGATCCTTTCCTCCCACCCCCCACCCCTTCTTCATGTCTAGGCAGTCTCTGTGGAAAACTTGTTATATAGCTGAACCTAGATTCCTACTGACCAGGTCAAACTCTGTGAAAATATACAAGCCTCTCCAGTCTTTCCACTACATTTTGCCAAATGAGTTAAGCACTTAACCTTTATCATCGCATACCACAAATAAAAAATGAAGCTGACAGTACAGCTCTGAGAGAAAAAAAAAAGGACACACTCTAGTTAAGTGCTTATTCCATTATTTTCTACAAACAAAATGTTTTAAGAAGTTTGATATTATATGTTGACATTTTTTTTCCTCTGGGCAATAATAATAGTATATACTTTACTCAGTAGAACTGCCCAAGTTACATACAAGTCAAGTGACCTGCCCAAGGTCACACTACCAGTAAGCTACAGATGTGGGATTTAAACCTAGGTCTTCTTGACTCCAAGACCAATATGGAGCACTGCTTTCATCAATATAAGCAACAAACTCCCCCAACACAAATGGCAGCCTTATTAAATGAATCCTGAGTTACACAGAAGTTATGTGGCTTACCCAGTAAGTGACAGTGGCAGAATTTGAATCCAGGTCTTATTGATTCCAAGTCTACCACCCTGTCCCTTATATCATGCTGCCTTGACATTTTGCTTAATGGCTATTCGATGCAGCAGACATTTTTCATGTATTCACTCTATGCTGTACATCCCCTAGGCCAAGGGTGGGGTGAGGGAAACCTGTGGCCTCAAGGCCACATGTAGCTTTCTAGGTCCTCAAGTGCAGCCCTTTGACTGAATCCAAACTTCATAGGGCAAATTGTATTTGGATTCAGTCAAAGGGCTGCACTTGAGGACCTAGAGGGCCACATGTGGCCTTAAGACTGCAGGTTCTCCACCCCTGCCCTAGGTGCTGGAGGAAATTGTAAATTTAGATAATATGCATGATTATAGAAGTTTCAGCTTAGAAAGTGATTGCTATATATGTTTTCTCAATGGAGCCTCATAGCAATCCTAGGAAGCAAGATAATACAAATTCTGCAACCACATTTTACAAATCAGGGAATGGTGGGTCAGTAGTTCATCCCCACTTTGATAAGATGAGAAATAGAGGCACAGAAAAATTTCCTGATTTGCTCCAGATCTCCCATCCAGGACTATAGAATTTAGAACTGGAATGGACCTTAGAGATCATCTAGTCTTACCCTCTCATTTTTTTAAAACAGATGAATGAGTAAATTATAAATCAGAGAAGCAGAGACTTGCTTGGGGCCATACTGATAGTAAGTAACAAAGCCAAGATTTTGGTCCAAGTCATCTGCCTCCAAGTCCTAGAACTTTCTAGTGCTTTCTGTTATGCTAAACTGCACAAACAACAAGGCTTTATGGTGGCAAAAATGTAAGTAAATGTCTTTTTAAAAAAAATTAGAAATTAATGTGAAGAGTAATCTTAGAAACAAATACTTTTGTGGAGAGGAAATATATTTGGGCACAAAGGGAAGGCTTGGTGTACTAAAGTGACCTCTATTTCTTTTTCTTAATAAAATTATTAAATAATCTAAAAGAAAAACCCTACAGCAAATTTGAGATAATATTTATTCTTAGGGGAAGGAATCTGCCAGATTTTGGCCTTAAGCAAGTTTATATGAAGGATTATAAACCCAAGGAAATTATGCAAAGGAATTCTAAGAAAAAATGATTGCCTGTAGTTGCATCAAGGGTTTCCTCATCAGAGTTTAAAACCAGCCTCTTAGTATGAAGGAAGAAGAGGAAAATAGCATGCAGAAACATGAGGGGAAGACATGATTATATGAGAACTGTGAGCAGTAAAATGCTTTTTTTCAAATGTTCTGTGACACTGTCTTCCTTGGATGTCTTTCCTAAAGCAAGAACCTGATAGAAGGTTGGTTTTGCAGGTAGATAGAAATAGTCCATATGGTCATAAATAACAGGCTTCAGCTGATACAGAGAAAATAACAGACATGTAGGTGTTTAAGCTTATATGGAACAAGTAGAGCAAGTAACTTATTTTTTTGCCTGTTTTTTGTGGGGGGGAGGGTAGGGAGAGGAGGATCAAGGAATTTGACAATCACATACTAATCTGGTGTAGTTAAGTTGTTTTTAGTCATGTCTGACTCTTTATCACCCTGTTTGGGGTTTTCTTGGCAGAGATAAAGTATACAGTGGTTTGCCATTTCATTCTCCAACTCATTTTACAGATGAGGAAACTGAGACAAACAAGGTTAAGTGATTTGCCCAGGTCATACAGCTAGTAAGTGTCTGATGCCAGATTGAATTCAAAAAGCTGAGTCTTCCTGACTCTTGGCCCAGCACTCTAACTATTATACCACCTATCCATCTCATTTTTTCTAAACTATATGAAATATTAGACTGTGCCTGTCCAAACGGCCAAATCAACTGATTACCAATAATTCCTTCTGCTATTATAATAATCAATTGCTGAGCGGTTGATTGGATCATCTCACAGTCATTAAATGGGGTTTTAACAAACAAAATAGGGTCATGAGTGAGTCTGAACAATTGTGTGGTGATAGGCCATTGTTGCAATCGCCCAAAATAAATCAATCAGAAGATGAGTACTGCAAGGTTGATTCTAATATATAAGATCTGTGGTTAAATATGGTGATGACTACTACGGATTTTACAAGAGGAGAGGAGGTGAATCAATATAGGAGAAAGAGATTAGAAGAGGAAAAGAAGTATACAATCAACAAATGTTTCATGAGAATCTACTATGTGCCTATCTCAGTCACTTTGGGGTATATGGAGAACTACAAGACTTGGAATCTGACAATTTTATTATAACATGACTTCTCTTTCCCCTCTCTCTTCCCTTCCCAGCTTGAATTTTATCACTAGAGAATTCCTGATGTGGTAATTTCTAGTGATTCAGGTTAGCAAATTGTCTATAACTTATAATCTTAGGGATTTCCTGCAGAACTGTAACTGGATGGTTCTTCAAGGTCACAAAGGTAGTATATGTTAGAGGCTACTAGCATCTAGGTATTCCTGTTTCCAAGAGTGGTCCTATATCCACTATATGAGTAAAATAATTATAATTGGACTGTACACAAAGGAGATCTAAGAAAGGAAAAGGTCCTATATGTTTAAAAATATTTAAATTACTTCTTTTTTTGTCTTGGAAGGAACCTGGAAACCAAGTGAATGCCCATCAATTGGGGAATAACTGAACAAATTATGATGTGTGAATGGAATACAGTAGTATAATTCTATAAGAAATGAGGAAATAGAGTATTTCAGAGATGTAGAAAGACTTGAATGAACTGATGCAGACTGAAGTGAGCAAAGGTAGAACAGTTTTATATATATAATGTCATATATAAATGTCAAAATTATATTAATGAACAATTTTGAAGACTTCTATAATTGTTTTTTTTTCAAAAAATGAATGAGCAGAACCAGGAGACTAATTTATTCAATAGCAACAACAGTATAAGGATAAACAACTTTGAAAACTCCAAGAACTATGATCAATGCAGTGACCATATATGATTTCAGAGGACTGATGATGAAGCATGCTATTGGCATTCTGACAGAGAGGTAATGTATTCAGGGTGCACAATGGGACATATATTTTGTAAACATGGTCAACGAGGGAATTTGTTTTGCTTGATGATGCATATTTATTACAAGGAATTAGGTTTTGTTTTCCCTCTAATGGAATAGTGGTGGGAAGAAAAGAGAGAGAAATATTTATACATATACACATACACATATACAGATGTGTATATTTATGTTAATTGAATAATTAAACTTAAAAAAATTAAAATATCAAATGAAGGTTATAGGCTAAAGGTTTATAACATTTTTTTTTTGTTCGTTTCATGGGCCCCCTTGCTGGGGGTTGGAGGGTTGTGGAACAAGTTTGTGGAGCGTGTTCCAGAGACTGGCAGAGAGTGTTCTATGTTCGTATTTCTCCTAAAGCCAAGTAATAACTTTTTTGTGCATTATTTTATACAGGTTGGTCTCCTTGCTAGTAAGAAGTTTGCAAGGGCTTGTAAAGACTATCTCAGTGCCCCCTGCTTGATCAGGAAGAATGATGAATTCCCTCTCCCTCCTCTTCCAACCCTCCTCCCCATCCAAATAAGGAAGAAGTATTTAAAGAGGAAAACAAAGGGGAGATAGAATCTGATATGGCAGGAAAAAATCCAAACCTGGAGCTCTGGAGGGAGAGAATGCAACAGAAAGTAGGAACAAGAAAGATGACTGGAACCATTAAAGCTGTTTGGAAGACTTTTTGGCAGATGGCAGACAAAGTCAGTTACTGTTCATATCCAGGTTTTGTTTGAGGAAATTTGAGCCTCATTCCAAAACTGAAGGTTTTGGTGGAACTAGAGTAGGAACTAGTATCTTCTGTTTCATGATAACAATAATCCACAATTTCAGCCAGGAGAGAGTACATATAGCACACCCATGTTTTAGTGGTAAGAATACTGCATATGGAGTCAGAGTCAAGTTAAGTCAACAAGCATTTATTATGCGCTAGGCCCTGCACCACGTGCTGGAGACAAAGATAAAAAATAGTCCCTGCTCTGAATGAGATCAGAGTCTAATGGGGCTGGGGGAGTAAACATGCAAACACTCTGTACAAACAAGATATATTCAGTACAAATTGGAGGTAATCTCAGAGTAATGTGATGTTGAATCCTAGATCACCAGTGTGATCTTGAGCAAGTCATTTATTACTCTAGGCTTCATTTATTTAACCTGTAGAATGTGGAGTTGGGGGTGGTCTATATATGAATTAGACAATTGCTAATGAGTCTTTTAGTTTTGAGTCCTATTATCCTGTCATTCTACTGGCTACAGAAAGAACAGATAAATTGTAGTAATTAGAGGCTCCCAGCTGAGAGATACCAAAGCAGCCATATGTCAACTTGATGGTGGAGACCAAAGGTTAAGGAATACATTAATCAGTTGAAGAAATTTAAGTGAATTTTTGAATTAAGATACCGAGTAAAGATAATTTCAACACTTCAAGGATACATTATTTCATCAATGTGGGTACTCCTACAAAAGTTGCAAATTGCACTATCTCTACATTTTAATAAGACAGTTTTCATGAACTTCTATTGTCAGAAAAATTATCAACTTAAGGCTAGCCTTCTGGTGATAAGCCTCTCCAAACTTAACTAGGCTGCACCTTGGACAACAACATTCAGTCTGTCATTTGGCTGATGGCATAATGGAAAGAAATATTAAAGTTAATCAGAAGGTGTAAAATTGAAGGATTATCCTGAGATAACCCAATTAAGGTGCAGGAAATGTCGATTTTTTTGACAATGAAAAATATTAAGAATAGAAATACAGTTTGAAGAGGAATATTCAAGCACTAAGGTAGAAAAAAAATGTGCTGGAAATCTATCCCTGAGTAGTAAGGGAATTTGCTAAGGCATTCCCTTACTTCTATAAAAGGTACTAGTAAATTAGGGAATATTTATGGAAAAACAAATAAATCTACAAGAAATTCTGGGAACTTTTATCCAACTAGTTAAGCATCCATTGCTTAGCCAGGGAAGAACATTATTGACACAAACAAGTTGTCAATATAAAAGGGAAAAATAAATGATATTGCATTATCCTTGCTGAGGAAAAGCAAATCAGACCAGAAATAATGAATTTCTTTTGGATAAAATGTTCAAATTAGTGAAAGAAGGCATGACAGCTGATGGACCATGTTCTACTATATTATTCATTTCAGAGAAAGGAATTATAATTGCTTGTTGATAACAATCATCTAAGTGAGAAAGTGGTTGAATCACTGGATTCTGTCCATGTACTTTCCCTGATTCTATAAACACAAGATTTGGGGTTATTGGATGAGAGGCCTGAGTTCTGCTGCTAATTCTCTCTGATTTTGAGCAAATACCTTTCCCCTTCCATTCCTGTATCCTTAGTTCTGAGGAAGTAACTGCTACCTAAATAAAATATTTAGAATTTCAGTTTAGTCATTGAAGACAAAAAAAAAAAACATATCACCACAGATTGCTTACTCATTTTCATATTGCCATTTGTAACTTTTGAGACTTGAGGGAGTAAAAAAATCTCTTAAACTAGTTGGGATAATTAAAACAATGAAAATAAAGTATGCATACAGAAACATATTGGGAAAGTCTTCTTAATCAGGTCTACATCATTACAGATTATAGAATAATCTCCTAAAGACAAAGACAGTCAAGGAAAAGTCTATGGAATTATGTATAGAATGAGTTTATTTATTTTAATTTATGGGATGAGCAAGGTGAGTAGGTGACTCTCCCACACTCACAAAAGTATTGCTAATACGATTGAGGCTATTATAATTGTTACCTATTCATTAGTCTCTCAGAATTCCTTAATCTAGTAAATCTCTTCTCTGAAATGTACCTAGAGTGGTATCTAAGGCCAGGAGAATGCAATCAGTACCAATGAAGAGGCCTATAGGATTTATGTATAAGGTAAAAAAAAAAAGATCAAGCCTATGATGTATGTGTTATGACATCTATTTAATATGATTCAAATGATTATAGCAATGAAATGAGCTACATGTGATAATAAGTCTAATAATAAAAAAAAACATTGCTTGGGTACGAGGAGTTAGGGTGCTTCACCTTCTCCCTATCCACTTAGGGCTCCCTCTCAGCTCTGGTCCTATGGATGTGTTGGTACAATTTGGTCCTGGGGAAGTTTAGCCTCTAATGGAAAGAGTTAGGCACCTTTTCCCATATTCTTTGGCTCTTTATGCCTTTACCCTGGTAGCAATGAGAAAATTATTTATAGCTTTGATTTAGTTCATATTTAAGTTCTCCTCAAAGTAGAGAGTAGAAAAGCACCAAAAGTACAATTTAAAACTGTACAAGATGACTATTTACATAAAAGAAATACTTAACATACACAAGACCCACAAGAACACATTGATAGGAAATTTTAAAAAGAAGCAATAATTTATAAGTAGTGCTATACTCCATAAGGAAATAAATAAAATATTAAGATATGATGCAATTTATGGGACTACTTAATAGGCATTTTACATTTTACCTCAGCTTTTCATTATCCAAACAGTTCCTCCTAGATCCATGTCTTTTGGCAAGCCTGGCTGGAGATTGAGCACTTCCCTCTGAAAACAGTTGCCTTCTTTTGTGCAGAAATTCTTCCTACCATCATTCAACTCTGACCAATAGATCTAGTGTCTATGGACCTCTCAGACACACAATGTCCATCTTAAGATTGTTGCACAGTTACTTATCATAAAGCAAAGAAACCCAAAGTAGAAGAAGTAATTAGAAATTCTGGCTCAAGCTTGCTTAAGAACTGAACCCCCTGCTCTAGCTGCCATATGGAAGCACTTCTCATGCTCCTGGGGTTGGAGGAAGGCCAATCTCCTCCCCCCCCCCTTCTGTAGATTCCCTGAGTTACATACTATCACCCAGAGAATTGAAGGAAGAAAGTTGAACCAGAAGCTTTCTATCCTTTTTAAATTGATGCAATTCCTCCCCCACTGCCATCATGGGTCTAAGAGACTGATAAGAGGATTTCTTCCACATTCTAAAGCACCAAAGTCCTTATGTACTATGATTGGTTCATTTGAATTAGGCAGGGCAATTCTCTATATGTCCCATCCCAGGTAATGGGTATAAATCCTGTCATATAAATAACATGTATGATTTTCTTCTAGATATTATAATAAGGAAGAGGAAGTTAGAGTCGAATGAATCACTCACTTTCTAGCAAATGTAGAATGATTATCCTAATGCATTTATAATGGCTATTCCCAAGGGCACATAAAAGGCTAAAAATGGAACTAAAATATAACATTACTATTCGTATAAATTTCTGAATTGGTTATAGAAAATTACAGTTAGCTCTAATACACAAATAAGGCATTTACCAAATGCTTAATTGTTCTGTAATTGAAAATAACAGTCCTATTTGTTATCTCACTATTTCCTTGAGATCAGAAATTGTGTAGGTACTCCTTTCCAAGGATCTCTAAATGAGGTGAATATCTTCAGCTTAATCTCTCTCTCTCTCTCTCTCTCTCTCTCTCTCTTTGGTTAAGAGTGGTGTGTTTGGTAAATTCAGAGTGAAGGAATTGATTGAACAAAGGAGTGTGAGATATTTGATGGAAGAGTTAAGAGGAAATCCAATGGGGATGTGGAATTCATGAAAAATATGGCACCTGAAATGAGTTTTGAAAGAAGAAAATGATTTCAACAAGTAGCTCTATGGAGGGAGATTATTTTAATCTTGGAGGATGACCTATGCATAAGATTGAGGTAGGAGGAAATAGGACAAAGTAGTATGCCCATAGAATGCACTAAAGGGAGTAGAGTAAAATAAGGTTACCATCCTGGTATTCCTAGTTATGCTAGAGGATGAAGTGGAAAGATTACTGGTTTGGGAGTCAGAAGACCTGGATTCATATTTGACATTGCCTGTACTAGCCCTGTGAGAGAAAGCAAAGAGCCTCCAGGATAACATGTTCAGTTGGAGCCCACTTACAAAATAGTCCCTGGGTGGATTTGAGTGCCCCTGCCCCACAACTACATTTTATATTTCTCTGTGAATATCTATACTGAATCCTTTTGCATAACAGGTTAAAACAGCAATGGATGCCTAAAATGATGGAGTTGCATCCTTCAGATGACATCCTGTCACAGTGGGAGGATGCTCCGAGTGACAGGTTGGCACTCTCTTTGTTATTGTGCCTTTGCACATATTGGTATACTGTCTCACCCAAGACAGTGAGGCTTTGATTCCACATTCTTTTGCTTGAACTCACTTTTCAGAGTTTGGCTTTGATTTTGTGGCATGCTAGGAATTACAGAAATTCCAAACATTCACAGGAAGGATAAATAATAAATTATTGATATTTTTTAAAAGCTGGGGTAGAGCCTAGGAAATCAACTGGGAAGAGAGCTTAACCCCATCTAAAGCAAGCCCCTCTCCCTACACCATAAATGAGGCTTGTTGTTTGAGAAACAATTTTCCACCATCCCATGTATTTCTTTTCCCATAGCCAATCCTAAAAATAGAAGATAATGAACAGAGGTCACAATGTGTGCTCTCATAGGCTGGTCGTATATTTTAATCCTACTCCTCTCATTGTGCCACACTCTGGTTCCGATGGTTTTCCTGCTTTAGTATTCAGAGAGCTAATTCATTTTGTTGCTGGCAGCGCTGCATTAATGATCAAGCTCCGACAATGAACACTGTCTGCATAACAAATGTGTCTTTCTGAAGCTGCAGTAAATACAAAGTGATTAACATGGAATAACTGCTACAGCCAACTCTCCCTCTCTTGCTTTTCAATGAATACCAGTGTTTTTATTTAACCCTGAATTTGTCGCTCTATCCGAAATGACTTGTTTGTATTTCCCCCTCCCCCTCTCTGAGTTCAAAAACAAGCCACAAGGGTATACCTAGGAGCCCTCTGCTACTGACCGTATTTCTCTTAGAGTGCTGCCTTTAGCACACTGGATGCAAATGATTATTAAATACTCTCTTCCCTGCTTCTGACATTTACTAAGGCAGAAGCATCAAATGGAGCTAAATCACTTCTCACTGCTTCTAACCACCCTAATCCAACCATCCTTTCCAAATGAGGATGATGGGTCTGAGTGGGTTAATGTTGCAATTTTGAACTACCTTTTTATTCATGAAGCGAACTGGAGGGGCTGATGTTAGATTGGCATAACGACAGGGAAGAAAGCATACAAAGAAGATTAGAAACCTGGAGGAAAGTCAAAAATTGGTCTCTCTCTTTTTTGGTTTCCTCTTAATCCTGACAATCTGAATGAAATCATCACAATAAGAAAGCTGAGATTATTTTATTCTTTGAGAGAGAATGAATATAATTGTGGATTTGTGCTTCCTTGTCTCAGGGAATCCCTACGTTTGATGGTGGTGGAGGAAGGGGATATAGAGACAGAAAGAGATAGATAGAAACAGGGAAACTGAGACAGACATGGACAGAGGGAGACAGAGAAGGAGAAAAGGTGGGGAGAGGATAGAGAGACTCTCTACAAATACTTGGAAGTATTGGTATGCTCTGACATAAGTCAGTATGCTCTGACATAAGTCTGTATTGACCAGAGCTCTGCTTCTTACATTTCCCTTGTCATCTCATCTTGACTCATTATAATGTGCCAAAAGTTTCAGCTCTCTGCTCCAGAACAGTCTTTTAGAAATGGAGCTTTATTGGAATAAATATTATTCAGGAAGGCCCAAGTACTATTTTTTTTTTTATTCCGCCAAAGCACTGCTATGGGGATTTATTACTCATATGTACCTTTCAAGGTCTAGAAATTTTCCTCATTTAGACAAGAATATGAGGCTTTTTACAGGCAAGTAGAGGAATGGCATGTTTTGTGCAATGACAACTATTTCCTTGGAGGTTTCTTCACTTATACTTATCATTTAAGAGTTCATTTTTAAAAATAGTAATGCTGATTCATTTTAAATCCCCTTTCCTCTCCATCCCCTCCAAGTAGACTATATTCCATAATCCCCAGGGTATTCAGAGGGGATTCCTTAGAATCTCATAGTACTCTGTTGGACATTTTTCCTTTACTAGTCAGTTAGTCAGTCAACAAGAACATATCAAGCATTTGCTACATAAGGCATTATGCTAAGCTTTGAGGATACAAAGAAAGGTGAAAACATGGTCCTTGCCCTCAATGATCTTACATTTTAATGAGGGAGACTACATGCAAAAGTAATTTTCATGTAAGATAGACATAAATGGAAGGTACTTGCAGTGTGTTGGGGTGAGGTGAAGGATGGGGAAAGGACTCTTTTTATAATGTAAACCAAAAGACTTATCAGCAATGCCTATACAACAAAATGTTGAGCAACTATATAGAATATAAGTATACGATCCATACAGTATTGTGAACATGACCATGCCTAATTTAAAATTATTTCCTTTCTTCCTTCCCTCTTTCTTTCCTTCCTTCCTTCCAACAAAAGTTGTGGCCACAGAATAATGATTGTCTGATGAATGATACTGGGAAGGGAAAATATCCAGATAGAGGTAAAAAAAAACATTAGAAATTTTCCTTAGTAGTAAGTTTGTAGCCATGAATGATCCCATACCTTAGATCAATTTTAAATCAGGCTAGTGAATTTGTTCTTCCTTTATTTCTTTTTCTTTTTTTCTTTTTTTTATCAAAACTGCCCACCCGCTCTGGCCTGCTTCTTATGGTGTGTGTGTGTGTGTGTGTGTGTGTTTGTGTGTGTGTGTGTGTTTGGGGGGGGGGTGACAAGGACTGGGGATATCTTCTTCACAGAGAGACCTTGACAAAACTGCTGAACAGATGACTTCAGTATAGCATCACCTGATGGACAAATTATGCATTACACTTTCTCAGTGCAAATTATGCATATACTGAATGTATGCGTTACTCTCAATTAATAAATTGACATTCTTTCTGTAGATTTAAAAAAGACAACACCTAAGCTGAAGTAGACCACTTGTATTACTCTTGCACCCCAACTGTAGCTTGAGATATCCATAAAATGTATGCGCAGCCTTAACTTTTGTCATGCTACAATCACTGAAAAACTAAATTCATGGCTCATTGCCAAAGGGAAAAGGAGAAATATTGACAGGCATTATTAGACTGAAGCATATTAACAACAATGAATTATGTGCAAGAAAAAATGTCATTAATGAGATGTATGACAGGAAAAGGAACTGGTGTGGTCATATAGTAATAGCAAGGTGATAAAGAAGGAGATCTCTGTTACCATTTTATCCATTTTATATTCTTATAGAAAGAGCACAGAATGTCGTATGTGCTCTTTGTGGCAGATGCAATTATGAAAATGTATTCATAATGGTTATCAATGAAGATGTGAATGAGCTCCAATCTACACCATGAAAGGGAGTACTCATATTGATGGTATCACAGATCATTGTAATGAAAAAATCTGATCCAATTGTATGATAAAATATAAAGCATTAGTTAAAATGGATGTTCACTCAATAGTTATATTTAGACCAGACAGATTTTTAAAATTCATATAAGACAGTATGGGAGCTGGATGGTGTAGTAGACAGAGTGCCAGGCAGAGAATCAGTAAAACTCATCTTCCTGAGTTCAAATCTGGCCTTATTAGCTATGTGACCTTGGGCAAGTCATTTAACCCTATTTGCCTCAGTTTCCTCATCTATAAGAATGACCCTTCTCAGTTAAAGAAGGAAATAGCAAACCATTCCAGTATTTCTGCCAAGAAAACACCAAATGGGGTCACGAAGAGTTGGACATGACTGATAATGACTAAGAAACCATATATCATGGGTTCTTAAACTGGGATTCACAGAGGGGTCTAGGGCTAGATTTCAGGGCATTCATGGATCCATGAATTTAGGAATACACACACACACACACACACACAAACAAACAAACATACACATACACTTTTTTCCATTAACATCTAACTGAAATTTATATTTTCCTTCAATTATGAATGCAGACAAGAAAATATTAGTCTGAGAAGTGTATATTATTCCCTCTTTGATACAATTCTGATGAGAATAAGGTTCAAGTGTTGCCTGCTCCCCCCCATCTTCCCCTCTACTGTAAAAACTCTTTTGCACCTCTTTTACCCCATTTCATACAATTTACCCCATTCTAATACTTTTTCCTTCTCCCAGCACATTCTTCTTTCTCACCCATTAATTTTGTTTTTTTAGATAATCCTCCCCTCACTTTCAATTCACACTTGTGCCCTCTGTCTATGTATACTCTTTCTAATTACCCCAATAATGAGAAAGCTTTTAGGTGTTATAAATATAATTTTCCCATGTAGAATGTAAGCAGTTTAATCTTATTGAGTTCCTTGTGATTTCACTTTCCTGTTTACCTTTTTATCCTTCTCTTAAGTCTTGTATTTGAAAGCCAAATTTTCTATTTAGCTCTGATCTTTTCATCAGGAATGTTTGAAAGTCCTCTATTTCATTTGATATCAATTTTTCCCCCTAAAGGATTATACTCAGTTTTGCTGGGTAGGTGATTCCTAAATCTTGTGTTATCCTGACTGTGACTCCATGATATTTGAGCTGTTTCTTTTTGGCCTCTTGCATTATTTTCTCCTTGATCTGGGAGCTCTGGAATTTGGCTATCATATTCCTGGGAGTTTTAATTTTGGGATCACCTTCAGGAGGTGATCAATGGATTCTTTCAATGTCTATTTTATTCTCTGCTTCTAGAATATCAGGGCAATTTCCCTTGATAATTTCTTGAAAAGTGTTGTCCAGGCTTTTTTTTTTTTAAATCATGGCTTTCAGGTAGTCCAATTTCTTAAATTATTTTTCTGAATCTATTTTTCCAGATCAGTTGTTTTTCCAATGAGATAGTTCCTGTTTTGTTCTATTTTTTTCATTCCTTTGATTTTGTTTGATCATTTCTTGGTGTATCATAAAGCCATTAGCTTCTACTTGCCCAATTCTAATTTTTAAACTATTATTTTTTCAGTAAGCTTTTGTACCTCCTTTTCCATTTGCCCAATTCCGCTTTTCATGACAGTCTTCCCTTCGTTGGATATTTTGTGCCTCTTATACCATTTGGTCTGTTTTGTGTGTGTGTGTGTGTGTCTTTTAGGTATTATTTTATTCAGTGTTTTATTGTGTCTCCTTTACTAAGCTATTGACTCTTTTTCATTATTTTCTTGCATCACTCTCATTTCTTTTCTCAATTTTTTCTCTATTTCTCTTACTTGATTTTTAAAATCATTTTTGAGGTCTTCCATGGCCTGAGACCAATTCATAGTTTTGACTTCGTTGTTTTCTTCTGAGTTTGTGTTTTGATGTTCTCTGTCACCATTCAGAACCTTTTTCTGCTGTTTGCTTATTTTTCTAGTCTCTTGACTTAAACTTTGTGGTAAAATGGGGCTTTGCTTCCAGACTAAAGGAGGCACTGTCCCAAGTGTCAAGTTTTTTTGTTCAGCGGTTTTCAGAGATAATTCTGGGGACCTGTAAATTTTCAGTTCTTCCAAAGTGGTATGATCTAGGAAGAGGTGTGTTTGCTGCTTTCCTGGACTGTGTTTTGGTTTGTGAGTGACCATACTTAGACCTTTGAACAGGGTCCCCTCTTCCCTTTGGCCACAAGCTCTGGTGTGCTAATGTTCCTAATTATCTTGGGACTATGACCCAGGATGGTGACCCAGATCCAAATGTGGACAATGCAATAGAGTCCTGCTCTCCAGCAAAGGGACCCCTGTAATTTCCTTCTGACTAGTTGTCTGACACCATTTCCATCTGTGGGCTGAGAGATCCGGAAACTACCTCTGATTCAGTTGCCCCTAAGGCCTACTAATGGTTTGCTGGAGCCTGGTCTGTGCTGGCCTGTGCTCCACTCTCATCCAGGTGCAACAGAGCTTTCTTACTGAACTTCTAAGCTATCTTGGGTTTGAAAATTGTTCTTCCCTAACCTTTTGTGGGTTCTGCCACTGCAGAACTTGTTTTGAAGTATTATTTAAAATAATTTGTAGGGGTTTGAGGGAGAGCTCAGACAAGTCCCTACATTTTCTCTCCCATCTTAACTGTGCCCCTCTTTAAAAGAATTCTTAAGAATTCCAGATTATGTGTCACTGCAAAGTTTCAGCTCCAAAAGAGATATAAGATAGTTGGATCTAGCCAAAATGCCCCATAATTCTCATCTTTAAAAATGAGAAGGTTGGACTAGATGGCCTCCATGATACCTTTTAGCTCTAGTTATGTGATGCCACTATCCTTAAAGCAAATCAGGACCATTGGAAAAAGACAAATTAGGGACCTCCAGAGTAAGTCAAAGTCTAGAGTAGGACATCTCTGGGTGTCTTGCAGTTACCTTAGTCCAACTCAATCTCTGAAGCACCCTAGAGTTAGAATTGCCTGCTGACAGAGCCTACAAAGTAATGATCTGGGATAACAAATAGCAGGAACAGATAACTTACACAAATCATTTGATTCTGTAGCACCACAAGTCAGAATCCAGACAGAGTTTAGAGTTCTCCAAGGGATCATTTTTGTAGCTCTTATGCCAGGAGAAATCAGTGGCTATAGTACAAGTGAAATGAAACCGTGAGATTTGTTGTCTGTGTTTGTCTAATTGCCAGAAAATTATACAACTCTTCCACTGTATTCTCCTGATGGAAATAAATAAAAAGCTTCATTTAACTAAAATTTGTTAGCCTTCTCCTTACAGATGAATTTTGTGAAGACTTCTAAGTTTTAATTTTGTTCAACTTAACTCTAAGAAGATATTTAATAAATGAGCAGTAGCATGGCATAGTATAGATGTCAAATACACATTCCCACAGAGATTAAAATATAATTGGGAAATACCAAAGTAAATAAAAATACAATGGAACATAGATAATATTAATATGAGCTTTGTAAATCAAAAGGGGATCCTTATAAATATTTTGGTGGTTCCAGTTTCTATTTGTGTTGACACCACTGATTGGATGCAGGGCCAGTATCTGAACCAGAAAGATCTGGTGTCAAATCCTACCTCTAATACATATTAGCTGTGTGGCCTTGGGCAAGTCATTTAACATCTCAGTGGCCTAGTAAACTCTCTAAGGATTCTCCCTATAAGAAGTTGCTTATGCTAGTGAAATATATCCCATCCCAAATTAATAGGTGTTTATTGATCTGTAAATGATCTTAGCACTAGTATCTAAATTGTGGAGATGAGAACAGTATTAGAAAGTTTATGATACTATATGATAAATTTCTACCATTGACAAGAAACAGTTGTGCCAGATGGAAAGTGTGTGAATTGTTTTCTTCATTATCCTAGTAAACAGCTTGATCCCAAAGGCTATTTGACTATCTGTAGTCCTCAAGAAAATTTACAAACCATGTTCAGATTATTGTTTTTCTTCTTAAAGCTAGAATCATATATAGATTTTAAAAGTTAATGGATATTACAATCTTGACTGGTTGATTAAATGGGTCTCTGGTATCACTGAAATTGTGGCCCCCAAATAGAAGAAAATGGATGATGAGGATAGCTGCTATGTGTACTGAGGGCAATCTGTAAATATTAATTGACAGTCATGGTGTTGATGACCACTTATGTCTACTCTGAAACCAGATTGCTCTCAGTTTTTAAATGCCGCTACAAATCACAGAATTGCTGAAAATTACCCTTCGAAGAAACTGATGAAAAAATTACCCATTTCCATGCAGGCTAAGGAGGAATCCTGGCTCAAGCCCATGCCTCTGAAGTCATTTAAACCAATTTCCATTGATTTAACAATTAAATGAAATAAGTGACTCACCGATAGACTGAATTAATGAATGAGCTAGCAAAAAAGAAAGAGATGAAAGAAAAACAGTGTGTGGCTCATGCACTGGCACAAGGATAGGAGACACTGAGCAAGATGCTGAAAAAAGTCTTGTTGGAAGGAAATTAAGTTCTGCAAAATATTTCATTCATTATTTCTTGGACTGTGAATCATTTTCAATGTATTCTCAGTTCATTTTCCAAGAGCCTCTTGTTATTTCTTTAAGAAAAATCATGTACTACTTCTTTGATGGGGATTTTGTAAAAAAAAAAAACCTTCAGAGTGCTACAAAGAATGAGGGCATATCAGTCCATATGTCTATATACAGGGAATGGTCTACATTAATGATTTTTCTGTTAGAGCAATGCCTGAACATGTGCTGAGGAAAAAAAAAAGACTAACACTGTAATTCAGGAATGGGAGAACTTTAATTCCAATTAAGATTATACTTCCACTGCATCTATGTCTAATGGGAAAGTGATAGTATTTGAGTTGTTTTTTCTTTTATAGTTCCTAAGAAAATATTTGATCATATACTATGGTAATATCAAGATATCACAGGAGTACTATTCTTTTCTCCATCATGTAAGAACAAGTGAGATATTTTTGCTCTTCTATTCAAGTCCACTTAGTACTCTGTAGTCCCAGAATTTCCAGCAATTTAGGAATTGGCATCAAGTTTTTTCCATGCATTACAAAATCAGAATTCAATTCAGTTCAATTGAACTTACATTAAGTCTCTATTAGGTGCTAAGCAAGCACTGTGCTAGTGACTAGAGATACAAACACAAAAATAAGACAGTCCCTGCCCTATAGGGCCTTACACTGGGAGGGTGAGATGTATGGAGGTTTTGCAACATTTCTACACACACTAAAAGTGTGTTTCTGTTCTTTGCTACCTTCTTCATGAAGAAGGGAGCAAAAGCCTCTTGCAGGAGGTGGATCTTGAGCTAAGTTAAAGGGAACAAGAGATTCCTAGAGAAAGGAGGGAGGAAGGAGAGCATTATAGGTATGGGAGAATAGCCTGTTCAAAGGTACAAAGATAAAAGATTGAATTTAAGGTACAGGGAACAACAGATAAACCAATCTATGTGGAAAGTAGATTGAGAGGGAGTAACGTAACCCTTGAGAGGTAGGTTTTAAATACTAGTCTGAGTTTTTTTGTTGGTTTGTTTGTTTTTGTTTTTGACCAAAACTCTGATTTTTGTGGCTACTGAGAATTCCCAATGAAGAAAATCCCTCTACCAGATAAAAAAGCACCTATTCTGTCATTTATAATTTTAGACATTCTCTCTGGGACTGAGAGTTCAAATGATTTACCAAGGGTCAGACAACCGCAATATGTAAGAAGTGGGACAAGTCTTCTTACTTCCTAGACCAGCTTTGTATCCCTTATGCATATTGCCTCTCAAAATAAGAAGAGGTATAAAGCATTATTTTGGAGGAATTAGTCACCTCCAAATGCTTAAATAATTCAATATTCTTTTTTCTTCCTTCTTATTATATTATGATTGATCTTTCTGACTATTCTATATAACTGTGCATCTATTGGGCAGGTAGGTGGCACAGTGAATAGAGTGTCCAGCCTGGAGTCAAGAAAACCTGAGTTCAAATCCAGCCTCAGACACTTACTAGCTGTGTGACCCTAGGGCAAGTCCCTTAATTCTGTTTGCCTCAATTCCCTATCTGTAAAATGAGCTGGAGAAGGAAATGGAAAACTACCCCAGTATCTTTGCCAATAAAACTCCCAAATTGGGTCATGAAGAGTTGGACATAAATGAAACAACTGAACATTAAAATGCATCTATCTACCTTCTATCTATCATCTCTATCTACCATCCATCCTTTTATACATCTATCTATTGGATGAAAATGTTGATGCGAAAGGATGTATTTTGTTGTAACTATGCCAGCTTTTAATGTGGAAAGATAGTCTTTCTCAACAGATCTGAGACATCAGTAACAAGCATTACTAGTGTAAAGCAAAAGTAATGTGGTGTGGAGTTTATACCAGGAGAGTACTAATCTATCATCAAATTTCTGCTTGACTTGGTGTCTATTAATTTCCTCTACCATTGGAGTCTTCTCATTGTCAAGGTAAATGTTGTATGTGGTAGAAAGATGCAAAAGGAAAATAATTCATTACCAAAGGTTCAATTGGGAATGTCTTTAATCATGTATCCATTTTGTTTGCCATTTAATTTATTTGACCAATCAAATCCAAGCTCAAGGAACACAGCATTTTTTTCTCTATTAAAACTGGTATTTATTTAAATCTGACTGAAATGGTTTATGTTCTGCTCACAGTGAATACTAGCCAAAAGACTTGATATGTTTGTGATTAGGTCTATAAACTAGGTCTCAAAACAGCATGAACATACTGGAATGAGGATATATATGGCTTTTGCAATTCTTTCCTCAGATACAGTAAAACTCTGGACTTCACCAGAAAACAAACAAATAAATAGCAACCAAAAAAGCCCCTTCACAATCCAAAACCTAATTTCCAAACATAGACAGTTTGACTTTAAAACCTTGTGACAACATAAACAGGAAAAGAAAGGAAAGAGGAGAGGAAAGGAAAAAAGAGAGGAGAGGAGAGAGAAAGGAAAAGAGGAAGGAAGAGGACAGGAGAGAAAAGGAGAGGAGAAGAAAGGGAAGGAGAGGAAAGGAAAAGAAAGGAAAGGAAAAAATAACACTGATTTTTTTCTGAATTGTATGGAATTGAAAATGAAGCTCTTTGACAACTTGCTTTGATGCTGCTGGTGGTGTATGAGTGAAGAAGAGTCATTGGATTTCTACTGCTTACCCCTGTGGATTAATGAAGGGTGAGACAGAAATTGCAGAACTGCCATACTGAATGACCTTACCTGATAAGATTGTTCTGCCTTCCTTGCAGTAGGTGAGAAGGGCAGGCAGGATGCAGCAGACTGTTTTTCCTGCACCTTAATGAGAAAAATTGACCTGTTTATCCACCAGCTGTCTTCTTTTGTTTCTAATCCAAGTAATTTCTGGAAAATCTTTCTGTTCTTAAATGTTGAAGTCAAGCAGAATCCCCTTAAGAATGCCTTATCATTGACAACTACATGCACTCCATGCAGAGGTAAAGAGGAGAACTTGCCAAAAGACTCATACTACAAGACCAGCAAATATTCACTAACTGTCCTCAATACACAGACTTCGGAGTACAGATGTAAGTTATGTGATATGTCAAATACAATAAAAATGACTATAGAGCTTGTCGCCTATATAAAAAACCGCTATTTTTTGTTGTCTTCTATACATCATGTTTAATGGAGTGTGCCCAATGCTTATTTTGGCCATGTGGCTTTTCTCTGGATAAAAGAATACAACATAAATAATGCCCCTTCATTCCACTTATGTGCTAAACTAGTTTTCTGTACAGGAGCTTTATGCAATAGGTTTTTGTCTTTCAAAATATAGGATAAAGATGGAAGATATTCTTATAGGGATGTTTATTATGCTGAATGAATAGCTAGGAAGAATCTTTTTTTTTTTAAATTGAACCACAACAAATATTCTGTGTTAAACTGAGCAGAGCCTATAAACTTGGAAATTAATCTCTTAGTCACTTAGCTTATAATTCTAATCTCAAAAAATACCCTTTAGATGAAAATTTATCCTTTGATTCCCACGATAGTTAGCTAAATCTTTTTTGGACTGCTTGACAGATGGAAGAAAAACCTAAAGGAAGCCTGTTGCAAAAGTAGGCTTAGAACTCTGCGGCTGCTAAGCTCTGTAGAGCAATCTTATACATTGGCCCCTAATCCACTCGTGTTTTTTTTTTTAATGACGAATAAAAAATTAAGTCTTTCAAGAAGGATTAAAGGTGATGAGATTGTGACAGGAAAATGGCTTCAAAACACAGGCAGGAGAATGAAGAGGGCAGGGAGAAGTCATAAGGGAAAAGATCAGGTCAGACTTGTTTAGAGTTCTTTAGGCTGGATTTCACAACTTCATTCTTCAGAAGGCTACCTTACTATTGAAAAGCACATAGCTTTTCATGTGCTTGGAAATCCTCCAGAAAATAATTGTCAATTGCTTCAGTGTCAGGACACGGAAGCCGGTTGTGAGTGTCGTTTGCATATTGCAGCTAACCATTTCAGGAGGATAGTGAAATAAACCATGATGTTAAATGGGAACTAGCTTACTGTAATTGAATTGATATCATCTCCTATCTTCATTAAGAACAAGGTGTGCCTATAAAAAATTGTTTCTATTTCCATCTGGCTTTGTGTTCAACATTCATCTAGTGACTAATGAAAGGTACAAACTACAAAACACCATCTCTTCTGCCTGCGGTTTTCATTCAGTAATATGCAGGGACTCATTAATGGATGAATTCCATAATATATATGGCATTCTAATGGGGGGAAAAACTAGAAGAAGCAAAAGACAAAAGCCCCAGATTGTCATTTAGTTTTTTGTTTTAAAATTAGAGATTTGATTCATTCCCACAAATTGAGCAATGTCTTCTCCAATCCAATCTCAAAATCAAGGTTTTCTCCACAGCATTTATATGACCAGTGCAGCTTCACATTGAATGACTTCACTCCTCAGTAACTTTTGCAATATCCCTTACAGGAATTCTGTATCCCTTACTCCAGATGTCAGTGTTTCAGCTGTAAAGATTAAAAAGTACTTGTTATTATTTAAACATTTTCTGAGTCTTAGAAAATGCTCAGCTAAAAACTAACTCTCAAGGCCTTCCTTTTTTTCACCTCTGGCTATTTTCAGGATTCATTCTCTTTGTTCCAAGATTTGCTTCCACCTCCCTGTCACTTGCTTTCTTCTTCTAGGGTTAAGTTTGTCATCTATTTCTAGAACTTGGTTCATTCATTTACTTACTCATTCTATGTTCCTTCCCCTTTTTTCTTTTTCTTTTTGTCTCTGCCTCCCACATAACTTTCTCATCCGAAACACTTTAGTAATATTTTATCTTAGAACAAAACTGGAAATGATTTAAACATAGCTCAGTATATTGAAAAATGTAGAAACGTACTCTTTAAATAATCACAGAATTTCAGAGGTGGAAGAGACCTTAGAGGTCATTCTGCCCAATCTAGCTGAAAAGAGGTTTGTGTTGTCTTGTTTTTTAAGCTATACATATTTGATGCAAGAGAGGGTTTTTGGTTGAATAAGGGTGTAAGTTAGTTGGTAGTGATAGATACACATGTAATGGGGGAGGGGGTAAAATGGCAAGCCCTGCTCTTCCTCTGGTTAAAGCATTATAGAACATCAATAATCGGTCAACTAGCATTTAGTAAGTTCCTATTATGTGCACAGGCACTGTGCTAAGCCCCAGGGATACAAAGAGTGGAAAAACCCAAATAAATGAATAACATGAACAACATAAAAAACAAAATCAGTCCCTGTTCTCAAGGTTTTTACAGTCTAAAAAGAGTAGATATCTTGTAAACAAATATGTACAAACAAAATAACTACAAGATAAGTTGGAGGTAATCTCAAAGGGCAGACACTAGAATTGAGGAAGACTGAGAAATGCCACTTGTAGGAGATGACACTTTATCTAAGACTTGAAGGAAACAGGGAAACTAGGAGGTAGAAATGAGGAGGGAGAGAGTTTTAGAATGGATAATAGTTCATGAAAGCTCTCAAAATTGAGAAATGGGGTATTGTATGTGAGGAAAAGCAAGGAGGCCAATATTACTGGAATGTAGACTATATGAAGGGAGTAATGTGTAGGTAGAAAGGGTATGGCTTGTGAAAAACTTTAAATGTTAAAAAGAAAATTTTGTTTGATCAGTGAGGTAAGAGGAAGCCACTGGAATTTGCTGAGTAGAGAGGGGTACATGTTCAGACTTGCACTTAATGCAGATCAGTCAATAACTGAGTTGAAGATGGATTAGAATGTGGAGATACTTGAGGTAGGAAGACCAACTAACAGGCTAATGAAATAGTCTAAGTACGATATGATAAGGTTCTACACCAAAGTGGTTTCAATGTCAGAGAAGTGAAGTTGGTATATACAAGAGACGTTAACAAGACAAAAACAACAGGCCTTGACAACTTATTGGATGTGGGTACTAAAGGAGATGGAGTCAAGGATGATACATAGGTTTTGTCCCAGATAAATGGGAGGATATTGGCTCTCTTGTCAGTAATAGGGAATTTAGGGAAGGAAGAGTGTTTTGAGGGAAAGATAATGACATTTTGAGTTTAGGATGTCTATGAGACATCCAGTTTAAGATGTTTAATGGGAAGTTAGAGATTCAGGGCTAGAGGTTGGGAGAGAAGTAAGGGCTGAACAAGTAAATCTGAGAGTCATCTGCATAGAAATGATAATTGAAATTATGGGAGCTAATGAGATCACCAAATGCATATACTCCAGGCTCCTATATCTCCTATATCTATATCTATATCTACGTATGTATGTATATATATGTATACACACACACACACACACACACACACATACACACACACGTGTATATGAGGAGCCTTAAGGGACACTCATGGTTTGTAGGCATGACCTGAATGGAGATCCAGTAAAGGAGACAAAGTGATGAAAGAGATAGAAAGAGAATTGGGAGAAAGTAGTTCATTGAAAATGTAGAGAAGAGAATATCAAGGAGAAAAGGGTGATTGACAGAGTTAAAGATGCAGAGAGGTGAGAAAAGATGAAGATTAACTAAAGGATATTAAATTTGTCAATTAAGGATCATTAATAACTTTACAGAGAGTAGGTTCAGGTGAATGATGAGGTGGGAAGCTGGAATGCAGAGTTAAGAAGAGAGAAGAAAGGAAATGGAGACATCTATTGTAGTTGGCCTTATGAAAGAGTTTAATCACAAAAAAGAAGTGATATGAGTTGCTAGCTAGCAAGGATGTATGGATCAAGTGAGAATTTTTTGAAGATGGGGAGACATTGGAATGTTTGTAGGCAGTAAGGAAATAGACCATAGAGGATGATTGGAGATTAGTGAGAGAGCAGGAATAATAAAGGGGACATTCTGCTGGAGAAGATGGAATAGAATATGATAATTTTTACATAGAAAGGTTTTCTTTGGCAATCTTTTCATATGAAATGGGTGAAGAAGGAGATAATGTCAAAAGGCATCTTAATGATTTGAAATAAGGAACAGAGGAAAGACAAAGCTTGTGGTGAATGTTCTCAATTTTTTTTTCAATGACACATGAGACAAGGTTCTCAGCTGAGAGAGTGGGAAGTTTGAGGAGGGATAAAAACCTTTGGAAAAGTCAATGTGGTGAGCAGGATAGTGAATCAATTAGAGAAGTGTAAAAGGATTGCATTGCCTTAATGAAGGCCCAGTTAAGATTATGTAACATAAACTTGCAATCGTACAAGTTAGCATGAGGTGGCAGATAGTGGAAGTAATCCAAGGTTCCTGTTAGGCAGGGCAAAATGGATGATAGGATAAAAGGTCAAGGGACTTGAGAGAAGAAGTTTATTGCTCAACTGGTTCACCAAAAGATCAAGGTGGAGAAGGGAGAAAATTTATCCTTATTGTGTAAGGATAAAGAATAACATTTGGGGGTTCAAGGCAAAAAGAGAGGTGTAATGACAACAGATTGTGACCTAATAAGGGAATTTCAGAGTTCACAAACACGTATGCAAAACATTTTTGGGAGATGGCAAATTCAATGGTATGACCATTTCTATATGTGTCTTCTTGTTTTTTTTCCAAAGAAGACCAAAATGACATCATGATATTGGGGTCAAGGTATAATGTGTTCAACTATGCCGATCAGACCAAGGCAAGTTCTAAAAGTTCTACCACAGATTGGGCACAAATTGTCCCATTTGAACATTTGGGATGGAGATGTCTCTAGATTTATGCATTTCACATTTCCTTTTAGCTACTGTGATTCTGCTTTGCTCATAAATCACAGCACCTTCTTTTATTCTGGCATGCCATGCTTGGTGATCTTGTTCTAACATCTTTCATATCTCATAATTGATATTAAAGTTCTTCAAAGACATCTTGAAAGCATCCTTGTGTTGCTTCTTTTGACTTCCATGTGAATGCTTGCCTTGTATGAGTTCTCTGTTAAATAGTCTTTTAGGTAAACATAAGTTTGACATTGAAACAAAATGGGCTGTCCATTGAAATTTCATTCTCTATAGTAGAGTTTGAATGTTTGACAGCTCAGCTCAAGAGAGGGCTTCAGTGTCTGGTGCCTTATCTTGACAGGTAATCTTCAGAAGACAATTCAAATGAAAAAGGGTCATTTTTCTGGAATATGTGTATGTATGGTGGGCTGAATAAATAGGTCATGGGAAATGTTGAGAAATTGGAAGGTTAGGGTATTAGAATGAGCATCAATGTATATGTTGAAGTCTTCTAGCATCAATGCAGGAATTGGGGAGGTGAGAAACGTGCATTAAAGAAGGAAGGAGAATGTCTTTGATGTATAGATGCAACAGTCACCAGCATCATGATTGAACGATTAAATATGGATTGAATGGAACTCAAAGGATGAGAGATTAATGAGTAATGTTGATAGAGAGAGATTTGCTAAGTGGCAACACAGAGCAAGGCGTATTCCAACTCCTTCAACACAACCAGTGAGTTAGGGGACATAAATAACAGTGCAAGGAAAGGATAGCAAGGAAAGTTATGTTATCATAAGGAAGTTAGGTCTAAGAGAGTGCAAGAAAGTGGAGGGTGTTTGTTTTTCAGTTGCTTAGTCATGTCCACCTCTTTGTGAGGTCCCTCTCTCCTCCACTGTCTGTTGAAGTCTGTCCAAGTTCATGTTCATTATTTCTTTGATACTATTTATCCAACTTACCCTTTGCCATCCTCTTTTCCTTTTGCCTTCAATCTTTCCCAGCATTAGGGTCTTTTCCAAAAAGTTCTGTCTTCTCATTATGTAGCCAAAGTAATTAAACTTCAGCTTCAGTGAGGAGTCTGAATTACTTTCTTTAAGTATTGACTGATTCGATCTCCTTGCTGTCCAAGGGACTCTCAAATGTCTTCTCCAGCACCAAAATTTGAAAGTGTCAGTTCTGTGGTACTCAGCCTTCTTCGTAATCCAACTCTCACAGTCATACATTGTTTCTGAGAAAAACATAGCTTTGAATATAAGGTCCCTTTGTAGCAAGGTGATGTCTGCTTTTTAGTATGTTGTCCAGATTTGTCATAGCTTTGCTTCTAAGAAACAAGCATCTTTAATTTCACGGCTGCAGTTGCTGTCTTCAGTAATCTTTGATCCTGAGAATATAAAATCAACACTGTTTACATTTCTTCTCCCTCTATTTATCAGAAATTAATGGAACCAGTTTTCAAGATCTTAGTGTTTTTAATGTTAAGCTTCAAATCAGCTTTTACACTCTCTTCTTTCACCATCAAAAAGAGGCTTCTTAATTCTTCACTTCCTACCATAAGAATGATATCATCTGTATATCTGAGAATATTGATATTTTTCCTAGCAATCTTAAGTCTGGCTTTTGATTCATCTAGCCTGGTATTTCATATGATGTACTCTGCATAGAAGTTAAATAAATAAGGTGACAATATACAACCCTATCATACTTCTTTTCCAATCTTAAACCAGTTGGTCTTTCCATGTTCTATTCTAACTGCTGCTTCTTGGGCTGTATACAAGTTCCTCAGGAGACAAGACTATTTGGCACTCTCATCTCTTTGATGACTTGCCACATTTTGTTGTGATACACACAGTAAAAAATCTTTAGCGTAGTCAATGAAGCAGAAGTAGATTTTTTTTGAACTCTCTTGCTTTCTCCATAATCTAGCAAATGTTGACAATTTGGTCTCTAGTTTCTTTGCCTCTTGGAAAACCAGCATGCTCTTCTGATAATATGAACTGTGTTTCATATATTGCTGAAGCCTAGTTTACAGAATCTTAAGCATAAACTTGCAGGTGTGTCAAATGAGAACAATTGTTTGGTAATTTCAACATTCTTTGACATTGTACTTCTTTAGGATTAGAACAGAAATTGATCTTTTTTTGGAAAAGATAGCCACTGTTGAGTTTTCCAAATTTGCTGGCATATTTAATACTACATTTTAACAACATCATCTTTTAGTATGTTAAATAACTCAGCTAGAATTCCATCATCTCCATTAGCTTATTGTTAGCCATGCTTCTTAAGGGCCATTTGACTTCATTCTCTAGGATGTCTGGCTCTAGATCAGTAACCACAGCAACATGGTTATTAGTGATGTTATTTCTTATGTAGTTCTTCTGTGTTGTCGCCAACTTTTCTTAATCTTTTCTACTTTTAAGTCCATAGCACTTTTCTTATCCTGTCCATTTTTTTGCATGAAATGTTCCCTTGATATCTCTAATTTTCTTTCTTTTTTCTTTTTTTTTTTGTGTGTGAGGCAATTGGGGTTAAGTGACTTGTGCAGACTCACACAGCTAGTGAGAGTTATATATCTGAATCCAGATTTGAACTTAGGTCCTCCTGACTCCAGAGCTGGTGCTCTATCCACTGTGCCACCTAGCTGCCCCTTATCTATAATTTTCTTAAGGAGATCTCTTATCTTTCCCTTTCTATTGTTTTCTTCTATTTCTTTGCATTGCTCATTTAATAAAACCTTCTTATCTCTCCTTGTTATTCTCTGGAATTCTCCATTCAGTTGGGTGTCTTTCCCTTAGATGGGAGGTACAAGAAAGGAAAGGTGTTTTTTTTCCTTTTATTTCCTTTTAATTCATTATTTATTTATTTTTAACATTCATTAAAAAAAATTGAACTCCAAATTCTTTCCCTCCCTCCTACTCTTTCCCCATCCCTTGAAAAGGCAAAAAATATTATATCAGTTATATATGTGAAATCATGCAAGACATTTCATTTCCATATTAAACACTGGGAAAAAAAGCAAGAAAAATGAAGTGAAAAATTATACTTCAATTTGCACCCAGAGTTCATCCCTCTGTTGGTGGATAATATTTTTCATCATAAGCCCTTTGGAATTATCTTGGATCATTGTATTAATCAGAGTACCTAAGTTATTCACAATTGATCACTGTTACAGTATTACCATTACTGTGTACAATGTTCTTCTGGTTCTACTCATTTCACTTTACATCAGTTCATGTATCTTCCCAGATTTTTCTGAATTCTTTCTTCTCATAGTACAATAGTGTTACATCAGAATTATATACCACAACTTGCTCAGCCATTCCCCAATTGATGAACATTCCCTCAATTTCCAGTTCTTTGCCACCTCAAAAGAAACTGCTGTGAATATTTTTGTACATATAGATTGCCTGCCACCCCTTTTTGGATCTCTTTGGGATACAGACATAGTGATATTACTGGGTCAAAGGGTATGCACAATTTAATAGTCCTTTTGGCATAGTTTTAAATTGTTCTGTAAAAAGGTTAGACCAGTTCACAACTCCACAAACAATGCATTATTGTCCCTTTCTCCCCATATCTCCTCCAGCATTTGTCATTTTCTTTTTCTCTTATAGTCAATCTGATAGGTATGAGGTGGTATCTCAAACATATTTCATTTGCATTTCTCTAATCAGTAGTGATTTAGAGCATCTTTTCATATGACTATAGATAGCTTGTGCAGCTAGATGGTACAGTGGATTAAGTGCTGGCCCTGGAGTCAGGAGGACTGGAGTTCAAATCTGGCCTTAGTCATTTAATAGCTGTGTGACCCTGAGCAAGTCACTTGACTCTTTTTTAGTTCCTCATCTATGAAATGAGCTGAAGAAGGAAATAGCAAACTACTCCAGTATCTTTGCCAAGAAATCCCCAAATGGGGTCATATAGAGTCAGACATGACTGAAATGACTCAACAACAACAAAAATAGATAGTTTTGATTTCCTCTTTTGAAAAATTCCTGGGGCAGCCAGGTGGTGCAGTGGCTAGAGCACTGGCCCTGAATTCAGGAGGACCTGAGTTCAAATCCGGCCTCAGACACATAACACTTACGAGCTGTGTGACCCCATTGCCTAGTCAAAAAAAAAAATGCCTGTTCATATCCTTTGATCATTTATCAGTTAGGGACTGGTTCATTTTTATAAATTTGGCTTCATTCCCTATGTATTTGAGAAATGAGACATTTATAAAAGAAACTTGCTGTCAAAATTTCCCCCCCACTTTTCTGCTATCCTTCTAATTTTGTTTTCATTGGTTTTGTTTGTGCAAAAACTTTTAATTTTTATGTAATCAAAATTGGCCATTTTACTTCCTGAGATCCTATCTATCTCTTGTTTGGTCATAAGTTCTTCTTTTAACTATAGGTCTGACAAATAAATTAAGAAAGGAAAAGTTTTAAGACAGAAAGCACAGTTAAAGGAGAGTTGAGTAACTTTAGAGTGAGATCTTTAGTAAGGTGGGGGTGGGTTAAAGAGGATGGAAAAAAGACAAGGGATTTATAAATAAAACTAAGCTCTATTCTCATTTTTGGACCTAGTATGAAGTCCCTTGGGGATGAAAAGGTTATTAATTAAAGTTTATCAGTGATTTCTAGTGACTTCATAGTCTATCACTATGGCTAGCCAGGCTGGGCTGAGGCCTCTTTTACCAAC
Organism: Vombatus ursinus; assembly: GCF_900497805.2. Taxonomy (NCBI): domain Eukaryota; kingdom Metazoa; phylum Chordata; class Mammalia; order Diprotodontia; family Vombatidae; genus Vombatus; species Vombatus ursinus. The sequence continues at coordinate 1,209,684 of NW_020954650.1, forward strand.
CTCTGTCCATTATATTTCTTTGAAGTTTGCCCTGGGTTCATTGCTCTGGGGTTGCCTGACTCCTCAATAGAGGGATCAGACTCTCAGTTCTACAACATACCCTAGATTCCCAAGGGATAATTTAAGTTTTGATTCTAAAGTTCAAGGATGAGGTTAAGGTGGGGAAGTAGCAAAGGGTACAAAAAGTACAGACCCAAGTCAGATATTGAATAGACAGTTTTATTTTTACGCATGAAAGGAACCAAACATTAATTAAGCACCTACAATATGCCAGGCACAGTGCTAAGCACTTTATAAATATTATCTCATTTGATCCTCACACCAACCTGGCAGGCTAAGTGCAAGTTTTATCCCCATTTGACTGAGGCTTAAGTGACCTGCTCATGGTTATAAAACTAGTAAGAGTCTGAGGCTGGATTTGAGTTCAATTCCCAGTTCTTTATCCATGCTTCACACTACCTAGCAATAAAGAATCATAGCATGAGAACAATTGGTTGAAAAGCCAATTTTCAAGCCTCACTGAGACTTTTGCAACAAAACTGCTAATCAGTCATTTTGCATTTCACCTCCACTCAGTAAAGACTGGTTAGTACTAAGTGGGCTCTTTTGTTTCTGATTTTTCTCTCTTTTATGGGTGAATCTTTCCCTCTCTGGGTGTCTGCTGATGCTGGTGCCACTACAACTGCTCCAATATTTATATAGTGCTTACTATGTGCCAGGCACATTTTTCCTCAGTTTCCTCATCTGTAAAACAGGGATAACAGTAGAACCTACCTCCCAGGGCTGTTGTAAGAATTAAATAAGATTATATTTGTAGAGTGCTTTCTAAATTCTAAGGTATTATATAAATGCTAGCTATTATTATTAGTAGAATGTGAAAATCATCATCATTTTTTATGGCAGCTTCTTTCTATTCCAGGTCCATTTATGAACTGGCTTATACACATTTTGAGGTATGAGTTGTTTGGGGATTTCTGGGGCATAACTCTAATACAGAGTGGAATTATCCAAAACCCACTCTTATCACATTAAATATAGGTGGGACAGTTTTTGGACAATGGTGGCAGATTGAGGGATGGAGATGAGGTGATAGGCTGGGAAGAGGTGTATTTTTTTAGTTATCTTGATAAATAGAAAATAAAGACGAGGCAATTCATAAGTCTGATGATGCATTAAAAAGCCTTTCAATTTGATTCTCCCATTGAAAGAATACTAATTCATTAGTGACCTTAAATCATCACAATATGACAAAGCTTCATTGAACTAATAAAATAAATTTGTTTTTTTTTTATTTCAAAGCCTGGCTTTTGATGCAAGTTTCTGTAAAGTTAAAAATCAATTTCAATATGCCAAGCTCTGTTATTACATAGACCAGATTCAGTGGCTATGCTTCTCCCAAGAAATATCTTTTTGGCTCATTTTGACCCCATCTAGATTTCCCTGAGAATTTCTGAATATGACTTATGTCTAGGGCTCTAGATATGGGTAAAAGGGTACTGGTTCACATGTAAGCACTTAAGGAAATTTTATATATTAAATACAGGAAAGCCTTTAATTTACTCCACTGAAAGAATGTAGGATACAAAAAGCGCTCTTAGGAGCCCATAACAATTGTGACTATCTCTCTCCTTTCCACAGACCTCTATCCATACATTGCTTTCATAAGGGTTTGGAAGCTTATCTAAAGACAAATGAACTTAGGGGCAGGTAGGTGGTGCAGTAGATAGAGCACCAGCCCTGGAATCAGGAGGACCTGAGTTCAAATCCAGCTTTAGACACTTGACACTCACTAGCTGTGTGACGCTGTGTATGTCACTTAACCTTTATTGCCCTGCAAAAAAAAAAAGAAATGAATGTAGAGAATTGATAAGGATGATGTTATGAGTGTAGTCAGTTCCCTGATGAAGAGATGACTGAGAACTTGTAGAAAAATAAAAATTGAAAATCTTGACCTCTCAGATGCTGCAAAATATATATTAGTCATCCTGTGACTCTAACTCCTACTCCCTACTTTCCTTTTCAAAACATTTTCTCTAGATGCTCCCCTTTATATGTTGCTTTTCACTATTAGAATGTATGTTCCCCTGTACTTAGCATAGGAACTGATATATAGTTAGTACTTAATAAAAACTTTTTATTTTCATTCATTCGATCAATCAATCAACAGGTATCTAGTAATCATCTACTGTGTGCTAGGCACAGGTGACAGAATAATAAAAATGTAACAGTCCATGCCCTCAATGAGCTTACCATCTATTGAGTAGTCCATGGACTCAAACAAGATGAAATAATGTATGTGAAATCATTTTGAGCAATATAAGGTGCTGTACAAATGCAAAAATTGTTATTGTTAATAATAATAAAAAAGCAAAAGCAGTTTCTGGCTGTGAATCTATATTTGCAGAATAGAAAGTGGATGAGGAATTTGGTTGACCTGGCTATAAAAAAAAAATATAATGCATTAGAAAGACAACTGTAGAAAGGGAATCAGATTTAGTTAGGATATGTGGGCTCTAATCTTGCGTCAGTCCCTTACTTTCTGTGTGACCATAGACAAGTCACTTAACCTCTTTGGACCTCAGTCTCTGTCCCTCTCTGTCTCTCTTTCTCTCTCTTGCTCTCTGTCTGTCTGTCTGTCTGTCTCTCTCTGTGAAAGACAGAGAGACAGAGACAGAGAGGCAGAGGTAGAGATGAAGATGGAGACAGAGAATCACAGAAAGAGACAGAGAGATAGAGATGAATTAGGTAATATCTAAGACCCTGTCAATAGCAATTCAAGGAGCCTGTGACCGTGAGCTGCCTATTCATTCCCTTGTGTTTGCCAGATGAGTCACATATGATCTACAACTTATGGGTTCATTTCAATGGAACATCAAACATTGAAATGATAGTGTCTTTTGGCCAGAGTTTACACTACTTCAAAAAGAAATGGCTTCCAAAAGATGACTTGATAGTTGCCGTCAGTCTTTGAAAATGGAATCATTGTCTCTTTGTAATAGTTTAGTTAAATAGAGTTCCACTAAGCCCATGTGCAATCTGTCCTCTGGTTAGCAGCTGTAACCATCTTTTGTAGAGTCTGTAACTGTGTTTGTGGCTCATTTTTTTAACCTCAAAGGTTATGTGATGCCTCTGTTGGAAATAAGCCACTTGATCTGTGGTTGCTGCCCCCCAGCATGTCCTCTTATTTCCTTACCATGGTCCATGGCCACACCCTGCTGCTTGATGCTGGTTTCATTAGGTCGTTATAATACTTCTTAGATCTCCTGTGACTGAATTTGTTGCTCTTAAACTTAACCACCTGACAATTCTGTGGTGATCTTGCTGTCATCTCACCTCCTCACTTATATGACTCAGAACAGTTGGGTTACATTATAAACACTAGGAGACTAAATCTATGCCAGGATCTTGTTTGTGCTTCTCTTTGCCTGCTAGGTGTTATGAGAGACTTGTAGGTGTCACTGATGAAACCATTCTGAGTACTGGGTAAGAAATTGTGGCAGATTAAAATCTTTAGGTGATTCAGTAAGTCATATTCTCAGTATTTTTCAGATCTTCATCTTGGTGTAGATAATACTGCCTTGCTGGAACCATATTCATTTAGCTAGCTTTGTAAAGGATGAACCAGATTTGTTGGCTTTCACGTTCAAAATTGTCCAAAGTATCATTTTATAGCATAAGAAGTAAAAAATATTTTACAGTATAAAACAAGGTAGCTAAGTTCAGTGATTGCCTTTCATTTAGTGGCAGAACAAAAACAACAAGCTTGGATTAATGTTTTTTTGGGAGACCAGATAGGTGCATGATTTAAAATCTTCTTTGAAATGGCATCTCTTGCCTCTTAGGTACTGTGAAATTCTTTTTGGTTCTTAGACTCAGAGAAACATGCAAGTCTCTACAAAAATAAGTCGAGTGAGAGAGGAGATGGCTAACCATTTGACAGAAGAAAAAGGGGGCTCAAAAAGAAGAATAACAGACTGATTGGGATAGCCAATAGATAGAGGGAAAGGAAAGTCTGAGAGGGAAGGGAGGCTGACCAAACAATAGGATTGTTAAAGAGCTATGTGCATATGAAATAAGCAAGGAGCACTGCGTTGTTGAGATAGGCATCCCTATGCCTTGACTTCAGAGGCAGGGTAAAGGATTGATAAGAGGAGAGGCAGATGAAATAGTATCTAATACATAATAGGGAAATAAATATTATAGAGGAGTTTTGACTTTCGCTTCTTCTGCTGCTGCTGCTGCTATTTCTGCTTCATCATAACTCTGACCAATGCCAATGAACCAATAGAAGTTCTGAACTCCAGTTGGCCTGCTGGTTTTGGAAATGGATGGTCTATGTTATGTTATTTGCTATGACAGTTATCAAGTTGATTGTCAGTCACAATGAGGCTCAAATTTTGTGAATTCATGTGCTAATGATTAAGGATAATTGATGGATAGGATGCGTACTTCAGTGATATCCTCACAATGTCAAGAGAAGACAATAAAGGACCCCTACATGTTGGGTAGTTCCCCTGTGGTTAGCTTATGGGGGGGGCACATAAGCCACATAAGAAGGGAAGACATGAATAGGTTACAATTTGCATCATTGCAGGGAATATACATGCTGATGAGTTTACAGATCCATTTAAGAGAGTCCACATGAAGCAATTAGATAGCCAGGTCACTATGAAGTTTTCTGTTTATTTTTCTCTGGATAGTAGTAGATATTTTTTCTCTGAGATTTTTCAAAGGAATTGTTTGAGAATCCATGATTGTCTCTAGATATAGAGAATATAGATTGTTGGGGGACTAGAAGTAGTGGTGGAACAGCTAGGTGGCACAGTGGATAGAATGCTGTGCCTGGAGTCAGGAAAACCTGAGTTCAAATTTAGCCTCAGACACTGATTTAGCTGTGTGACCCTGGGCAAGTCACTTAACTTGTTTGCCTCAGTTTCTTCATCTGTAAAGTGAGCTGGAGAAAGAAAAGGTAAAGAAAATCTTCAAATAGGGATCATGAAGAGTTGGACACACCTAAAACAGCTGAACAATAGCAAAAGAAATAGTGGATTCCATCCCCAAGAAGTCTTCCAGCAAAAGCTAGGTGACCACTTAGAGATTTTGAAGAGAGGATTCTTGGTTTGATATGGGTTGCATGACATAGCCTTTGATTTCCCTTCCAAACTATGAGATTATATCATTTTGTTACTGTGAATTCTCTATACTGTCCTAATGAGACATGAACTGGTGATAATCCTATACCTAGAATCTCTACAATTACATCTAATTGGACTGGAGAAGATCTTAAAAACGTAAAAAAGTGTGAGCCATAAATTGTTTTGTTTAGTTGATAATGACACTGGAGTGGATGTTCATAAAGATTCATATACATAGGACACCAAAAAGGTACTGATTTGTCCTGATTATCCAGAAGAATACCACCTCATAGAATTAGATATATAGATCAAATGAGAAAACATATGGAAGTACTTTGAAAACCATAAAGTGCTATATAACTAGAAGGTGCAATAGACTACTATTATTGTTATTGTTCTCTGCATACCACAGAGGGAAAATGTATATTTTCTGAGAATGGCAGCTGTACTCTTTGCCTCTGCTACTTTCATAGTGCTAAATAAAATATGTAACTCTTACTTATCCTCAACTAGTGCCTAAAATGGATGCTTTTGACTGCCTCAAGTCATTGCCTGCTGTTTTCTGTATGAATTTTCTCAGGCTTCATATATTCTTAATCAAAATGGAATATATCCACTGTCACCCAGTGTCCCTTAAGCAAGGACCCATGAGATAAATTCCTTCTTGAATTTGAATCCATAAAGAAGTCTGTTTCTGTAGAAGAAAATGTTTGTGTTCTTTTGTTTGGCAATGAAAACGAAGTAATACATTGTTATTTGCCTTTTTGCCTTAGCTTCCCAGAAACTCTGAGCCAAAATGAAGGTCCGGCTATACTAATCAGCTCTTTTCAGGTGCTTGATAACATTACTCTCTCTGCTCACTTCAGGTGCTTTCCATTCTGAGGTTTTCTTTCTGTTTTTGTTTTTGTTTTTTAAATCCTTGACTGTCCTATTTTAAATAATGTATATCTTTGAAAGTCAAATGATTTCCAAGGTAGGTAGCATGTAAATAATACATACATAAATAAACAGGGGGAATATGATTTGTACTATTGAATCAGGTCTACTTAACTCTAGTCTAGTTATTCATACTTAGAGAAAGTTATAGAAGACAATGCTCTGCAGTGGGAGGAGTATTGGACTGATAATAAGGAAACATATTTTAGTCCTAACTCTGGTCACCTTTAACAAGTCATCAACTAATCAATCAATTAATTAATTCAATGAGCATGCATTAAGTATCTACCATGTGTCAAGCACTATATTATTTGGTTGGGATACAGAGAAAAAGACAAAATAATCCAAATAACATAACGTCTTTGATTCCCAGTTTCCTCTTTATGGAAATAAGGGAGTAGACCATATAACTGCTAAGATTCTGTATAGGTATAATACTCTCTGATCCTAGTTTAGGACTCATGCACGGTGCAATCAAAAACATTTTGACCTTTTTATAGGCAACTCCAAAATAATTTTATTTACTATACACAAATAGTGTATAGTAGTGTACAAATTAACTGGGCCAAAGTAAAATAATTAGATGTATTGCCTTAATAATAATTTTTACATCTTAAATTTTACATCTTAAAAAAATAATAGGAAATATGTCCCTTTTGCTACAGTCATTTGTTTTACACTATGTTGCATTGAATTAACCTAATTTTGACACATTTTTTATGGCTTCATCATGAAACTCCTCAGTATATTCATCAAATTTCATTGTTCCCTCAATGAGGAAGAGATTTCTAGGTTCAATGGCAGTTAATAACCACCAAAATAAAATGTATAGGTAAATGTTTTGTACTCCAATGAAGATGCCCAAATCTTACAAGTTCACTTACACTTCTATTTTTTGGGGGGAGTAGGCTTGCACAGAGTCACACAGCTAGTAAATGTTATGTGTCTGAGGTCAAATTTGAACTCAGGTCCTCTTGACTACAGGGCTGGTGCTCTGTCCACTGTGCCACCTAGCTGCCCCCTCACTTGAACTTCTTACAAAGGTTTTGGTATAGCCTCCAATAAAAAGGTTTCACCAGTAAATACTAGATTTTTCCAGTCTTGAGTAATCTAATCTTTGTATTGCCTTGTACATGACAATTTAAAATAAATTACTTCAAAGAAAAATTTAGCAGCTATTATTTATTAGTCTTCTTGCCATTACTCTGACTTTTAGAGCTTATGACACACTATAAAGGAATGAATGATAACTTCCAGTTTTCCTTTTTGTTTTTTTCAATTAGCAAGAATTTATTTTTCATCTCTGCCAATGCATCTATTGAAAAAAAATAACAAAAAGAGAAAAGTAAACACTCTGTAATAAATAAATAAAGTTAATCAAAACAAAATCTTACATTGGTCATACTCAAAATTTACATCTCATTCAGCATATTAAATCCATCATCTTTCTGACAGGAGGTAGGTAATATGCTTTGTCACTGGTCCTCCAGAATCACGTGTGGTCATTGCATTGATCAATGTTCTTGTCTTTCAAAGTTCTTGTCTTTTACAAAGACAAATAGTTGCTTGTGTTATATAAATTGTTCTCCTGGTTCTGTTCATTTCACTCTCATTCAGTTTATCCAGGTCTTCTCAGATTTCTCTGCAACTGTCACCTTCATCATTTCTTGAAACACATTAGTATTACGTTATATTTTATACCACAATTTTTCAATCATTTCCCAACTGATGGGTAGTTCTTTAATTTTGGGTTCTTTGCTGCCACAAAAAGTACTGCTATGAATATTTTTTATGTATATAATACCTTTTCCTCTTCTTTTGACTCATTTGCGGGGAAATGTCTAACAGTGGCTGGGTCAAAGAGTATGCATAGTTCAATAACGTTGAGGGCATACTTCCAAACTGCTTTCCAGAATGTCTGGTCCAATTCATAAATTCCTCCAATAGTCCATTAACGTGGTGTTTTTTTTTTAAATGTTCCTTCCACAGTTGTCATTTTCCTATTTTGTCAACTTTGTCAATTGTATAGGTGTGAGGTAGAACCTCAGAGTTGCTTTAACTTGGTTTTCATCAATTATTAGTGTAACATTTGTTACCTAGGCCTCCATTGTCTAAAGGCTGGGTATGTTACATTTCACCCCTCCCTCAGCATTCTCCATTACCCTTAAGGGAAAGTAGGGGATGTCTTGGTTCATTGCCATTGTCTCCAACCCCTATCAATGGTGATCCCTCAAGTTTGGGGGTTGGGGGTCTCCTGCATCCCAGTTCCATTTACCCATTACCCTGGGCAAGTCACTTAACCCCATTGCCTAGCCAAATTAATTTTTACAAAGTAATATTTACTTCAAAGTTACAATAACAATATATAAATGTACTCCACAATATGTGCAAGACATTTTCCACTCTTTGCTCATCATGCCTCAGTTTCTGGGCAATGGGAAGGGTTTTAAATTCATAGTTTAACTCAGTTTCTGTAAAGTGCAGTCCCAAATTCTATGTCCAAAATCCACTTCAGGCTTGAGTCCCAGAAATTCTGGCTTCTTTGGCCTTTTCTGTTCTTCTGACTTGTTGTAACATCCTGGAATCCTGAATCCAAGGTCATCATGACTTGAACTCCTGTGTCCAATGAGAATTACAGCTTGCACCTGAAACTGAGAAAGGCAAACAAAACAGAACAGAAATGGAGACATCTTTGGTCCATTTCTTTTACTAGTGGGTAAAAAGAGAAAAGGGGAGGAAGGTATCCCTCCTTTTCTCTTCAGTTCATGTCATCTGTGCTATGGGAGAACTATGCATAATGTTCAACCTCCGGTTACATTAGGAAAGAACGCTCAGGAAAAAGAGATAGACTTTACTGCTGCAAGTTTTAAAAGATGCAGTCTGTTTGAGATAATCAATCAGAATAGGTTAATTCTGCCTATATGGTAGGGAAATGGAGGGAAACAATGGCTTTAGCTCTATGTTAGGTGATTTGGGTATTCTCCAAGCAAAATCCATTATACTAGAGATTTGGAGCATTTTTTCCCACATAGCTAGAAATAATTTTAATTTCTTCCTCCAAAAAATTCCTGTTCATAACTTTGGACACTTATCAATTGGGAAATAGATCATATTATACATTTGAATCAACTTTTTATATAGATCATGGAAATTATACCTTTAGCAGAGAAACTTGTTGCAACATTTTTACCCTCAGTTACCTCCCTTCTAATTTTAATTGTATTGATTTTGTTTGTGCAAAACTTTTAAAATTTTATGTAATCAAAGTTGTCTATATTATCACCTGTGATTCTCTCTTTTCCTTGTTTGCCCATGAACTTTTTCCCTATGCATAGAAAGGATGATAGCATAAATACATTAAAGAAGCAAGGAAGACTTTACCTTTCTGATCTTTGGATAGGGGAGGAGTTAATGATCAAAGGAACTGAAAGAATCACAGAAGATGAAATGGATGATTTTTATTATATAAAATTAAAAAGGTTTAATCTAAATAAAACAAATGCAGTTAAGGTTAGAAGGGGAATAGGTAATTGGGAAAAATGTAGTAAGTTTCTCTGATAAAGATCTCATTTCCAAGATATACATAAAGAAATGATTCAATTGTAAGATGAGTAAGAGCCATTCCTCAATTGATAAATGGCCAAAGATATGAACAGGAAGGTTTCTAAGGAAGAAATCCAAGGTATTAATAACAATATGAAACAATGTTACATCTCAGACCCATCAGACTGAGAAAGTTGACTAAATAGGAAAATTACAAATGTCAAAAGTTGAAAAAGTGCTTCAGTTAAAAAAAGGCACATTAATGCACTCTAAGTATAAAATGAGTACAGTCATTCTGGAAAGAAATTTGTACTATGCCTTAAAAGTTACTAAATCATAAATACCCTTTGACCCAGTAATACAATTACTACACCATATCCAAAGTAGATCAAAGAGAGAACAATCTTATATGGATGAAAATATTAACAAGGGCTCTTTTTGGGATGACAAAGAATGAAAAACTAATAGGATAACCATCTAAGTAGGAGAATGACTGAACAAATTATGATATACAAATATAATGAAACAGTAATACGTTTTAAGAAATAATGAAAAGGTTGACTTTAGAGAAACCTGGGAAGACTTATATGAACTAAAGCAGAATAAATGGAACTTTGGAAACAGTATATACAGTAATGACAATGTAAAGACAAACAACTTTGAAAGACATAAGAACTTTGGTAAATACAATGACCTTTTCAAAGAACTAATAGTACAGCATGCTACCAAGCTCCTAACAGAGACATAATAGATTCAGGAAACAGAATGAAACACAAATATTTTTAATATGATCGATGATGGAATTTGTTTTGCTTGACCATGTGTATTTATGATGAGGGTTTTGGTTTTCTTTCTTTTTTCCAATGGAAATGTGGGTATAAAAGGTAGAGAAAATAGATTTTTATTAATTGAAAAAATTCAATTAATTAAAAAAAAGAATGTAAGCTCCTTTTGAATAAGGACTTTGTCATTGTTTGTAATTTTATTGCTAGTGCTTAGTATAGTATTGGGCACATGTTGTTCAATTATCTCAGTTCTAACTCTTCATGGTACTATTTTGTCAAAGATATTGGAATGGTTTGCCATTTCCTTCTCCAGCTCATTTTAGAGATGAGGAAACTGAGGCAAATAGGATTAAGTGATTTGACCTGGGTCACATAGCTAGTATCTGAGGGATCTGAATTCAGGTTTTTCTCTATTCACTCTATTGCACTCTATTCACTATTCCACCTAGCTGCCAGTAGGCAATTAATAGTTTTTTTTATTCTTTAACTTAAAAATATAAAAAGAACTCTAACTCACAGAAAGATTTGTTCAAATAAGAGAATTGGGGTCAGTTTGCCAGGAAACCACTCCAGCCTCTGAATTTGCAGTTGTTAGTCTGGTATATTGCCAATTTCTAGAGAAACCCCAAGAATCCTTATAGCCATTGACTTTCTGAATCTATGTGATTATATTAAGAGGGTATTTCTGATATTTTAAGAGAAAACAATATGCGGAGTTTACTGTTTCCAGGATCATACTAGTGCTCAACCAGGTTGGGACTAGCCCCTAAAGAGTGTGATGTTCATGTTTGGAAGTAATCTCAGTGAAGCAGAAACTTTATTTGGAGGTAAGGGAGGAAGAGGCAAAAATGTCAGGGATTAGAGTTGAGGTGGTGTTAGTTTTTGCATGCCCAGTTCAAAATTTGTCTATCCCCTAACCTCACAACATGATAGCTTTTAGATAACTCCATAAATACAGTGTCCCAAAAGTCTTAGTACAGTTTTATGCCTTAAATTAGCAGCCATTTTCTTAAAAATATCCAAAAGAAAATTTTCCTGCTGTAACCAGCATTAGAAATCTTTTAACCCTGATGAATCTCCCCCTCAATTTTCTCATTCACCAATACCTGCCCCCCATCTCCATTCCTAACTCCTTCCTTTTGTAGATCTTTGTTTGATCTTATTAGACTAACTTGGCCCAGCTTCCCCCTAGGAAAGTGGGGGATGAAGATATGAGTCAAATAATAAAAGAATAAGGGTCACCTCCCCAACTTAGTGACCTACTGCCAAAGGCCCTGGAATGAGGAAAGTTATAGCCCCTGTTTGCTGGGAGACAGAGAAGAAGCAAGTGATAGTTATTCACTATAACATAACTTGAAACTGAAGTTAGAGACTTGTTTGATGACACAAGAAAGAATGACTCTCGTGGCACCTAAACAGAACTTTGGAATGAAAGAATCGAAGCTGTGGGACCTTGACTTGCAACAGAGTTCAATGAAACAAAGATAGCCTCATACTGATGTGTATTGAGCTATAAACACATAGAGTTGAGACAGAGTGGTCAAGCCATATAGACAGCCACTATAAAGCTGATTTCCTAGGGAAGTTACTATGCACCATATTCTGTATAATGGCACAGTGAAGAACTTTGTAATGGGGATGTGCCATTGGAGGACAGTGAAGCTGGACACTGAGCTACAGGAGATGGAACTATGACTATGCTGGGGTCTAAGTGAGAGGAGGCACAGCTAGGGAAGACAGTGAGCAGGACCTCTAAAAATCAAGCACTGAGTTCTTTTTGAAATTTTAAAAATATTTCATTTTTTCCAATTACATGTAAATTTTTTAACATTAAAAAAAATTGAATTCTAGCTTCTCTCCTCCCTCCTCTCCTCCCTCATTGAGAAATTTGATATAGATTATACATGAAGCACTTTGTTCTTGATTCTGTTAATAACACATAGATGTGGCCCCCTTTCTTCATTTTTAATAGCCACCAGTTAAGTTCACCTCAGTCTTCTTGGATCCATAGGAGGCATTGAATAATGGGCATGGAGAAGTGGAACCACTCATCTTGCTGAAGCAAAACCCAAAGCTGCACTGTAAGAGAGACCAGATAGAACTCTGGAGAAAAGGCTGATTGTTACAGGAAGAAGTTTGACTTTGTGTGGTCTTGGATGTGGGTGCATTCTGGGCTCATTAATTTGGAGGCACAATTGTTTATATTTTTAGCTTTGTGAGACTGAGTGTTTATAAGGAGAACTGGATGCTCCCTGCTGGGAGAAGTACTAGATATTGCCAGTTTCCACCTTAGTGCAGTAAATGAGGCAAAGACATGAGAGGTCTCTAAGATGTGCCTGAGTCCTTAGTCTCAGAACTAAATATGGGTTCATTACTCCACAAAATTTTTGACCCTAAAGTTAGCAGTAAATGTCTCTGACACATCCAATGACAGTTTATCAGCTCTTATGCTAATTAATCTTGTAACTACATTTTGACATGAATCCATTTTCTCCTTGAAACACTGTGCTCCCTAGTCTTCATGTCATGATTTTCTGGGTTTCCCCCTTTATTCTCTCATTATCTAGCATTTATAAGTGATTTAAAGTTTGCAGAGTGCTTTCCATATGTCATCTGACTTGATCCTCACAACAATCCTGTGAGGTAGGTGCTATTATTATTGGCATTTTACAGATATTTGACAACCTCAACTGAGGCTGAGAGGGGTTAAGTGCTTTGCCAACAATCACAAAGCTACTAAGTTCTGAGGCAGGATTTGAACTTGCTTCTTCTTGACTCCAAGTCCAACACTCCATCTACTGTGCCTCTTAATTGTCTATTTCTTATTACTCATTCTTCATTTTTTTCTCTATCATTTCTTCTGAACCCCAATCTATAGTTATACCCCAGGGATTAAGTCTAATTTCTAATTTCTTTATAGTCACTTCTTTGGAGAAGCTGCTTATTCTTTTTTTCAACCATAATTTTTGTGTATATGACTCTCAAGTATACATTTGCAGCACTGACCTTTAACCTGATGTGCTATCTATAGAACTCTGTATTTAGATTACTAGATAAAGCACAAAATATTATATTAAACAACAATCATTGGCAATGTCATCATCTCTCTCTCAAGGCCCTAAACATTGAATCCCTAATCTCTTCATTAATCCCTTATATGAAATCATCCACCAAATACTACATATTTTCCTAATAGCTCTTGATCCTTGTAATAGTACTTAGACTTGGCCCTCTATTTTCTATTCTTTTTTTTTTTAAAACAGTCACCACCCTGGCCAAGCCCTCTTCACCTCAATCTATTTGTTGGTCCCCTTTTCTTCAGATTTACCTTCAAAAGTCTCCACCAACTGGTACTGTCTACCTATCTAAGCCATCTTTTGTTAGTTTCAGTAATGCTTATTACACCCCTTCCATTCTCTTCATGGTGGTCCCCTTATTGACATTAACACAGACTCAATTCATTTTGATTGTTCTTGTTCTTCTCTCCTGGAATGCTCTGCCAACTCTTATTCATCATCATCATTTTCTTCAAAACCCCCAAGGCTCACTTCTTCTAAGAAGCCTTCTCTAATTAAATTCAAATCAAATTACTCTCTTGCTTTGTTCAGCACTTTTATATAGTTACTACTCAATTATTTTTAACTGCTTGTGTGGTCTTAATTGTAACATATAATTTAGAATGAGGTCTTTGAATCCAACCTCTCATTTTACAGAATAGAAGACTGAGGAACAGATAGGTTAAATAACTTTATGAGGTTCTACAAGTATTAAATTGCGAATCTGGGATTTGAACCCCGGTCTTTCGACTCCAAATCCAATGTTCTTTCCAGTATATCACACAATTTTAAAGAAACTTTTTATTTTACCTAGATTTTAAGCTTCCTGAAAGCAAGAATTATGCTTTCTTCATCTTTGCTATACATTAGAATGCCAAGATACATGTATAATAGGCTACTTATGAATGGCTTTTGGTTGAGTGAATTAAAAAATTATGTAATCTAAGTTTATGTCTCTATTTCATTGAATTAACCACTTAATTCAGTCAAATGATGGGGCAATACTGTCAAGCAATCTGCTGTCTCTGTCTATAATCCTGAGTTGTTGAATGCTGTTGTAAAAGAAAAAAAAAGCCATACCACTGTACCAGCTGGTTCCATGACAATTTCTTTCATCTAATCTCAAACTGGCCCTCACAGTTGTACAGCCAACTTCTTTTCCTTCCTTACTGACTTTGTAGTCTGCTTGCTTCAATGAATGTTTCAAATGTTCTGTTCTCTCTTTTTTCCATTTCCTATTACTTTCTGTGTTCAATCATTACCAAGTTTTCTTGATTCTACCCCTATGATATTTCTCAAATTTCTCTACTTCTTTCCATTCACATGAATATCATGCTTATTTCATGATCTCACCATTTCTTTCCTAGAGTACTGCAATAGTCTCTTATGCAGGGTGTATGGGCTGTTCAAGGAGAATTAACACCTCTGGTATGAGACCTTGCAAAGCCCTTTTCAGGGTTTCTTTTACACATATTGTTTCTACCTGTCTCCCACCTCTCACCTGTGGCTCCAAGAAGTTGTAGCATGCACAGTAGCCACACTCCAATAAAACCATCTTGGCAGATGGTTGGCAGGTTGAGGTAATCAACAGGCCTCAAGCCCATTGGTGAATTGAAGGATGTCTACCCCAAGCATGTGAAAACTTCTCTTAGCGGAATGGGCAGATGAGAACAATTTGTTCCAATAACTATGAAAGCAACTGAAGTAGTTGTTGTGGAGCACTTAGAGCTTGGTCAGATATCAAAGATGTCAACATCATCTACTACATCTTGGGTCATTACCAGTCAACTTGACTTTTGTCTTGCCACTAGACTTCGATGATTGGAAGAAAGAGTGAGACTGACAACTTTGTGCAATTCTACCTCACTTAAATCCAATTTACGCACAAGGCAAGACATCACCCTGTGATGTCACTGGTCCTCTTTGAAAATGAAGGATGAACAATAGCAATCTTTTATGCAGTCTCCCTTGTCTCAGTCTCTCCTATCTCCAATTTATCCTCCACACAGCTGTTGAAATAATCTTCCTAAGACAGTGGTGTGATCATGTCACACTCTGACTTCAAAACTTTCAGTGGTTTTCTATTGGCTATGGAATGAAACTTAACCTCCTCAGTCTGACTTTTTAAGCTTTCTGTAATATAGATTCTATGATTATAATATACTACTCCTCTTCATGAACTCATATTTCAGCCAAACTAATTCCTTGATCTTACCTAAAGTCACCATCCCACCTTCTGCCTCATGAATTCAAACAAATCATTTCTCATATTCACTTTTCTAATTCCTTTCATTTTTTTCATTGCTGAACTCAGGTTGATACCTCTTCCATGAAGTCTTCCCAGGTCACCCCAGTTGTTAGCGATCTCTCTTTCCTCGATTTTTATTATATTATACATATTAATGTATTGGAGAATGTGGTGAAATATATTATGGGCTTGCCATGTAATAAGAACAAGGGATAGCAGATGTACAGCCTATAGTCTCCTTTGGTATCCATGTAACATTAAATCACCCAGAGGAAAACTGTTGATATTTTGGGTGCATCCCCTATGGGGGCTTTATAGGAAGGCATGGACAAGAGTTACACAGAAAGAGAAGGAGTTATTGGGTTGTTAATTCTGTCATTGGAGGAAATAACAACATTAATGTGATCATAGGAGCACAGAGAAATTGAAGTATATTTATTTGAACTCCTTGAGGACTATTTTAGAGTCATCTAGGCCTGGAGACAGGAAATCCTATGTTCAAATCTGGTTGTACATAATTACACTTACATGGATGCTAGGCAATTTACATAACCTCTGTTTGCCTCAGTTTATTCATCTATAAAATGGAGATAATAATAGCACCTACCTCCTAGGTCTTTTGTGGGGATCATAAGATCGATGAGATAATAGTTATAAAGTGCTTAGCACAATGCCTGCCACATAGTAGTTACTTAATGAATGTGTCTTTTCTTCCTTCTCTTCTTATTTTAAGTGCCTAGCACAATGCCTTGAGCATTGTAGGTTTTTAGTAAATGTCAAATTCAATTCAATTCAACATGCGTCTATTAAGTGTTCATTAAGTGAAAGCTACTCTTTTTTTTTTCCTCTAGGGATACAAAAGCAAAAAGGAAAGTAGTTACTGTCTTCAATGAGCTTACATGTGTTGCATTTACTTGAAAGCTATTTTTCCCCCATTTAGTCATTCACTTATTTCATGGAATTGGCTAAACAACCTGCTGGTTTATATAGAATCAAACTAAAGATTTGGGTATCTGAAACCTCACTTCTGTTTCATAGCAATGATATGCATGGCTAGGTATTTAACCATAATTCTTGCTTTCTAAACCTCCAGTGAAGTTGCAAAACATCAATCACTCTTGTTCATAAGTGCCTGGCTTAAACATCTCCTGCTATAAAAATATCATCCATGATTTACAGGTTTTCCTGTTTGTAAAGTGTCACTTATACAAATATTGGGATTTGTGAGGTGAGAAAAGAGAAAAATATTCACCTAACCATGACTGTTAATGAGGTTTATGTTTTTGATATAAATCTTAAAGTGAGATGAAAACTTGAATTTATACTGGGGGGGGCAGGGGGAAGGAGAGAGATGATTTGAAGACTTCATGAGAGAGTCTCCTGTCCTAATGGGATTCCTGAAACATGCTATTTTCTATATATAAAAATACTCTTCAATTTTTTGTTGCTAAACTATAGATGAGCAGAATGTTTCCTAAGTAAATTCATAACTAACAGAAAATAGAGCTTGAGGAGGTAATTATGAAAACATGACTAGGGGAAGAAATTTTCTTCCATCTCTGGAAGTGGTGATTTCTTTAAAGAGATTTGTCAAGTGAATAATGTGAAGAAAGTCAAATGCAAAAAATATGAGGAGATAGAAATATCTTCTATTTTTTTTTATTTGTTTGTGTGGTGATTAAACAATTGTAATTCTTACAGAGATTCTTGCAGTATTATTGTCATTACAAGGAAGCTGTAAGTACATTTCTAAACCAAGAATTACTCTAGTTATTGTAGAATATGCCAGCTCTCAAGGGGACTGTCTCCATGCTGCTCTGGGGTGTTCCACTGAAATCATTTCTGAGTTAGTAACCAAATCACAATTAATTGAAACAAGCATCTCTGTGGAACCCCACAGCAGGTTTTGGAGTTGGGTATCAAACCTCACATGATTTTACTTTGATATTTTGGACTCAAATGTAACCTTGAGGCAGAAACCACCATTTTCAGGAGATTGAATACAACAGAGAACTCCAGCAGAGAGCTCCAGCTGGCTGAAGTTAGTCAGTCAGCAACATTTATTGAGAGCCTACTGTGTGAAAAGCACTAAGCACTGTGGGAGGGGAGAACACAACAGAAATAGAAGGCCTGGTTTGTCTACTCCAGAGCTCACAATGTGAGCTGGGAAGACAAAATACACATGTAGAAAGCTGTGGCAGAGCACTTTCACCAAGTGATGCATCAATGATCACAAATTAATGGAGTTCACACACACGCACACACACACACACACACACACACACACACACACACACAACAGAGGTTGGGAAGAGTGGTCCTAAACTCTATGAAGGGAGTCTTTAATCTAAGACTAGCCTCCCTTACAGAGAGCTCTTTTGCACATCTTATATTTGTGAAACAAGGAATGAGCCCTTTTGACATGAGTTGCTTCACACTCCAAAATGACACCAGAAATAATTCTCTGGGGATGGCCTTGAAAGTGTAAAGTCTCTTGCAGGCAAATTTCCACCCTGAGGCAGTGACTGAATGGTAAATATTTACCAAAGACAACTCTTGTCTCTGTTGTGTTTTCTCTCCTCACAACCTCTATTCCATCTTACTACTTTTACACTTGACTTTAGAGTATCATCACCCAGTGCTGCTAGTCAAATGTGACATTTTGGAATCAAATCTCTTGCTTTGGGGCATAAATCTTTGATGGAAAGAGCTAGAAATAAAAAGAAGAATTAATTTCTTGACTTGTTGTTGGGTGGCTCATACTTAGGTTTTAAAGATCTTTTTTTTTTAAATGCAGTAATACAGACAGAAAACGCAGCATTCATGATAAAGACTGCACAGACAGAGGATTTGGGTAATGATTCAATTTGTTCTTGTTTCCTATAGGACCCAGCTTGAAATACTGATTTTTATGTTGCTTGTTAGGCAATCAAATCAGTGGCTGTGAAAGCCTCTTGTCAAAATGAGAATATTCTATGTAGTAAAACAAAGGTATAATGGGAGCAAGATGTTTATCATTCCCTAGCACACCCCTCTTCCACACATAACCCAGTACTTCAAACATAGATTCATAATTTTAGCCACCATCTCTGAAAATGGTCTATCAAAATTTATGATTACTCTCTATGCATGTTGGAGACATGCTTATGCAGAAGGAAAGTATCGTGATAGCTTTGCCTATAAATGTGGAGAACTCATTTGTGCACATGTTCAACCGTTTTTAATGTATTAAATTAGTTGATTCAAGTTTGAGATCCTTCATGCTGAGCTTATGACATTCAATGCCTAGAAAGACACAGTCACAGAATTTCAGAGTTGGAAGAGATGGCATATATCATTCTTTCAAATAAGTATTTATCATTTCCACCCTGCTAGGTGTTGGGAACACAAAGACAAAACAAACAAACAAAAAAATCTATCCCTGCCCTCAAGGAGGTTACATTCTACAGGGGACTTTGGCAGGTAAATCTCTATTTGAAAAGAGATGCTTTTTTTTTTTGAGGCAATTGGGGTTAAGTGACTTACCCGGAGTCATAGGTAGGAAGTATTATTTGTCTGAGGCTGGATTTGAACTTGGTCCTCCTGACTCCAGGGCCTAAGTTCTATCCACTACACCACCTAGCTGCCCCAGAGATGCTTTTTTCTAACATATCTGACATATTGTTATCTAGCCTTTGTGTAAACATCTGGAGCAGAGGTGAGGACCTGCGGCCTCAAGGCCACATGTGGCCCTCTAAATCCTCAAGTATGGCCCTTTGACTGAATCCAAATTTCACAGAACAAATCCCCTTAATAAAAGGATTTGTTCTGTAAAACTTAGACTCAGTTAAAAGGCCACACTCAAGGACCTAGAAGGTCACATGTGGCCTCAAGGCTGCAGGTTCCCCACCCCTGAATTCTGGGGGAAATCTACCCCTTCATTTCACTTTTGGATGGTGTTTCATTCTTCTTTTGTATAATTCTGATTGTTAGGAAGTTTTTCCTTTTACCAAGCTAATAATAACCAAATATCATTAAACTGCTATACCCATTTATAATTTCTTTTTATTCCATTCCTGCTAATGCCAGACTCCATCTAAACTTATTCTTCCTTCTAACTGTTAACTTTAATTCCTTCACTTCTGGCTCCAACTACGCTTTCTTATGTATGTTGATTGGCAGAAGGAAGTGAGCTAATAGGAAAAAAAAGATTAAAAATTAAAGAGATGGGTATGATTTTGGGCATCACCTGGAAGAAAAAAATGGGATAGGATAGAATAAAGAGTGAAACTATAGGGATAAGCCTTGGCAAAGAGAGTGAACACATCTTTTTGGGAGACTGAAATAAAAGAGGGCGAAAGGTGTGTGTGTGTGTGTGTGTGTGTGTGTGTGTGTGTGTGTGTGTGTATGTGTGTGTATGTGATTTCCAAGGGTTCTGAGATGTCTGATAGGGAGAACAGGATACTCATGTATGATGGGCTCTATTTTCTCAGTGGGAAGGAAGGGTGGGTATAGTATGAGTCTTGAGAAAAGAAGAGAAGTCTTACAATTATCTTAAAAATGTTTAATAGAGGGGTAATTAGGGTAAAATAAAAGAATTGCCCTTGTAGCATTAGCAGCTCATTTGAAATTAAATAACACAAATTTATACTGGACCTAGAAAGCAGAGTTGTGTGACTTTTTTCATTAGCATGTGACCTGAACTGGAAGAGGATGATGTTGGGGGTAATCAAAGCATGTCTAGGCATAGGGGACAATAGGTCAAGGGCACAAAGAAGTGAAGAGAAGAAAACAAAATAAAGTTGAACTGGTTAACTACAGGGTCAATATTGTGAAGGAAGGAAAGTGAAGTGAAAGAAGTGATGGTATAGGAGGGATAAAAGAACTGGAGATTATAGTGAGGAAGAAGAAGAAGAAGTCACAGAGCAAGGCACTGGAAGAAATGGAAGGAAGGGAGATTTTAGCTGCATTAATAAATTTCAGATCTTTTGACCATGGAAGTAAAATACCCACAGGTGATATTGAGATCAAGAGTTTGACTTGTCCTTTGGTGTGGTATGTTAGAAATCAAAGGAATCAAAGGAAAGAAAATCAAAGTTGAATTGTAAAACCAATTTTTTGTTGAAAAATGTTTATGGAAACATCTACATAGGATGTTGCTAAAGTCCTTGATATAAGGGCAAGGATTGAGTATGGAAAGAAAGACTTTCAGGTACTGAAGTCCTTGATAAAGGAGGAGTAGATAACTGTGGCAAGGATCTGAATGAGGTAGTCTAGGAAGAGAAAATCTGAAAGAAGAAACCACTGAATGAAAATGATAGAGGGACAGTCTGCCAATAAGAGTAGAGATCAAGGACTTTTCTTCTCATTTTCTTGGACCAATGTGTTGGGTAGCATAAGAGGAGATGCACCCAAAACTGAAGAGCATGGTCACGGATGTAGTGATTTGGTTAAAATAGCTCTGGAAGTGAATTGGTGACTCAGAAACATTCAGTTCAATTCCCTATATTTTCTACATATATAGTTACAAGCAATGTGAATTCATGTACTGACCCTGAGGCAACTACTCCCTCACAAAATCCAGTGGGATTTTTGTTGTTGTTATTGTTTTGCTTTTTTCCCCTCCCAGTCCTCCTCCATCTTTGAACTCTCTGCAGTGCTTCATGCTACCAAGCACATTCGGTTACTGGATACTTCTCTTTTTCCTTGGCTTCAGAGACATCAAAATTTCCTCTTTTTCTTCTGCCCTCTGTAACTATTCTCTTTCTGTGCCATCCTCTTTAAGGTGATCATTCCAAAAAGTTTTTGAAATCTTTGGCGTTCTTCTCTTTGCACATTTGGCAATCTCATTCACTCTTGCAGCTACGAATACCACCTCTATAAAAATGACTCCCACATTTTCAACCCAAATCTCTCCTCTGAGTTTCAATGTGATATCCTACCAGCAGAACTGGTGCTCAACATGTCAAAACTCAATATGTCCAAATATAAATAGCTAATTATTTTCACCTGAACATCACCATTTACTTAGTTGTTCTTGTTTGTTCACCAAATTAATGTATACAAAATGCTTTGCAAATTTTAAAGTGTGATATAAAACAAGTTATCACCATAATTATGACCATTTTTATTCTTCCTTCTTCCATGCCTCTTATTGCTGTTCCTTTATGTAGTCTTGTCAATTCTCTTACAATATCTCTTACATCAATCCTATCTTTGTATCCATTTCCACCACTGATTTTAGAACTTCACCATCACTTCTCTGGAACAAAGCAGAAGACTTCTAATATATATGTCCTCTTCCACTGTCTCTACTCTTCCATTTCCCACGACCAATCGACCCTTCATTACTGCTGCCAGATTAACTTTCCTTGCATATAGACTTGGTAAAGTCTATTTTTTTTGATGACACTTTATCACCAATTCAAACCTCCTTGCCTGACTCAAGTCCCTTTACAAGTTAATATCACCCTACTTCTCTGGTTTGATTTTTTATTATTTACTCTTCATACATCAAATGCTTCTGACTAACTGGATAACTCTCTATCTTCTGAAATCACCATGCATTTTTATCACATTATCCCTTATACCTGGAATCACTTCCTTCCCTCTCTTTGCCTTGGAATTTCACTTCCTTTCACTGGATCTATTTTCATTAGTTCATATCTTATTACATGACACTGCTTTACTTCATTGGCAATGGGGAATGGAACATTAAAAGTATTCATTCTAATATAGCATGTCTTTAATACTCTTTCTTTCCCTTCCTCAAATACCTCATATGACAAAATCTTGGTGAACTCCTTAAATCACCAAAACTTAGGTATGCTACAAAGCCAAATCCTGGATTAACTCTAATGTCAGAGATTTCATTTCTGTAGTCCCTTGACCTCCAAAGTGGAGCCTCTTGCTTTGACTCCAAAGGGGTGTGGCCCTATTTCAAGGTAGGTATATGGTGGGAGATGAGAGAGTGGGAAGATGGGATACATCCAGGGGTATCTGAGCTGCTGGAACCTATTACATGGCTGGAGATTGAATTGTGAAATTTTCAGTGTGAACATTTACACCTTGGAAATTTGCAAATGCTACAAATCAGGGCTTAATTTGTTGTTTTGTTAATTGTCTAGATTAAAGTGGTAGAGAAACTTAATTTCTTAATTAATGCAGATTAAACTTAAAAGTATGTCATATATACATACACACATATATGTATATGTGTATATATATGTGTGTGTGTGTGTATGTGTGTGTGTGTATATATATATATATATATATATATATATATATGTAGAGGGACACTTTGTTAAACATTTACCAGAACCTCCATGGATGCATCACACTCTTCCTGGGATAACTAATCATGGGCCTTTCTGCACCACCACACCATCCCCTTCACTCATAATAATTCAAAATTTCCCACCTCTTCACCCCTTTACTTTTGCTTTCCCATTACCCAGTTGTTGAACCCTGTTATGGGCAGTTATAACCTAATGTCATTCCAGGAATTCACAACAACTGCACAGGCAACAAAATCTCTCATTAACTCCCCCATTCCAGCATATCATATCACCTCATTGTCCCCACCCCAGATCACTTTATGGCTGCTACTGGTGCTCCAGCAGGTGGGCTTTGCATTCTGGGACAGTGGCTGTCTGTGAGTCAGATGGCTCTATCTTTCAAGTTTTCTTTTGTTTTGGTGGAGAATAGAATGAGTAGAATAGGATGAGCAAGCATCATTTGGTTTGCTATTTCCATTATACATCTCATTAACTTATCTTTCCCCCCAAACTTACTATTCTTCTTTACTTTTATATTTCTCTCAAGGGTACTGACAACCTTCTATTCTTTCAGGTCCTGAAACTCCTCATTATCTCTTTTCATGGATCTGAAACTGCTCTCTTCAAAGGTACCAATGTTCTCTTAGTTGCCATATAAAATGGCCTATTCTCAATCCTCATTTTTCTTGACTTCCCAGTAACATTTGACACTGTTATTCACTGTCTGCTCTTAGATACTTACTATCTTCTCTGGGTTGTTCAAAGTGATGTGTGTTACTTATGTTAAAAAGAAATATCTCATGGTTGCATATTACAAAAAATTAGAAACAGAAATTCTAAACTAGTTAAAAATCTTCCAAAATGGAGAATTTCACTGGGTTTTGAACCAATTTGTTAAAAATATAAATATTCAACACCTTCTGATTAGTGTGCAGGTCAATTGTTTTACATCAGGGAAGATGGAACAACAAAAACCTTTGCATATTTGGTGGATGGGATGGGAAAATGAGTATTATATCTTAGTAAGTACAGCCTGTAATACCCTTTTCCCATTTGGTTCTGTTTATCTGTGTGAGGTATGTTTTTAGCTATGACAACCTTTAAAATGAAATAAACTTAAATTAGAACCAGACCTCCAAAATGTGTCACAATGTGTCAAACCAAGATTTTGAAATATGATGAAGCCTTACTCTCACCAGAAAAAAAATACTGATAATTATGGTATAAACAAAAAGGTTTTTGTGCCAATGATACCTAAAATGTTTTAAAAATATAAATTCATCTTGCCCTCATCCTTTAAATGTTCTTATTCTCATGTAAACTGGATAATGCATATAAGAATTAGCATAATAGTACCTGAATATAATTTGTGAATAAGTAAGTATATTGGGAGTGTTCTCAACATTGTTTTACTGATAGGGATGGCTGACCAAAAATGTCTGGAAATTGCTGAACTGTTATACTACTTTTCCTCAGTTATAAAATGGAAGTATTGGAGTAGATGAATCTCTAATATATTTTTTCCTATGGGGAAAAGATAGGGTGATTTGGATATATATGCATGATGTAGGTATACTTCAAAAAATAGACAATAATGGGATGGGGAAGAAACAGTTAATTTTCCATCTCCAAAGGCATTCCATAAATTTTCATTGTGTTGAACCAGGAAAAGACTTCAGGTGACCCAGGATGATTTTCATAGACTAGTTCTACTAGACTAATTTCTCTTGTGTTCTCTGCTCTATCTGCAGACTTAAATAGCTAAGCCTAAGAAGAAAAAAAAATGAATGAAAATCCAATCATTGCTATTCTTTTATTTAAAGCTCTGGACATTTGCAGAAGAAAAAAAAGCCCCCAGGGGTTGAAAAATACAGATTAGGAATATTGAATAAGAAAACTACTTTCTACAATGTATCTTTTGGCATATGGTGGTTTCTAATTTTGAATATTAATAATAAGTTAGAGAACAATGATGGTTTTACTCAGTGTTATGTCCCTTTGCAATTTGCAAAGGCTTTTTGGACCTCTTTTGCCATTTGGGTTAGTCTATTTTTTAAGGTGTTATTTTCTTCAGGATTTTCTTTTTTGGATCTCCTTTAGCAAGCTGTTGACTCATTTTTTCATGATTTTGTAGCATCACTGTCATTTTTCTTCCCATTTTTTCCTGTACTTCTCCTACTTGCTTTTCAAAATCCTTTTTGAACTTTTCCATGGCCTGAAAGCAGTTTATATTTTTCTTGGAGGCTTTGGATGTAGGATCTTTGACTTTGTTGTCTTCTTCTGGTTGTGTGTTTTGATCTTCTTTGTCACCAAAGTAATTTTCTATAGTCTGAGTTTATTTTTATGCTGTTTGTTTATGTTCCCAGCCAAGTACTTGACTTTTAATCTCTTTGTTAAGGTAGGGCTCTGCTTCCAGTGTGAAGGGTATACTGTCCCAAGCTTCAGGGATTTTGTGCTTCTGTTTTCAGAGGTACTTCTAGGGACTTGTAAATTTTCAGTTATTCCAAGGTAGTATGATCCAAGGAGAAGAGGTGTTTACTCCTTTCCTGGCCTGTTCTCTGGTATATGAATGACTACAAGCACTCTTTTCTGCCTGGGAACTTTGAGGAGGACTCCCTCTCCAATAGTGCCTCAAGCTCCGCCACACTAGCACTCTTCACTCCAGGACCACCACCCAGGACTGCAACCCAGATCCAAGCATGGGCAAAACAAGAGAATTCTACCTCAGCACCAGGAAAGAGATCTGTGCAGTCCCCCTTTGATAAGCTGCTTGATCCCCACTGCCATCTGTGGGCTGAGAGCTCAGGAAACAGCTGCTGCTGGGGTTGCACTAGGGCCAGGGCTGGACCATGCTCCTCTCACCCAGGTCTGACAGACCTTTCCCACTGATGTTATGAGTTGTCTTTGGTGTTTGTGGATTAAGAAGTCTGGAAACTGCCACAGCTCCCCTTGATTCAGCCCCCTGAGGCCTGCTCTGATTTCGGTGGGGACCATCTTTGTCAGTGCAGCCCTCACTGAACTGTGCTCCTTTCCCAGCCCAGTGCAACAGACCTTTCCAGGTTGTCTTGGGCAGGAAATTTGTTTCATTTTGTCTTTTTATGGGTTCTGCTGCTCTAGAATTTGTTTAGAGTCGTTTTTTTTTTTTTTTTTACAGGCATTTGCAGGGGTTTGGAGAAGAGCTCAAGCAAGTCACTGCTTTTACTCTGCCATCTTGACTCCACCTCCTGGAGTCATTAGTTTCTTTCAAAGATTATTTCAATTGCTATTTCCATTTAGCCAGCTCTCCTAATTCCCCTAGTTGTTAATATCTTTTACTGCATTACTTGGTATTGATTTTATATATAGCTTATATTTACTTATCTACAAACATGTTGTATTACCTCATAAAATGTAAGCTTTTTGAGGGCAGTGACTTGTATTCTTATTTGTTTTTGTAGCAGTTAGTCTAGTGCCTGTCACAAAATAAGTACTTAATAAATATTTGTTGGTTGACTAATATAATTCTCTCCCTTCCTCTTTCTGTCCCTGCTTGCCTGCCTACATGCCTACTTGCCTACCTGACTACCTGCCTATCAATCAATCAATCAATCTATCTATGTTTCATCATCATCATCTCATCATCTATGCATTATCATCTATCTATCATTTATCTATTATCCATCTATCTACCTATCTCTTGCACAGCCACTGAAAATGGATAATGAGCTAAGCTCAGAATTAAATAAAAGAGCCCATGGGGAAATTGCAAAGTTCATTTTATGATCAGAAACTTCTCCCTGAAGCCAATCCTCATCTTGTTAATATTAATATTTTGCCAGAATTATTAAATTGCTGTAAATCATAAACCACTGTTCAAAATAAGTAAAAATTATTATGATCCAGAGGGCAATGGGAAGGCTACAAACAAGGAACTATGAAGTTGAAACAGAATAAAGGATACCTTCAAAGAAATATATAATTCAAAAAGAAGATGGGTTGGTGGTATAGTCAGAACAAAAGATGATCAGTGAAAGCTTGGGTGCTCCATAGTTATCTTTGAAATGTTAAGAGAATGTGAAAAAGGCTTCCCACAGATAGGTTGGATCCCCTGTGGTCAACTTATAGGAGAACACGGATAAGTGGCACTCAAAATGAGTCTCATTCAGCTTTTTTTGGAGGAAATATTTACCCCAATAAGCTAATAGATGCATTTGAATACTATTTTTAGAGTATTTGAGATTATTAAAGAAGGTGCTAGTAGATAAATACACTTTGACTCTCTGAGCCTTAGGTCAAGCTATAACAAACTCAAGGAAAGTAGTTTTTCATATTTTTAACCCAGTGGTAACTTATTTCACCCCCTACTTTAATAGTAGCTGAACATAATTCTGGCTCTAAAGTACCTATTTTCATGGGCCACAGGAGTAAAAAAAATTGTCTGTTACTTGTTATGTATGAGACCTTGGGTCAGTTATGACCACCCTGAACTTCACTGATTTCATATGTAAAAAGAATGTGATGAATTTGATGGTTTCTAAGGTTCCTTCCAGAGAAGAATCTAAATCTATGGTACTATGATTTTGTAAAAGATATGTATTATCTGGGGCAGCTAGGTGGTGCAGTGGATAGAGTAGTAACCCTGGAGTCAGTAGGACCTGAGTTCAAATCCAGCCTCAGACGCTTGACACTTATTAGCTATGTGACCCTGAGTAAGTCACTTAACTCCATTGCCTAGCCAAAAAAAAGATATATATTGTCTAATATACTTCTTCCTTAAACCCAACATGCACGAAACTGAACTTATCTTTCTTGCAAAGCTCTCTCTTCTTCTAAATTCCCCTGTTACTACTGAGGGTAGCACCAAACTCCCATCACCCAGATTCACCACCTAGCTGTCATCATAGACTCCTCATTTACTCTTACCACCACCAAGCCTCATATCTAATCAGTTACCAAATCTTCTATATTCTGCCTTTGTAATATGTCTGGCACATACTCTGTTCTCTCCTCTTTATGCTGCTACCATCCTAAAAGAGATCTTCATCATTTCATATCTGGGATATTGCAATCAAACCTGCTGATTGGTATCCCTGCCCCCAAATCTCTCTTTACTCTAGCCTGTCCTACATTCAGCTATTAAATTGTTCTTCCAAAAATGCATGTATAATGTATCACATCATATTACATAAATTTTAGTGGTTCCCTATTACCTCCAAGATCAAATATAAAATCTTCTGTTTTTTAAGATCTTTTTTAAGATCTTAAGAGTTTTAAGATCCTTTATAGTCTATTCCCTTCTTACATTGCTAGGATTTTTACATTTTACTCTCTTCCAAGCACTCTTTGATCCAGTGCCACTGTTCTTATTGCTATTCCTCATACATAATGCTGCACCCCCAGATTGTGCATTTTCACTAACTGTTCCCCACACTTGGAATTCTCTCACTCATCATTTCCATTTCCTGGCTTCCCTGGTTGTCTTCAAATCCCAACTAAAATCTCACATTTTATAAGAAGACTCCCCCAATATCCCTTGATGACAGTGCCTTCTCTCTATTATCTTCAAATTATCCCATATAAAATAATCATATTTGCACTTATTTACACGTTGTTTCCTTAATTCGACTTTGAACTTCTTGAGAGCAGGAAATATATTCTGACTTTCTTTGAATCCCTGGCACATAGCCCAGTACTTGGGAAATAGTAAACTCTTAGTAAGTGCTTGTTTGACTTGACTTCTTCCTATGAATGAAAAAAACCAAGGCTGAGTGTGTTTAGGTGAATAGCTTAAGGTCATGCAATTAGTAAATAGCAAAGCAGGGTTTCAGATCCAGGTTTGTTTTTTTTTTTTCTTTTTACTCCAAATCCAATATTCTTTCCCCTGTACTATTCTGTTTCTGTTATTTTACAGAGTCAAAAGGGGATAGTTGTGTTAAAAATTAATAACCCCTGATCTGAGGTTTGGAGAGGGGATGCTTAACAATTGAAAAATGTTATAATTCAATTCAATTCTTCATGTATTTACTGAGCATGTACAATGTGCCTAATACTGCTTTAGACTACAAGAAGAACAGCTTTCTTCCTAGGCTATAGTGTATCCTGTGGACCACCCAGGGCTCTGTGCCCTAATGAGTTCAAGGTATTGTTTTTGGGTAGTGTCTCAAGGAGATAGGCAGTTAGGTAGAAAAGAGGTAGTAGCTGCTACTCCAATAGGACGTTAGGTTTATACTTACAAATAACTTATACATCACCTCTCTGTCACTAAGGAAAATCCCTCTTCCACACAAAACCCTCAGGTTGGAGGCTGCCTTTTGTGATCTATATTTCCCTTACCCATTTCCTTAATTTAACCATCCAAATTAAATATGTAGGGCACCAGACCTCAACCCCTGTAAGGATGACCCTGATGAGTAATACTATATGTGTGTGAATGTATATGTATGTGGATTTATATATATGATAGATACACAATATAATACAATGTATACACATACACACATAAATATATGAAATCTATCCCCTGCCCCTAAGGAGCTTAAAATATAGTAAGAGAGGCACTTCTGGAAGTAGTTGGATAACAAAACAGACCATTATATACATAAGTTCCAAAAGGAACAGCACACTATCTTTATATTTCTGCTTAGTTGATCAAGACTAAATTGGAAGCTATAATTCCATTTTTATGCAATTATAATTAAAGCTAGTTATTTGTAGCCTTGTCATACCCAAGATACCAGTTGTATAAAATATGAAGCAAGTATCCAAAATGGCATATTTTCAGAAATGAAATACTTTCACAAATGACCATTCAAATGCCATATATGTCATCCAAATTTCTTGACAATAATCAATTGATGTGAAGTTTCCTCTTTGCTTATGCTGAGTTTTTTCTTCCTTCCCTTTGCTTCATTTATATTAAAAAAGACCATGTCACAATCCAGGGATTGAAGTATCCCAATTTATCTCAGAGAAAGAGGCCGAGTCAGGGCTATTACAGACCATGGGCTGGGGCTTCACTGAATGGATTGGGCAGATGGAAGAAGAGAGGTTTGAAGAAAGAAAACTTGTTTACTCAACAAAATCTTTATAATCAGCACTGATGGGAAGTGAAGTAATGAAGAAAGTGACAATTTAATTAGAGTTCAGTCTCATTATACAGTTTTAATTTCATCCAAGTGCAATAGCATGTTTACTTATTTCTAAAGCTCATCCCTTTAACCCTATCTTAAATAATTACTTTCTCTTTTTTAGGGTACTACAATCCCCTTTAATACTTCGTGGATCACAAACTGCCATATAAAGATAGAGGGGGTATAATTTGATTCAACAATTATTTATGAGATGCCTACTATGTTTAAAGTATTGAACTAGGAATTAGGAATATAAAGATTAAAGTGAAATAATCCTTGCTCTCAAAGTAGAATTTACATTCTGGTAGCAGGATATAATGCAAACACAGATAAGTAAATAAAAGGCAATTTGAAGAAGGGGAGAAGATTAACAAGGAAAATTTTATGAAGAAAATGTAATAGGAAGAACATTACTCTGAGGAGGCCATTCTGGGGTTAGAGCTGAGCTTAGAGGTTTTGAGTTCTAAATTCTCTCCCTCCCACCCATCCTTTGAGAAGGCAAGCAATTTGATATTGATTATGCATGTGAAATCTTGCAGAATGTATTTCCATATTATGCATGTTACAAAAGAAAACAAAAAAAACAAGAAAAAGATAGTTTTAAAAATGTATGCTTCAATCTACATTCAGAGTTCATCAGTTCTGTCTCTGAAAATAAATACCATTTTTCATTGTGTCCTTTAGAATTATCTTGGATCACTGTCTTGGTAAGAATGGCTAAATATTTTACAATTGGTCATAAAGTGCTATCTTATCCTTAGACCTAGAAGGTATATTTTCCCATGTTCCCCTAATTTATTAGACATATTTTATATCCATATCATTTACCCATTTTGACTTTGTCTTGATATCTGGTGTGAGATCTTGGTCTAGTCCTAGTTTCTGCCCAAATACTTTCCAGTTTCCCAGAAATTTTTGTCAAATGTTGAGTTTTTAATCCAAAAACTTAGATTGTTGGGTTTATTCAAACATTAGATTACTGTGGTCATTTAGCACTGTGTGTTGTGTACCTAGTGTATTCCACTGATCCACCACTCTATTTCTAAGCTAGTACTAGATTGTTTTGATGATTATCACTTTGTAATATAGTATGAAATCTGGATCTGCTACGCCACCTTCCTTCACATTTCCCCCATTAGTTCCCTTGATATTCTTGATTTTATTTCTTCAGGTGAATTTTGTTATTACTTTTTTAGATCTACAAAGTAATTTTAGTAGTTTTATTGATATGGCACTGAATAAGTAAATTGACTTAGGTAGAATTGTAATTTTTATTATATTGGCTCAGACTACCCATGAGCATTTAATATATCTCCAATTGTTTATATATATTTTTTTTTATTGGTGTGAAAAATATTTTGTAATTGTATTTATGTAATCTCTGGGTTTTTTTTTGGCAGGTAGAATCCCAAGTATTTTATATTCTCTGCAGTTAGTTTAGATGGAATTTGTCTTTCCATATAGAAATACTAATGATTTTGGTATATTTTTTATCCTGAAACTAAGCTGAAGTTGTCAATAGTTTCAACTATTTTTTTTTGGTGATTCTTCAGGGTTCTCTAAGGCTAATTCTCACTTAACTTAAATGGGCAGATCCAGAACCTTTTCTCTATCCTCCTAAAAGGAATTTGGTAGGACTTTTCATTGGCCTATTTTTTTCCCAAAAAGTTTAGTATTGGGATTAATTTTTTCTTAAATATTTGGAAGAATTCACTTGCAAATCCATCAGATCCTGGTGATTTTTTTCTTAGACAGTTCATTGATGATTTGTTCAATTTATTTTTCTAAGATAGGTTTATCTGAGTATTGTATTTCCTCTTCTGTTAATTTAGGCAATTTATACTTTTTCTAAGTATTCATCCCTTTCACTTAGATTATCAACCTTACTGGCATGTAATTGGGTAAAATAGCTACTAATAATAGCTTTAATTTAATCTTCTTTGGTAGTGCAGTCATCCTTTTCAATTTTGATACTACTTAATTTACTAATAATACTACTAATTTAGTTTCTTTTTTAAATCAAATTAACCAAATTATCTATTTTGTTATTTTTTGTAATATCAGCTTCTAACTTTATTTATTTATTTTTAAATTTTCCATTTATTAATATCTCCCTTGTCAGGATTTTCATTTTGGTATCTATATGGAGATTTTTAATTTGTTCTTTTTCTAGCTTTTGCAGTTGTATGACCAATTCTTATATACATATATTTATTTCTCCTCCTTGAATCAATTTAGATGTCAATGAGGTTCAAGCATTACCCCACCCCTCCCATTTTCCTTTCCATTGTAAGAGGTATTCCTTGTGCACCTTTTCTATGTGAGATAATTTCCCTCCATTTTCATCTCCTTTTCCCCTTTTCCCAGAGTATCCCACTTTCTAATCTATTCACTTTTTCAACATCCCAACATAATCAACTCACACTCCTACCCACTATGTAAAGTGTATTTAATTGCCTTAATAATGATAAAGTTCTTAGAAATTACATGTATTATCTTTTCATATAAAAAGGTAAACAGTTTAAGCTTATTGAGTTCCTTAAGATTTCTCTTTCATATTTACCTTTTCATGATTCTTGTATTTAAATTTATGCTTGTATTTGAAAGTGAGATTTTCTCTTCAGCTCTCTTCTCTTCTTCAAGAATGCTTGAAAGTCCTCTATTTAATTAAATATCCATTTTTCCCCTCGAAAGATTGTACCCAGTTTTTTTCTGGGTAGATTAATTTTGGTTGTAGTTCCAAATTTTCTGACTTCCAGAATATCATAATCTTAGCCTTCCCCTTCTTTAATGTGATATCCGCTAAATCCTTAGTGATCTTGACTATGGCTCCACAGTATTTGAATGATTATTTTCTGGCTGCTTGAAATATTTTGTCTTTGAGCAGGAGTTCTGCCATTTGGCAATAATATTCCTGTGAATTTTCATTTTGGAACCTCTTTCAGGTAGTGATTGGTGTATTCTTTCAATTTATATTTTACCCCCTGGTTCTAGGATATTTGTGCAGTTTTCCTTCAAATATGATATCTAGGCTTTTTAAAAAATCATGGCTTTCAGGCAGTCCAATAATTCTTAAATTATCTGTCCTTGAAATATTTTCCAGGTCAATTGCTTTTCCAATGAAATATTTCACATTTTCCTCTATTTTTAATTCTTTTGGTTTTGTCTTACTGTTTCTTGATATCTCATGGAATCATTAGTTTCCATTTGTCTAGTTTGAAATTTTAAAAATTAATTTATTTTGAATTATCAACAATCACTTCCATAAGCTTTGGAGTTTTAGATTTTTCTCCCCCTCCCTCCCTCTCTCCCTCCCTCCCTCCCCAAGATGGAGCACAATTTGATATAGGCTATACATATAAATTCCTATTAAACATATTTTCACATTAGTGATGTTGTAAGAATTAGAACCAATAGGAGAAACCACCAGAAAGAGGAAACAAAACACAGCAGAAGAAAAAAATAAGAAATAGTATGCTTCAATCTGAATTCAAACTTGCTAGTTCTTTCTTCTTTGGGGATAGCATTTTCCATCACAAGGCCTTTGGAGATGTCTTAGATCCTTGTATTGCTGAGAAGGGTTAAGTTTATCAATATTAGTCATCACACAATGTGGCTGTTATTGTGTACAACATTCTCCTGGTTCTGCTCACTTCACTCAGCATTGGACCATATAAAGTCTTTCCAGGTTTTTCTGACATCATCCTGTTAATCATTTCTTATAGCACAATAGTATTCCATTACATTCATATAGCACAACTTGTTCAGCCATTCCCCAATTGATGGGCATGTCTAGTTTGAATTTTTAAGGGATTTCTTTTCTTCAGTGAGCTTTTGTGCCACTTTTTCCATTTGACCAATTCTGCTTTTTAAAGAGTTCTTCTCTTCAATGGACTTTTGTGCCTCTTACCATTTGGCCTTCCTTATTCTCTTTTTAAAGCTGTCATTTTCTTCAGTGTGTGTGTGTGTGTGTGTGTGTGTGTGTGTGTGTGTGTGTGTGTGTTCTGTATGTGTGCTTATTTTGCCAAGCCATTTTTTCTTTTTTCATTATTTTCTTGCATTCCTTTCTTTTTCCAATTTTTTCTCCACCTCTCTTATTCAATTTTTAAAATCCTATTTGAGCTCCTCTAGAAATTTGTTGGTGGGGAGGGGTGGGGAAGACTGAAACCAATTCATATTTTTCTTTCAGGTTTTGGATGTAACTGTTTTGACTTTGTTATCTTCTGAGTTCGTGTTTTGATCTTCCTTGTTGCCCGAACATAGAAAAAAAATGTTATTTTTGGTTGTTGTTTGATAAATTATCTAGCCTATTTCTTTACTTTTAACTTTATGTTACAGTTGGTCTCTACTCCCACGGTGAAGGGGGCACTGTCCCAAGCTTTAGGTTTTTTGTGCTGTTTTCTTCAGAGCTAGTTCTGGGTGTCTGTTATTTTTCAGTTCTTCCAAGGTGGTATGATGTAAGGAGAGTTGTGGTCACTGCTCTCCTGGACTATGTGAGTAACCACAAATACTCTTTTCTACCTTCGAATTATAACTAGGATCTCTGTTCCTCTGTGGTCATATGCTCTAGTATGCTTGCTCCTCCTCTCCCTGGGACTATGACCAGAAACTCTGTATGTATGGGCAATGTAACAGAGTTCTGCACTCTGTGCCAGCTAAGGGCCTCCTGTAATCTCCTTTTGATAAGTAGTCTGAACCTTTTAATGTCTGTGGGCTTAGAACTTTAGAAGCTGCCACTGCAGATTCAATTTCTCCCAAGACATGCTGCTGGCTTGCTGAGGTGTGGCCTGTGCTGGACTACACTCCACTTGTACCCTCTTCCAGGAATTCTTATTGGCTTGTGTCCAATTCACATTTTTCTTTGAGACATTACTTGTAGCTGCTTCGACTTCATTGTCTTCTTCTGAGCTTGTGTTTTGATTTTTCCTGTCACCAGAATAGCTTTTTGTGGTCAGGGCATTTTTAAAATATAATTTCCATACCTTATTTCTTGATTTTAAACTTTATGTTAATGTTCAGCTCTGTTCCTTGTGTGTATGGGGAGAGAGGCACCACCTAAAGCTTCAGACTTTTTCTTACTGATGTTTTCAGAGATTTGGGAAGTTGGAGGTTTCCAATGCTTCCAAGGTGGTATGATCTGGGGAGAGGTATGGTCACTGCTTTCCTCATCTGCACTCTGATCCTTACCCAGGAAGGGCCCCTGATCCCATGGGATAGAAATTGATATTGATTCTAAGGGTCTCTGATCCTTTGAGACTGTGATACTGTTTCTCAGGGTCCCTGATCTCTTGTGACCAAAAGCAAAATGGTTCCCCAGGGATTCTATCACCTCTTAACCAAAAGTGGTCCTCTCTGCTTCTCAACTATGACCCAGAAGTTGGTATAGGCAGTAGAGTTGCCAAACAGCCATTGGTCCTGTGTGCTGTGCTAGCACAGGAGTCTCCAATAAATTCTTTCTGACCAGTTGCAAAGTCTCCTTCCCATCTTTGGCTTGAATGCTCCCAAAGCTTCTGCTGCTTCTGTTGCCACCACCTGATCCCATCATTGGTATTTCATCCATGTGGGCTTTGGTTCAGCCTCCAATTCCATGTCACAGATCTCTCCTTCTGACCTCCTAAGTTGTCTTGCACTAGACGAATGTCTCATTCTGACCTTTTGATAGCTTTGCCACTACAGAATTCAATTTGAGGTATTTTTTAGCTGTTTGGAAGAGAATGTTGGGAGAACTTTGCTGAGTGCTTTTTACTCTGCCTTGTACTTTATTTTCTTTTTTTTGCACACACTCTCTCTCTCTTTCTCTCTCTCTCTCTCTCTCTCTCTCTCTCTCTCTCTCTCTCTCT
>NW_020954650.1:1245691-1480337 GCF_900497805.2 Vombatus ursinus
CAGATTTGAACTCAGTTCCTTCTTACTTCAGGGCCAGTGCTCTATCTACCATACCACCTAGTACCCTTTGCACATTATCTTTTTAAAAATTATTTGCAGGATTATTACATTTTATTTTTTCTAATTACATGTAAAAACAATCCTAAATATTCATTTAAAAATTAAATTCCAAATTTTCTCCCTCTGTCCCTTCCCTTATCCCTCCCTGAGATGGCAAGCAATTTGATATAGGTTGTGTATGTGCAATCATGCAAAACATATTTCTTTATTAGTCATGTTGATTTCATTGCTTTCTTAGGATTTTAGTGAGAAGGGATTATCAAGTTTTATTATAAATGTGAGATAATAACATCTATCACTTCAAGATTTGTTTTATCTCTTCGGATCCTTACAACAGCCTTACAAGGTAGATGCTATGAAAACCATTTTAAAGATGAGGAAATTGAGTCTGAAAGGGATCAAAATATTTGCCCTCAGTCACAGAGCTAGTAAGTATCTGATGTAGAATTCTAACTCAGATCCTTCCAAATCAAAGTCTAGCACTCTATCCATTATTCTACCTAGCTGTTTGATACCTATTATGATATCAATTGTTACAAATGTATTACTGATATAATTTTTATAAATAATTTATTTTATTATCTTGATATAATTATCCTTAGAACAAGAAGTTAATCCTAATCCTGGATATTAAAAAAATTATGAGTGAATTAACTTCATTGCTACTAGTATTTGTCTAAGACTTCTCTCTATTTTTCCCTTGCTGTTTGGAAATGTGAGTCCACATCACAACCATTATATGCTTTAGTTGGATTGCAACATGATTGAGTATAGAAATTTTATATTTATGTTGTGAATAAATATGAGGCTTAACATTGCTATATTTATAATTAAAATTCAAGAAGTCAGCTCTCTCATTTTGCAACTGGGGAATTAAGATTCATACATATTAAGTCATTAGTTCCAGGTCATACAGCTAGCTAGTCATAGAATGAAACTCTTCTGACTTCTCCATTATGCCAAATTAAAGAAGGTCTATTTCTAAGCTAGAAAGGCTGATGGAGAGTTTAAAAAATAGAAGTTGCAATATCACAGTTTTTTATGAAATACACAGTGAAAAGACTATTTGCAAGTTACCTCAACTCCCATCTCTCCTCTTAGTCAGGATCCTAGGATACAGCATTGTGAACAGTTGAAAGATAACAGCTTTGTGTGCCCTTTAGGGTGCAGCTCACTGAGGGAGTGAGTTGGTGTGTACTTCAATCGTAATTCAACTTTAAAACCCCCACATGTTTGAAGAATCCTCTTATCCTTTCCTTTAGCCTTTTTTCTCATCCCTCAGGGAGACACAGTTCTGCTTACCAGTATCTTATGGTTTGTCCTCACTTAATTCAGCTTGTCCATGTGATTCTTAATATTAAGCTTACTGAGAAAAGATAGAGAATATAATTAGAATATGTTACTTACTTATTTCCCGGCTATTGAAAATGTCACCATGTTCTTAAATCTATACCAGTGCTATTAGCCTCAATTTATTGTTGAGTAACAGCCAAAAGTATAATTATTAACATCATGTTAAAATACCAAGGTTATCAAGTATTTAT
Organism: Vombatus ursinus; assembly: GCF_900497805.2. Taxonomy (NCBI): domain Eukaryota; kingdom Metazoa; phylum Chordata; class Mammalia; order Diprotodontia; family Vombatidae; genus Vombatus; species Vombatus ursinus. The sequence continues at coordinate 1,247,296 of NW_020954650.1, forward strand.
ATGTTTGGTGGGAATAAGAATTGGGTAGGGGATATTATTGCTAAGGGAGTCAGTCATAGCAAGGACCTGGATTACCTTTTGGGGTTTGTATTTAGTCCCAAATATTAACAAGTCACACCTCAACATGTCCAAAATTGAACTCCCTATCTTTACACAAGGACCTACCCATTCCTTAACTTCTGTTTCTTTTCATAAAAAAAAATGACACTCCAGCCCTGCCGCCTCTACTCAGATCATAATCTTGACACTGGTAATGTCCACTGAAAACATTCTAGTTCACGCTGCAATTTCTTGATGCTTAGACTATTGTAATTGTCTACTAATTGGTTCTGCCTCTAGTCTATTGCCTTTCTAACTCATCTTTCATAATGCTATCAAAGTGATTCTTCTAGGTAACAAATCTAGTCATGTTACTCTCCTGCTCAAAAATCTTTAGTGGCTCCCTTTTATTACAGAATTAAATTCCACCATGCTCTAGTTCCAACTTACCTTTCTTACTTTATTTTATATTACCCTGCTTCAATCACACTAACTTCTCATACATTATCCATAATATATATATATATATTTATATATATATAATCTGATTCTGACCACAAAATCTTACTTAATTTACAATATACTTTGCATACAGTGTTAACAATGTTACTTCATGAACTCAAAATTTCATCAGTGTAAGATTTTAGAGAGAGAAAGAAAGGCAGTTACAGAGACAGAGAAGAAAGCAAACTGATAATAGGGATTTGCTTTGGGAAAAAAAAACCCCAACAATTTTCCAAGGAATGTCATAGGTTCAGTGAAAATTCAATCTCTTCTGCACTCTCTATTGCTCTATTGTATAAGGAGAACTCCATTAAAAGTATTTTAGTTTTCTAATTTTTAAAAATTGGTAATCTATGTATAGTATATATCAAATCAGTTCATTCCAATATGCAATTAACTGGAACACCACAATCTGAGTAAAAAGCTATTTCCTGCATTTAGTGTCATACAGATTTCCATCTCCCAAGCATCTTATCAGCCCCCTCCACCACAGAATCTTTCGTTTTTCCACTTGTTGATGCCTTTTGGGCATGGTTTGAGTGAGGAAGAACATAAGCAATTTGGGTTTCTGGAAAGCTCCACTGTTGCATTTTCTAATTTAAATAGCAATCTCTCCATCAAAGGTACAAGGATATTTTATTAAAATGTGTTGATAAGATTTTAAAGTCAGAAATGATTAGAACTCTGACCTAATCATTATCAATCCCATTGATACTGCTGTAATAACATTTTCCTGAATGGGCTCCTTTGGTGCTAATGTGAATACCATAGATACTTCTAGGGAATTTCTGCTGTAGTTTAGTGCTATTAACAGGGCCATTATTTAAATGTGGTTCATGACCTTACACGTGAGATTTTTTAAAAGTGATTTATTATATACTACCAAACAGAAGAGCGTTAAAAAATTTTTTTTAACTCTACATCAGGATAGTCTGTGATTATCCTTCAGTAACATATCTCTAGTATGAATCAATTTTATCCTCAAGATAAAGAAGCCGTGCTGTCACCTTTTGCACCTTCCCAGAAACAAATCTCCAATAATAGCCTTTTATTAGGGCAATCTGATGAACATGGATATAAGGCCATGATCCTATTTTGTTTGGTAAAAAGATAAACTGGGAATTTAAAGGAACACAAAATAAGAGACAAATTCTTCAATATGAAATTCTAAAACAGGGAAGAGAATAGAATTAGTAACTTCACTGTCAGAGAGAAACATTTTGATTACTTAAACACTTCCTCCTTAAATACTCCCTGGCTCATGCGGGCCAAAGAAAAGGTAGGGTTGAAAATTGTCTTGCCACACATTGGGTAGTTAGAAGGCATGGTTCTATTCCCAGTTCTACCATTAACTAGAAATGTCACTTTGGGCATAATTTGCTGCTTCCTTCAATGTTTCAATGGACTGGTGAACATTTCTATGCAAGTACTCTTTCTAATTAACTATTCAGATCACAACCCACCCATACCTTCTCATCATATGAAATTTTTAGGCACATCTTTGCACAATCATCTGAATGTTCTTGGAAGTTCTGTTAGATCTTTTACCATTTCGTGAATGCCCAGGGTAGCACAGTGGCTGTTGAATATTATATGCTTTCTGTATAGTGACCCATTTCCTTTTTTGTTTATACATTTCCTGTGTGGTGTAACTGATGTATTTCTTGTCTGCAAATCATTATTGGTAAAGTGATAATGGTATTGGTAATGTATTTCTACCCAAAACTCCCTTCTCCCTGGCCCTTTTATCATATTTAAAATTTTAATTTCTTTAAGATTTTGATATTCCACAAATTGTAACCATATAATGGTGAGAAAATATAGAATTACAAAGATGAATTTTTGTGTCAGGAAGTATCTAATCTATTCTCTTATTTAATTCTAAGTCCAAATCATTGTCAATTAGTATGGTCTGACCAACATGAATATATATATGTGTGTGTGTGTGTGTGTGTGTATCTGTGTGTATGCAGATACACAATATGTATGTATATATATTTGTACGTGTGTGTGTATAGCAACAACAGATGTATTGATACATTAGTTAGTGGTTTGGCCATCCAAATGAATTTCATAGTCTAGGCAACAATTATTTTTTAATCTGCTAGTCTTGATCAATTTTTTTTTGATTGATTGTAGGTGTCAATGAGGAGGTCTTATTATATTTTGTGTGATGCAATAAGTACATCTACAGAAAATAGAAGCATAAAGAAGACCTTATTATCTGGAGAGGTTAGGTGAGCAGTAGGACAGAGCACTGCATGTAGAATCAGGAAGGTCGCGGTTCAAAATTTGTTTTAGGCACTTTACTAGTTGAGTGACCCTGGACCAAGTCACTTAACTTTTCTCAGCCTCAATTTCCTCATCTGTAAAATGGAGATAATAGTAGTATTTGCCTTTCAGTATTGTTCTGAAGATAAAAGCAGACAAGATTTGCAAAATATTCTATATATTTTATAGCACTATATAAATGCTAACTATTATTATTACCTTAGAAACAAACTCCTTGTTAGTCATTTTTGATCTTCCATTTCCAGTATGAAAGTCATTCTCCTTGGTAAAGGAAATATAAGTAAAGTGAATATTGAGCATCTCTGCCTTCTCCTCATTGTTAATTATCATCATTTCATCCATTCCAAGCAAAGATTCTGTCTTTTCTTTGATTCTTCTTTTTCTTCCAGTATAACCAAAAGCAAACAAAAATATTCCTTTGTCTTTAGCTTCCATCACCATCCTGAGCTCCTTCTGAGCTTTAGCATTCCTGACACTTTGTATAAGACTATTCTACCTTCTTATATCCAGCCTCTGCTATCTGGCCTTACTTCCATCTTTTGTATACTTACTTCTAAAATCTGAGTAATTTAGAGTAAACCATGGATATTGTAATTTCAGGGATCATGGAGAATATGTTGACAATGATGTTTATAATATAGTAGCAAAATAATTTATCAAAGTAATGGAAATGACAAGTGAGGATGAGCTTACATTTCTAAAAACAGGTGGAGGCCTCGATAATATCTTTGTAGAATGGATTAGAGGCCTCACTGGGTTAGGTTTAACTAGCATTTTTTAATATGAAACTGAGTTATTTGTTTGTAAACCAACTTGGCAACTGGATCTTAAACAACAAGTATTGCCCAGTGGTTTAATTCTTAGATTTTATACAATCCATAAGGATTATGCAATTTCGGGAGCTGGATTCAGGTAGACATCACTATGTTTCTGAAACCAAGAGAGATACTCTGTTCAATCTTTAGGTAAACTCTTCTGCAGAATTCCCTGTCAGATAGAGTTGGTGAGTTTCATAATTTTCATATATGAACTATGATCTATAATCATTTGATCAGACAAATCCCCTTTTAATTCCTTATTGGAATAATTTCTTTTGGAATCTTCAGTTTCATTTTAGAGCATCATCCATCCTTATTAAGTTGATTTCTCCCTTAGTATTTTGGTCCCTGGGATCCTACTTATATTTTCTCTGAACTTTTTAGAATCTGCTTTCCCCAAATCTAGGAAACCATTGAGACCATGCCTAGATTTTGTTTTGTTTTGTTTTGTTTTGTTTTTAGGCAATTGGGGTTAAGTGACTTGCCCAGGGTCACACAGCTAGTAAGTGTCAAGTGTTTGGTCTGAGGCCAGATTTGAACTCAGGTCCTCCTGAATTCAGGGCCGGTGCTTCATCCACTGTGCCACCTAGCTGCCCCTATGCCTAGATTTTTTCTCCTTCTAGAGAGGAGTTGTCATATCTCCACAATTTCCATCATTTTTCTTAGCAACTAGTTTCTCCTGCTCTTGAGAATCAGATACAGAATACCATTTCCCCTTGTTGGTTCCTCCAACTTTCAAAAGAAATATTAACATTAAGTCAAGAAGTTGTTATTGGCTGTGCTTTCGATAGAGATTAAGCTCCAGCAGATGTCTTTAATTTGAAGATCTCCTTCTTCCACCTCTGGCCCTGCCATTACCATTATATATATCAAGTCTCTCTGTCAGGATTGTGATGCTCCCCACAATTCTCATTTATTTTTTTCCTGTCCAAATGGTCTATAATTTAATGACAAAGTCATTTTTGCTTGTCCCTTTGTTAGCCTTCAATCAAATATGCTTTGTTATGCCTCCTCTCTTAATAGTTTCTCAATTTTCTTACATGACTATATTTTCTCAGTATACAGTGCTATCTCCTTCCTGTTCTTACCTGTCTTGTTTCTTTTGAATAATGTATATCAATTTAGAACTATGTTCTATTAATGGGTTTCATTCCACTATGTATTGATGATATTTTGAACTCAAATTTGCCTCCTTGCATTAGAATGCCTAACTCTTTTCTATTGTCTAAAATTTGAACATTTGCATATAGATATTTGAGGCTATAAGTTTCACTACTGGTTTCTTTCTTGGATTTCATTGCTTTAGAACTTCTGTGTCTCAAATGTCATCCTTCCTCTTTTGTAGCTACTGTCAATGGCATCTAATTTGGTTTACATTCATAGACAATATTCTCCCTTTGTCATTTTTTTAGTTCAAAGTCTTTTTAAAAATTAGATTTGGTATGCCATGACACACCAAGAAAATACATCTTAATCAGACTTTGTTAAGTAGACTTCATCTTTGGCCAGGAAGCTGTCATCCTTCTATACTAAGTCAATATCTAGAAATCCAAATTTTGTCCTCAGATACTGACTTTCTAGGTAGCTATTCATTTTCCAGATTAATTATTTTTCTTCTGTATCCCTTGCCTTTAATGGACAACAGGGAGAAGAAAAGTACAAAATGTGACCTTTGGTCTCCAGTTTCTTGCCCCAAAACTTCAGATTTATTAGAAATAAATATGATAGTGGCATTTGTTTCCATGTGAATCAGCAAAAACAGGTAATTATTGTCCATTTTGATAGGGCTTATGAAATTTTCTGTTATGTCAATTTGTGCATTAAGGAATACAAGACACCTCTCTATTATAGGTTAATATATCAATAGATTGATAAATCAGTACCTCTGAGAAGAGAAATACCAATCCCTATCACTCTTTTCTTTTCTTCTTACTCTTCCTGCATGATAATCTCTTAAAAGATGACTTTTATGACTCCAAGTTTATATTTTTGTGAGGCTAAGCTGCTTCTTCCTGGGAAGCAACTGGTGGAACAGTGGCTGGATAGAGCTATGGGCCTGGAATTAGGAAGCTCAAATCTGAGTTCAAATCTGGCCTCAAACACTTACTAGCTTTGTGACCCATGGCAAGTCACTTCAACTGTTTGCTCAGTTTCTTCAATGTAAAATGAGAACAATAATAGTACCTACCTCTCCATGATTTAAAAAGCACTTAGCACAATGTCTGGCACATGGTAGAAACTATATAAATGCTTATTACTTTTCCTCTCTCCTTCCTCCTTAGATCATCCAATTCCTTCTTCAGAAAAAAACTCAAATATTTTTTGCAAAGACTTTATTGTATAGCTGTTTTTCTTTTCTCCTCTGTACAATACTTGCCAACATAATGACAAAAGTAGTTTCCCCTCTGCCACCTCAGACAACATTTTTGCTCAAGATTGGAACTTCACTTCTACTAGGAATATTTCCTTTTTCCTAACAACCTGGAGTGTGGAGAATCATTCTTTAAGTCCTTTTACTTTCTTCTACCACAGAAACACAGATAAAAATCACTTGGCTAAGGCAGAAATATAAACACTGCCTACTGCAGTACAAATCACTGTATAATTCCCCTTATTCTCCATAATGGTTGAGATTTTTAACCTTTTTAAAAAATTACTTGTGGGTATTTTAACACTAATGGCAAACACTCAATTGAAACTTTTATGGCCAAGTATCACATTTTAATAATTTGACAACCACACTCAATTTGCTTTCCTTAGTGTTAAGAACTCAAGATGTCTCTCCTTAGCCTTGTACCAACCACCAGTTTAACCAGATTACCCTACCCACCCATCTAATCTCACTTTGCTTTACCCTCTAATTATTACATTTACTTATTTTTACTTTACCTTGTTTTGCTAATTGCCTTATCTTCCTAGATTCTTAACCTTCAGTTTCTTCTCTTTCATCTGGTTTAAACCTCTCAATTCTCTTTAATCCTTTAATATTCTCATTAATTGTCCTTGATCCACTTCTTGTTTCAACCAGAAAACAGAATACAGAATACAGACCAATATCTGGTCCTAGAGATTGTTCTTTAAATTGTTCTTAATTTCTTCTAAATTTCAACAAATTCTTCTTCCTCAAATTCAATATCCAGTGAAACTCACCTGTCCAAACCCATCTAGGGCACCTATACAGTCTTCCTTTTCCTCATTCTGCTCAACTTTAACAAAATCTTGGTATCTTCCTAGATTAACATATGAATGAGAGACATTTTGCTTGAAAAGAAACTTAAAATCCCTGTTTTAACACTCTAGAAATGTTTTTTTTAATAACTTTTCATAATTTTTCACAATTAACCAACAGAAAACCTGATGGAATCTTGTGTCCTCTATACTTTCACATCAATTATGTGACTGTGAAGATGTCATAAGTTATAGAAAGTAATCTTGCCTGATCCCATCATGTATTTTTATCAAGGATACCTTCTAGTTACGTGTAGGTTGTTTTCATCAAAAAAACTTCAAAGAAATTAAATAAAAAGAAACTACATATGTCAGTAGTTAATGATCCGTGTGTGTGTGTGTGTGTGTGTGTGTGTGTGTGTGTGTGTGTTGTGCTAGACTTGGAGTCAAGAAGACCTGGGATCTAAATCCTTTGTCAGACATTTACTAGCTATCTGACTAGGTAAACTACTCCTCTGGGCCTTAAAGGATTGGTCTTGAGGACCACTAAGGTCTCTCTCAAGCTCTCTAGTTCTATAGTCCAATTACTTCACGATTTTATTTCCTAATCAGTTTTCCTCTTTGAGTTATCTTGATATCCCTTAATACTTTCAGTGTCACCTTGAGCATACATTCCTTTTTACTATTTACAGATGGTATGAAAACTGGAAAATTCTTTGTATATTTCATGTCCTTTCCCAAGACTATACCTTAGTCATTGCTGTAGTAAAAGTTGACTGCTCAGGACTGAAAGCCATTTTGTCTTTCTTTTTTATGGTTTGTATTCATGACTTAGAAGCCGCTGTAGTGGTTGATGAACCTCTCTTTCTCTATACTTAGGCTCTTTTTCAGTGAGTGGACTGTTTTTCTCTAGTACTGTTTTCAAAAGGTTTTTAGGTTATTAGAACCTTCAGAAGCATACGATTCACTAATATTGCCTTCAACAATTTAGAGTCATTTCCCTTTATGGTGTGGTGACAGAGGGGGCCTTTTTCTGAAATATAAAAGACATATTGGCATGAAGTTTCTGAGTAGTCTACAAGCCTCTGGCTCCTTTCCTTTCTTAACTTTGAGAATATAAGTTATGACATTCTTGCTCTCAAAAAACTAATAATTTATTAGGAGAGATAAAAAGCACACAACTATAAACAATTTGCTACCAATTAGAGATTTCACACATGATAATACATATCATTGTCATTATGCTGTTGTCCTCATCCCAGGCTTTTCTGTGTTCTTTAAAAAAATTAGCCTTAAATGGAATACAGCAAGATTTCATAGCAAACAATTGTTCTGAACTCAATCAATATCTAGGGCTTAATAAGGATTGAAATGTGAGCGATGAAAGTGGTCATACTTCTACAGTCTATGTGCACCTTATTAATGGAGAGCAGGCACTTCCAGAGCAATGCATTATAATAAGCATTAAGAAACAATGAGATAGATGTTGTACTCCAACACCTGGTGTGTCAATATGGTTCAGTTAGATAATTAACTCTGCTCTTCTAAATACAATCCAGGAAGAAAAATAATATGCAAATAGTTGTTCTCACTGCTCTCACAAAATGATAATTTTCTTCCTGACTGGCTTCTAGAGGCACTTAAGTGTGTGTAAGATGATGTCCCAACCCAGGTGTTTCCACTTTTTATCCTTCTCTTCCCATTTCCCCTTCATGCTATTCATGACCTTCAGTTAGCCAATTAAAATGAAAACCTATAATAACCAATCAGCAAAAATAATAATAAACTTTAAAATGCCTGGCAATTATTATGGGAATATTACTCTCTAATGTCTCATTCTTGATGCAATAAAGAAAGTTCTCTAGCATTAGCAAAGTTGCAGAGAATGCAAGAAGAAGACAAGAAATATAAAGGAAAATGACCTAGAGCAAGATGATTGCATTAGTCCACATAACAGAATAATAGACACTTAAAACTAGATGGGATCTTAGAGATCATGTAAAGGGGCAACATTGTGTAATCAAAGAAGACTGGGTTTAAGTCATGTTAACTTTATTCACATCTGGCATGATTTTTGCCGAGTTATGAGGGAAAAATCACATGCTTACAAAACTCAATTTCCCCATCTCTAGAATGAATATAATAATAGTTGCATTATCTATGTGACAGAGTTATGTCAAAATCATTTTTCTAAGATTAAAGTGTTAAATTATATGTAAGATTAAAAAAAATTATTGTCTAATTCCATCATATGGTAGACAAAGAAACAATCACAGAGAGGCTAAAATAATTTGCCTATGTTCAAATAATGCTTCAGGGGATAAGTTAAGAATGGAATTAAGGTGCTGTCACTAGCTCCCTTTGTGTGACATTCATATACAAATATCCAGGAAAGCTGATAATCAGGAAATATCATTTACTAAGCGCTGAAAGTGTATAAAAGCCTCCATAATGTCCTATGGCAGTCCTTTGTCTTGGCACAGAGGTGACTGTGGATTCACAAATAGTTTGCCAAAAGAGTTTAGGTTCTTGAAATTTTAACTGTTGTGGAAAGGTTTCAATTGTGCACTATTTTCTGAGGAGCAGGCTAATTAAGTAGAGGAGGATCATCACCAATAACTGGCCACTTGGAATTAATTCTTTGACTATGGAAATTAATGAAACAAAAGGTTTTCAGTCCTTGGTAGACTCCTTCTAGCCACACTGTGATAATGTCAGGGTGGATTAAAAAGGGGAAGAAGATACTAAAAAAATGACCCCAGTTTTATGCCATCTATAAACATTAAATTGACTATTGATACTTTCATTGTCATATTCTGGTCCATTGATTAAGTGGACATACTACTGGAAGGATAGAATTGTATTAATCTTGACCTTAGTGCAGATGAAATTAGGCAATGGAAGGCTGGCTCAAAAGCATTCTTTGGAGAGGCATTGGTAGACTTGATTTTATCCTTCATCCAAAGGAAACAAGGAACTTAATTTCATAGGATACTTGGCCATCTCATTCCACAATGCTAATAATAAACATTTGCAACAACAACAAAAAAAGTCTACCAAGAAAAGAATCACTTTTGAACTTATGTGCTAGCATATTTTGCAGAGGATGAGGGGGTAGGAAAAAAACAACTCAATAAGATTGTCCAAATTAAATTAATGGATTTGTACAAAGGTAAGAATAGTGGAGTATGAGGAGAATATGCTGGAAAACATAACTCAAAAGTAAGAAATGAGAAAGTTTAAAAGATTATACAGAATCATCATGCCTACATTTAATGAATGCATGCCTTGAAAAGATTGTCAGAAGGCACTGGACAAAGTGCCAAATATGGCCATAAAAAAGAAGAAAAACACACTAAATGCTAATGGATGGGAAATGACACATTACCTCCTTTGCCTGCATGCAGACAAATTTCTTAGAGAAAACACCAAATCAATACTAAAATAGAAGAAGGAATTAAAATGTGAAGATATGACATGATATTAAGGCAGCTTCAAGTTAGTCTATACATATTTGTAATGGGTTTTCTTTTTCTTATCCTCTCAATGAATGGGAGAAGAAGAGAATTTGGAACAAAAACCAAAATAAAATTAAAAAAATAAATTAGCTATTGATAAATGAAAATGGGGATATAGATTTAAAAGCAGGAAGGAAAAACAATTTTATAGGAAGCTTGTGAAGAAACCTAACTGAACCAAAAAGATTATTCTGAATATTTAAAAATGAAGATATAGGATAACAGAGAGAAAAATAATTCATGAATATTTCTATAGATAACTTTTTTCCCCATTAATGATAATATAGTGACTTGAACATCATACACTGTGGTGCTTTGTGAGAAAGAAGTGAATAGCAGTTAGACCAGAAAAACTGCACATGATGTAGGTTTGTGCTGTGAGTAACATGATTTTGAAGGCACTGAGTGATGGATTTTAAAGACAACAGAAACAGAAAAAGCTAACAACTGTTTGCTATTATTACTGAATAAATATGTATGGTCTTTGGACTGGATAAAAATGGCTAATAGGGAACTGATACTCATGAAAACTAAAATGATAATCAGAGATTATAAAGTTGTACTTGATAGTTCTGTAAGAACTAATAAACAATATTGCTGATCCAATGACAGTGATCTTAAGAGCCAAGACAAAAACAATGAAAATGTCCCAGTTTGAAAAAGTGACAAATAAACATGGAAGAGGATGGAGCCTAAAAATTCTAGGCCAATGAGCTTGTCTTTGAATCTCTGAAAAATATTAAAGCAATGGCTAATGAACAACAAGAAATAGAAATGATGACCATAAAGAGCCAGAATGATGTTATCAAGAGTAGAACATCCCAGCACTGGTATATTGGAATATGTTTAATAAGTGACTCTTCATATGCTTTTAAATTTAATCTACATTATTAAAATTTTCTCCATCACTTTTAAGTCTAGACAATTAGCAAAACAATAAATCATCCCCCAATTTGTAGAATTTGCTGATTTCTGAGTTATAAATTTTCACACTGAAAATTTAACAATTGATTCCAGTAAAAGCTAGCTCCTATATACCTTTGTGCCAAAATAGCCTTATTTTCTTTTGTGACCAGACTACTTAACTAGTAGATGAGGAGAATGCTATAGATACTGTTTAACTAGATTTTATGAAAGCATTTGATAGTATCTCAAGGAATCCTTGTGAGAAAAATGGAGTTGTGGGATAGATAATATTGTAGTTCAGTGACATTGAAACTGGTGGAATGCCAGACAGAAAAAGAAATTGTTAATAAATCTATGTCACCTTGGAAGGAGTCTGTTTGATATTGTTTTTCAAGATTTGGATAAAGTCATAGATGGTGTGCTTATCAGATTTGAAGATGATACTGCTAGGGTTAGCTAATAAACTAGATGACAGATTTGGTTTTCAAAACAAACCAGAGTACTTGTCCAAGTTGAATAAGATAAAATTCAACACTGATACATATAAAATCTTACACTTGGAATAAGAAAAAAAGACTTCAGAAGTGCAATATAAAGAATTTGTGACTAATCAGCAGTTCATATGAAAGAGACATGATTTTTTTTTGACTGTGAAGTCAATAGTGTCTATACTCATAAGTGTCAAATGGAAATCAAAAAGATAATGTAATCCTAGGCTTGATTTAGAGAAGTATGAATTCTAGGAATAAGAAGCTGATGGCCTCTTTATACCTTGACCAGTTTAGTACATATATGAAGTGATACGTTCTGTGCTGGGTGCAAAGCTTTAGCAAGGAAAAGGGGAGGCTAGAGAGAATCCAGGGAAAGACAATCAGACTAGTTAGTGATCCTCGGTTGAAGAAACTAGAGATATGTAGTCTGGAGAAGGAGAAGACTTAGAGGGAGCATGAGAACTCTATTTCCGCATTTGAATGATTATCACGAGAAAGAGTGACTGATTGCAAAGAGCAGAATGAAGAGCAAAAAGAGGCAAATTTAGGCTTGATAGAGAAGTTCATGAACTAAGATGGAATATCCTGCCTCAGTAGGTTGGGAGGTGATCCCCCTCTTTGGAGGTCTTGAAGGAAAGCTTGCATTATCCTTTTGGTGTTATGTTGTAGAAGGGATTCTTTTTAAGCTATGAATTAGATTAGCTAGACAAGAAGGAGGATTAGCTACTCCCAGAATTGAATAGGAGGAGGTGAACAAGCTGGATGACCTTTGGAAAATTGTGTGTTGTTAGTAAACTCAAGATTTTCCCTGAAATAAAGGTCCATCTAAAAATTTTTTTTTAAATCAACAATTTATGACTTTAAGTCTTAGAATACTATGATCTCTAATGATTTAATGTTTTAGGACACCCAAAGGGCAATGAAGAGAGAGTTGGTAGACTTACAACATATTGCCAACAAATAATTGCTCACTAGAAGCAGCATTAAAGAAATTAGTCAGAGCCCCCCTCCCCCAAAGATGGGCATACATAAGTAACATATAAGCTTTTGGAGAGTAAAGACTGTTTCATTGTTGTCATATAGCCAACACACAGCAGTGCATAAACATAATTAATATTCGTTGATTGATTTATCAATTGATTATAGTTCACTAAAATCCCCAGGTCTTTTTATATAAAAGGTTTTTCATGCCTATCCAGTCTAATATTTTTAAAGTTAATTTCTGAAAATCAGTTACAGGGCTTTTGTATTTTTCTCTGTTAAATTTCATATACTAATACTTTCCCAATCAGTCTCTAGGCTATGTAGTTGTTTGTTTGTTTTTTTTGGCCCTGTCATCTAGCTTAAGAGCTTTTCTTCCCAGATTTCTGTCATCTACAAATGTGATAAATATCACATATATATCCAAACCCAAATCCAAATATTTTACAAACATGACATATATTTGATCTGACATATATTACATAGCATATATCTTACTCTAACTCCAAAATAAACCGAAATGCAGTTGTTGACCAGAACAGGGCCAAGACATTCCACTAGAGACCTCTTTTCAAATTGACAGTGACTGAATGATCTTTGGGTTGTCATTCAACCAATTGCAATTTCACTTAACTGTACTATCATTTAATCCACATCTGTCCAAATTGTCCACAAGGACAGTATGAAATATTCTAACAATTGCTTTGCTAAAATTGAGAGGAACTTTGGTAATAACATTCTGCAATCTATCATTTCAGTCAAGACATAGGATTTCATTGAGTTGCTTGAGATATGGAGGATTTCTATGATTTGTCCATGTTCACATAACTAATAAATATCAGAGTCTGGCTTTGAATCTAACATCTTCCTAGCATCAAGGTTAGCACCAATGAACTATTATCCCATTGCCCTTCATCAATGTAGTAATGTCAGGCAACTTGCAAAAAAATTAAGGTAAAATAAGGTGAGTCTGGCATGATCTGTTCTTGATGAAGCAATACTAACTCTTACTGATCACTGCTTCCCTTTGTAAGAAGTTCACAAACCATTGCTTTAATACTACATTCTAAACTTTTTCCAGAAACTAAACTCAAAGTCACAGGCTTATAATTTTCAAATTTAGTTCTCTTACATTTTTTGAAAATCAGAATATTTTCCTTTTTACAATTCTTTCTTATGCTTCATAGTATTAATTCACATTTGCAAAGTACTTTGCTCTCCTTAAACATGTACAATAGGGCTTTCACACACACACACACACACACACACACATACATCAACTAAGATGAAGACTCCCATGTAGGTGATGTCAGTGATCTACTTTTGGGAGAAGACATTCTGCATTTTTCTGCCATGTGAGTGGGAGGATCCTACTGCCCAGTCAGAAGTGGCTGAATCTTTACATCTACCTGAACAAGACATACTCACTCTCTCTTTCTGGTAGCAGTCCAGGGGTGAAGGTCTTATTCATTCTTCGAGTGTTACCATGCAGCAATTAGAGAAGGGTTAGCTAATAAACTAGATGACAGATTTGGTTTTCAAAACAAACCAGAGTACTTGTCCAAGTTGAATAAGATAAAATTCAACACTGATACATATAAAATCTTACACTTGGAATAAGAAAAAAAGACTTCAGAAGTGCAATATAAAGAATTTGTGACTAATCAGCAGTTCATATGAAAGAGACATGATTTTTTTTTGACTGTGAAGTCAATAGTGTCTATACTCATAAGTGTCAAATGGAAATCAAAAAGATAATGTAATCCTAGGCTTGATTTAGAGAAGTATGAATTGTTAGTGAGACCAGGTGGCCCCAAGAAATAGACTTGGGATTTTGGTCTCTTTGTTTGTTTGTTTGGTTTTTTTTTCAGCCTTAAGTACAGGGGTAAACCGTATAGCCATAAACTCTAGAACTAGATCCATGGGTTCAATGGAGCCCAGTATTCTAGGCCAGAGTTTGAAACCAGCTCAGCAGGGAATCACTAAGGGGGCTGAACCCTGGAATGAAAGCCCAAGATGAGTTTTGTACTTAGAATTTGGTGGAACTAATGTTATATTGGAACTGAGCTAAATTGTGAACCTAACCTCATCTCATCCCCTGAGACTGAGGAATTCTGGCCCCCAAATGTGCGGAGGAAACAATTGTATGCCTATTCATGCTATACATTTGAAGTAAATATATCTTTGTAAAATATAATTTATTAAAGCGTTAAATATGTGGAAACCCTAGAATTGTGGGAACAAAACTTGAGGCTTGGGCCAATGTAAGAGATAAGAGACGATTCCAAATTTTTAAGGGTACAGGAAAGCTCTGAAGACATTGAGAAATATAACACATCTGTCCATACAGCAGTGGGAGACAGAATAATCACTGTTATACATGTAAGGTTTCTTGTGAAATTATTATTGTCATTATTTTGCAGATGAGGAAACTGAGGTTCTGAAGCACTAAGTGATTTATCTATAATAACACAGGTTGGTTGTTGTTCTTTGTTCTTGAAAAGGACCAAAATAACATTAGTATATTGGAGTCAAGGTACAAGGTACACACCTATAGCTGATCAGACCAATACAAGCTTGGAAGGCACTACAAAAGGTTGGGCACAAATAGTCCATATGAACACATGGAAGGGAAATGTCTCTAAATCTGCATTTCTCACATTTCTTTTAAGCTTCTGCAGTTCTGCTTCACTCACAGAGCACAGCACCTTCTTTGATGTGGGCACACCATGCTGGGCTGTCCTTTACGGTATCTCTTATGTTATGCAATCAATTACAAAATTCTTCAGAGAGACCTTGAGAATTTTCTTGTATTATTTCTTCTGACCACAGTGTGAGCATTGTGTCAGTTCTCTATAAAATAGTCTTTTAGGCAAACATACATTTGGTATTCAAACTGTGTGGCCAGCCCATCAGAGTTGTGCTCTCTGCAATAGAGTTTGAATGCTTGGCAGTTTAACTTAAGAAAGGACATCAGTGTCCAGTACCTTATCTTGCCAGGTGATTTTCAGAATCTTCCTAAGATGATTCAAATGACAGCAATTCAGTTTCATGGCATGGGTCTGATAATACTGTCCAGGTTTCTCAGACATGCAGCAATGAGGTCAGCACAACAGCTCTGTAGACCTTCAGTTTGGTAGGCAGTCTAATACCTCTTTTCTCTCCTTTGGAGCCTCCCAAACAATAAACTAGATCTGCCAATGTGTGTGTCAACCTCATCATCTATGTGGATATCCCTGGAAAGAATACTGTGAAGTAAGTGAACTTATTCACAGTATTCAAAATTTCTCCACTTGTTATAACCAATGATTTCATGTATGGGTGATGTTGTGCTAGCTGGTGAAGAACCTGGGCTTTCTTGAGTGTTGTTAGGGCAAAATTAGCACAAGCAGAGGAGAATTGATCCACACTTTGTTGCATTGCAGTCTCAGAGGCTGCATTGAGTGCACAATCATTTGTGAACAACTCTCCCTCCACTTTAGTCTTAGTTGGTAGCCTTTTCAAGTTAGATAATTTACCATCACTGCAGTAGCTGACCTTGATTCCATTTTCATCTTCATTAAATGTGCCTGACAACATTGATGAAAACATCATGCTAAAAAGCATAGGAGCAAACACACAGCCTTGCTTTGTTCCATTGGTGACTGGGAAAGTGCAAGAGCATCATCCATTATCCAGAACCCAGGCAAGCACATTGTCATGAAATTGACATTTAATACTAATGAGGGCAGCTAGATGGTGCAGTGGAAAGAGCGCCAGCCCTGGAGTCAGGGGGACCTGAGTTCAAATCCGACCTCAGACACATGATACTCACTAGCTGTGTGACCCTGGGCAAGCCACTTAACCCCAGTTGCCTGGTCAAAAATAAATAAATAAAAACAAACAAACAAACAAACAAAACAAAAAGAACCAAAAGACATTTAATATTAATGAACTCTTCTGGAGAAATTAATTTTGACATAATTTTCCAAGGTCAGATCAACTAATATTGTGTACAGATCTCTGTTCTGCTCCTGCCATTTCTTCTGGGGTTGTTGGGCAGCATACACCATATTGACCATTTCTCGGCCCTTTCTGAAGCCACCCTGGTTCTCAGGTAGATGACCATCTTCCAGGGGAAAGATCAGCCTATTAACAATGATTCTGGGAAGAATCTTGCCAGCTATGACTAAGAGAGAGCCGCCCCCTACTTCGACCCTGTGGTTGTGACAGCACAATCCATTTCCTTTTCCTTTATAGAGGACAATGGAGACATTCTTTAACTCCTGAAGAATAACCTCCTCTTGCCATATAAACCAGAAAAGTTCAGTCAGCTTTTGGATGAACAGTGGACTCCCTGCTTTGTAAACCTCAGCTGGAATAGAATCAGTACCAAGTGTTTTGCCGCATGAGAAGAGCCTAATGATATTCAAAACCTCTTCTTCAGTTGGAATTTTGGCTAGAGAAGGATGGACTTCAACCTGAGGCATATGGTCAGTGATTTTAGCATCAGTTGATGATGGTCTGTTGAGAACACTATGGAGGTGTTTAGCCTATTTCTCCAGGATCATGATCTCTAATCAATATGGCTCCATCAACAATGAGTAATTGAGAAGAACCATAGGTCTTTGGCCCATAAACAGCCTCCAGGCCATCTTAAAGCACTTTGATTTGTGGCTATCAGAATAAAACTGGATTTCATCTGCCTTCTTACTGAATCAAGAATCCTGCATCTCTCTAAGCTTCACCTGTACTGTACTTTTGTTGGAGTCAAATGCTGCTTTCTTAGAGATGGACAAACTATCCTTCAGTTAAACCCTATGGAGATATCATTTCTTGTTTAGCAGCTTCTGAATTTCCCCATTATTTTCATCAAACTAGTCTTGAGTTTGTAAATGTTCTGGCCCAGATGAGCAAATGCAGTATTGCACACTAAATCTTTGAAAGCTTCCCCCTACTTTTCTGTTCCACTGTTGCCAGCCACATATTGACTTATCTTTCCTTCCAAGTTAACAATGAACTGTTCCCTCTTGAAGTACTCTAATCTGTTGACTTTAAGTCTTCTGGTAGTCATTTTCCCTCGGGGCCATGACTTTGTTTTTTTCATTTCACTTTTATTTGCATTCTAATGTCTAGGCAAGTGCCTAGGTCAAGAAGGATGGAAGAGAGGTGGTCTAGGATTGTGGTTCTAGCCCTCCAGCTTAGAACATGGCCTTAGTTCTGTCTCTTTGACCCACTAGATCCAAGACTCACTACATTAGCAAAGACCAGGGCCCCAGAGTTATTTCTCTAATCTATGAGAGATGATCATGGATTCAGCCCCATTGAAAGAACTGTACCTTATTTTCTTCCCCATTGGAATTGTTCTTCATAGAATTTCATTCATGAGAACTTTTCATCTCCCTTGATGTTACTTCCCTTCTAGAATTTAAAGTCATGATATCATACCTATCATTTTAAAGATTCACTGGGGTCACCTACCTCCAAGAGTTTTTTTTTTTTTTTTAATATTCATAGGACCTGCCAGAGTTTGTGATATAATGGCAAGACTTTTCATAGTCATAATCAAGGATCACCTTCAAATCATGATGAACCATCATAATTGGACTTTTAAAAGTTCCTAAAATAAATAGGTTACAGGGATATTTAGAAGTTATATAAGCGGAAAATAAAGAGATTATTGTACATGTGTTTGCTGAGATTAAGAGCAATTTAAAAAGGACCAAATAGAAAAATTTTAGAAATGAGTCAGTGTAGACTACACTAGACTGGTAGCTGATTGTAACAGGCAGAGAGTATCTTTATCTTGGTCAAATTAATGTAACCTTAGTTTGGTTGACAAGAAATATAACTGACACTCTGAAAGTTGACATGATCCTGTCAGTAGGTGACAAAAAATGGAGCAAATGACTGAGTGACATGAAAAAAACAGATTGATGATTTTAGAAGAAACATATCTTTCAGAAATTTGTTCAATATAGTCAAGAATGTATTAATCATATCATAGTTTTTATGTTACATATAGAATTTGCTGTTAGATATTGCAAATTCATTTCATTTCTTAATATTTTAATTGATTTAGTAATAAGTATCTTAGATTAAAAAATAAAGCATAATAATAATTTATTTATCTTTTTTTTGTATCTGTTTTATATCAATCCTCAAATAACTACGGGGGAGCCCTGGTCAAGAGCATGGTGGAGCTGGCCCTATCACTGCAAATCAGGGTTTGATTTATTATTTTGCTGATAGTCTAAGCTTAAGAAAGTGCTAATAATGCACATTATTATATCCATATTTTTTTTCTTCTTTAGAGGCTAGTTGTTAAACATTTACCAACAGACCCCTATATTGCTTTGTAAACATTCCTTGATATCAGCAGAAGTGTAGTAGAAAACTTAGGAAATAAAGTTATTATGAGACTATAGGCCTAGTGACTATAGGCTACTGCTGTTGATAATGGCCTTTAAATAGTACTTCAAGGCTTAAAAATGTTTTACATCCGTTACCTAATTTTGATCCTTACAACACTCTTGCTCCTGATAGCAGGGACACCCAGGGGATTGAGGCAATAGTTTTCAATATGTTCATACAAGATGATAAGAATGACTATCATTTGGGGTTAGACTTTTGCCAGGGAGGATTCCTTGCAACAATCCCCAGTTTTTTTACCCCTCCTTCAAAGTTTCTCATATTTGCTTAAAGTTAACTTGGGGTTATTTGCTTTGTTTGGCCCTAGCCAATATGGGAGTTAGTTGCAAAGGTGAATGACATGGGTTGTGTTCTCCACAGCCTCAGTAGAAGGTATTGACCATACCAGGGGAACACTGTTGGGTCACACACAATGAGATGGGGAAGAGATAAGTTGAATTCAGTCACCTTAACTCAGCTGGTGGAGAAGAGCAAGTTGCATGGATTTCACATCTATCTGAGCTTTTATCTTCCAATAATATGGGACGATATGCCTCACAAAGAACCCTGCTGGAATACATTGACTAGACTAGAAGCATATTAGGATGAGACCCAGGAGGTCACATTCTAAAAGAATTACAACATTTGCCATAGAGATTGTGGTGGCAATAGTGGGAAGTAAATGATAGCTACAGATGACCTAGTTGCTATGGAGGACATGATATATGCTGGAAGAAGTTTTCTCTAGACAAGAAGTAGGGACTTCTAAGCCAGGGCTGAACAATGATTTGAACTCATAGTAGCAAACTGAAGGACCAAATCTAAGAACAATGGGATTCAGAGCAAAAATGAAAAAAAAAGCAAACCTTGATGATTATGTGGACTATGAAGGTCCAGGAAAAGGATGGGTTGATTTTCTAGTAATTTGAAGTTCTTCCCCCTCTTGGAGGTAGGACTAGCCCAATGGAAATGTTATACATAAATTGGCTATATAGGTCATTGAGCAAATCAGCTTTCACCATAACCATGCATTATTTGACTCTTTAGCTTCTACAATGTCATTTTACCTACATAGGTAAGCCTCAGTCCTAGGGTTGTGATATTTTTGGAATGATCCTCCAGGATGGTGGGGCTTAGCAAGGGGATAAGTATTCTTGACTATCTATGGGACTTGACTAATGAGTTCTTAATTATTTGAAATATAATAATATAATAAACAGCAAAATTAATAAACAAAATAATTGGTAAAAATAACATGCACCACATTTTTGTTGTATAATCAACTGGTTTTATTGTCCATGTCTTGTTATTTTGGTGCATGTGAGGGAATTGAGGACAACTGTACAGGAGTTAGACATCCAAATTCAAATATTCCTAGGTTTTGCTGGGGTGGGAGAAAGAATCATGAAGCTATTGAGAAGTCTTCCAATTGATCTTAAGTCCATGTAAATACAGCCTTTTGGTATTAGTTTAATGGATGAATATTTACAAAATTAACAATATTTATAAAAACATAAACTGTCTAGATAAACAGAAGGAGAAATAAAACACTTACATAGCATTATTTTAGAAAAATAAATTTAAAAGGCCATCCATGAGCTTCTTAAGAAAAAATCTCCAGGACTAGATGTATTTATAAGTAAACTCTACCAAACATTTCATGAATAATTAATCCCAGTACTATATAAACTATTTGAAAAAAATAAGTCAAGGAGTCCTACCAAATTCCTTTTATGAAGCAAATATGATTTTGATATCTAAACTACAAAGAACAAAAACAGAGAAAGAAAACTATAGACCAATTTCCTTAATGAATATTGATGAAAAAAATTAAATAAAATACCATCAAGGAGATTACAGCAATATATCACAAAGATCTACATTGTGACCAAATCAATAACAAAACAACAAAAAATCACACGCTTATATGAATAGAGGTAGAAAAAACTTCTGACAAAACACAACACCCATTCCTGTTAAAAACACTAGAAATCATACGAATAAATGGACCTTTTCTTAAGGTAATAAATAGTGTCTATCTAAAACCAAGAGTAAGCATTATTTGTAATGGGGATAAGCTTGAACCCTTTCCAATAAAGTCAGAGGTAAAGCATTGGTGTCAATTATTAACACTATTATGCAATGTTGTACTAGAAATGCTAGCTATAGAAATAAGATAAGAAAATGAAATTGAAAGAACAAAAACTGGCAGCAACAACAACAAGAAAATGCAGATTATATGATGGTATACTTAGAGAACCCTAGAGAATAAACTAAAAGTCTAGTTGAAACAATTAACTTTATCATGGGTGCGTGATTAAAATAAATGCACAAAATCATTAGTATTTCCATATACAACCAGCAAAACCAATTAACAATAGATAGAAGGAGAAATTTCATTTAAAGTGATTGTAGACAATATAAAATACTTGGGAGTCTACTCACCAAAACAAACCCAGAGATTATATGGACATAATCACAAAACATTTTTTTTCACACAAATAAACAGATTTAAACAATTGGAGAAATATTAATTATTCATGGTAGGCTGAATCAATGTGAAAAATGACAATTTTGCCTAAGTTAATTTACTTATTTAGTGCCACACCAATCAAATTACCAAAAAATCATTTTATAGAAATAGAAAAGTAATATCAAAATTCATCTGGAAGAGCTAAATCTCAAGAATATCAAGGTAATTGATGAAAAAATATGAACAAAATTGACTTAGATTCACATTTCAAACTATATTACACAGTGGTAATAAAATAATCCAGTACTGGTTAATAGAGTGGTGGATCAGTGGAATAGATTAGGTATGCAAGACACGATAGTAAATGATGGTAAATATGTAGTTTGATAAACCTAAACATCCATACTTTCAATTTAAGAACTCAACATTTGACAAAAATTGCTAGGCAAACTAGAAAGCAGTTTGGCACAAACTATGTATAGAACAACATCTCACACCATATACCAAGATAATATCAAAATGGATAAATGATTTAGGCATAAAGGGTGATATCATAAATAAAGTAGGGGAGCATAGAAAAATGTGTCTGTCACATCTGTGGATAAGGGAAGAGTTTATGTTCAAATAAGAGATAGAGAGGATCATGGGAAGTAAAATAGATAATTTTGATTACATGAAATTAAAGAAAAAAACTTTTGCACAAACAAAATTAATGCAGCCAAAAATTACAAGGAAAACAGGAAATTAAGGGGAGAATTTTGCAGGTCTAACTTCCCAAATATATAAGGAACACAGACAAATTTATAAGAAGAGCTGTTCCCCAGTTGATAAGTGGTCAGAGGATATGAACAATTTTTAGAAGAAAATATCAAAGCTATCAAGGGTTTCAAGAAAAAATACTCTAAATCAGTATTGATTAGAGAAATGCAAATTATAAAATCTCTGAGGTACTACCTCATATGTATCAGATTGGCTAACATGACAGAAAAGGAAAATGAAAAATTCTAGAAGGGATGTGGAAAAATTGGCATGCTGATACACTGTTGGTAGAATTGTGAACTAATTCAACTATTCTAGTGAACAATTTGGAACTACACTGATAAGGCATTCAATGTCTGAACAAGTTGTCACATTTAATTGTGATGGAATACTATTTTGCCATAATGATGAAAACGATGGTTTCAGAAAAGCCTGGTAAGACTTATATGAACTACACAAAGTGAAGGGAGGAAGAGAATTTGGAACACAAAATTTAAAAAAAAATGTTAAAATGTTAAAAAAATTATGCCATTAGGAAATATTTAATGTAATAAATTAAAATATATTAAAATGTATATCATTAAATACAAAGAACAGATAAAAAATTCTGGAGACATATTATGTGAATCAGTATAGAGTAAAGTAAAAAGCAGCATGAGGACATTTTATACAATTACTACAACATTGTTAAGGAAAAGATTTGAGAACTCAGATCAATGCAATTAGCAATAAAAACTACAAAAAACTGTTGATGAATACTTCTCACCTTATAGCAGAGAAACAATAGACTAGAGGTATAAAATGAGACATTTTCAGAGACAACCAATGTACGAATTTTTTTGTTTCACTATACTTATTTATAGAAGGGAGGACTTTGCAGGGTAGTCATCAATAATGTGAAAAAAAAAAGAAGAAAAGAGTGTCAGTGAAATAAAAGTAAGCAAATCAAAAGTCAGAAGCACAGGCCTAAGAGGTCATTGTTGGTAGTATCATTATACACATTATATGCTAAAGGAAATCAAGCTGAATATAATTGATATCCATGTAGAATTCTCTTCATATTTTTTAATATGAAAACATTCACATTTGCTGATATTTTCAAGTTCATAATAAAAAAAGAAAATTAAGTTAAAGACAGTAATAAAAAATGACCTGGAGTGTATAACTTTTGGGATTCAAAGCATTTCCACTTCATTAGCACCTCAGCCTTATCACAATTCCTCATCATTTCATTCTTGGACACTTTCAAACTCAAATCCTTATTTCCTATTGGAGACTTCCATCTAAAAGTCCCATCAGCACGTCAACTGCAACATGTCTAAAACCGAATTCATTGTTTCCCCTCCATACATATTTGCTTAACTTCTCCATTTCTGTTAAAGCCTTCATCAACTTACTGTATTTTAGGTTCATAATCTTGTAATCTTCAACTTGTTCTATTCCCTTACCTCATCCAGTCAATTTCCAAGTCCTGTTTCCATTTCTATAATAACTCTGTCTTCTGTTTACTCCTCTTTACTTCTACTGCAACAACTCTGATTCAGGCTTTAATTTCATCCAAACTTTGTAATTGATTTCAAAAACTTCTTTCTATCTCCATTCTATCCCTTGTCCTTCCTACTGCTATCTGAACAATCACCATAATCTACTTTTATATTTCTATGCTATTCAACAACCCTTTATTAAGTCTCATAGCTCACGGATAAATGCCTGAATCTAACATTCAAAAGTCTTTCACAATTTTGTCCCCACCTACATACTTCATCTTGTCTTATTTGATTCCCCTTTGTGTGCCATATATTCTGTCAAACTGGACCACTCTCTGTCCCTCAATCTTGTACTGCTCCTTCCTATAGTGTTGTCTTAGCTCACTCCTAATTCTTAGAATGGACAGCGTGTGTTCTTCAAGGATCAGCTGTGTTAAGATCAAAGATGCTCATTATCAGGAGAATGGCTACCAGATGGTGAATGTTTTTGGAGACATAAATTCATAAAGATCATTTAATAAGACAAAGAGGAGTTACAGCCTGATAAAACTGTAGCCCTTTTTATAAGTCCGTTCCAGAAGTCTATGCATTCTTGCCTCCTCTGGGGGAGATGTTTAACCAGAAATTGCATTATAAATGTTTCCATGTGCTTTTCTTTTAAAATATCAGGAGAAAATCTGGGAAATACAAAGGAAATGAAAAGCTCTTAGTGTAACTTTGAAAACAGAATAAATTAATAAGTTTTATGCAACATTAGTTTACTCATTTGAGAGGATGCATAATGAGACAGTTGTATTATTCCTTGACCTTTAGAGAATTGCATTTGTCAACTTCTCCCTCTAAGATATTGTGACTCAGGAAATGCCTTTTTTCCCATGAATGTTATAAAGATGCTTTTTTAGTTTCCACTACTGAATGTAACTTCTGACACAACTACTCATTACATCATATAAGATGTGAACTTGCCTTTTATTTAGTTGTTCTTGCCATTGTGATAAAGTATAGATTTAGAGGAATTTTAAAAATGTAAAATAGAATAAAATAATCAACAAATAAAAATTAAGCATACAATCCCAACTGAAAGTTTTTTTTTTTAAATCAAGCTTGAGATGGTAAAACCAAGATCAAAAGGAAAGAACTGGATTTTTTTTTGTTTATTTTTTGTTTGTTTACTTTTTTTTTTGTTCTTGTTTTTAAATTTAGCTCTGCCAGAGACAAATTGTGCCCTCTTGGATTAATTATAATTTTTTAACCCTTAATTCTTACAACTGTAGGATGATAATCATGCTTACTAACTCCTAACAGATAAAGTCATCTATCTGCTCTAAAAATTAACATATGAGCACAAGGTTAGGGCCAATGGAATTTAATCTGGGTCCAAAGGAAATTTGGAAAAGTGACACTTTTAGAAGACCCTTGCTTTTGGATGCAACCACCATGTGTTTGCACACCCTCTTGCTCATAAAGAAAAGGGAGAATCAGGCTCATCTATTTTAAGATGTCTGAATAAAAATCTAAACATTGTGTTTGTTATCAAAGTTTCCATGGGGCTTTCATTCAGTTTGTTACATTGGTACTCTGTGTGCTGCTGCTTCCCATGTATACATATTTTTAAATTGGTCCTTTGTATCAACCACTTGCTTGAACTCACTTTTAATAAACAAGAGAATAAACAATTCACATAGAAATAAAAGCAGCAGACACATTGTCACCTGGAGATCATGATTTGCCATTTGGAATAAAATGTTTAACAGTGAATAATTTCATTGGTTTATGTATAATCTCATACCACGAAATGGATGTTCATGTTTTCTGAAATAGGTCTCCTAAGGCAGCCACTGAGAGAACTAAAAAAAATTTTATTAGTCAAGCTACACAAAGTTAAAGTGACGATTCAGTGGCAAAACCTCACAAAAACACTTTGAGGCTTAAATCATCCATATTGGTTGTTTTTATCTTAGACTCATTCAAGTCCCCTTTTTTTGGTTTGGCCATATGTAAATATTCTAGCCAGTGATGTAACAATTTGATTTCTTTGGCATCTCAGCCAATATTTTTTATTGCTTTCTCCAGAATTGGAATCTGACCGTTCTTGCATACAATACTGACAGTGGAAATAACTTATTTTTCTTGTATTATAATTTCTAAAGATATAGGTTGTAGTAATGGGCAGCTAAATGGCACAGTGGTTAGAGTGTTGGGACTGAAGTCAGGAAGATGAGCCTTCCTGAGTTCAAATCTGGCCTCAGACACTTACTAACTGTTTGACCCTGGGCAGGTCACTTAACCCTGTTTGCCTCAGTTCTTTATCTATAAAGTAACCTGGAGAAGGAAAAGAAAATGTAGGCTGTAGTAATGACCAATTGGGTGGCACAGTGGATAGAATGTTGGGCCTGAAATCAGGAAGATCAGTCTTCTTGATTTCACATCTGGCCTCAGACACTTAATAGCTGTGTGACTCTTACTACCTGTGTGACACTCACTGACGAGCAATGATTGCTTGCAGCTATGATTATCCATGCCAAAAAGATGTATATTATGATTAAAATGGCTTAATCTTGATCTCTCCTGGGTATTCAAAGGTATAACAGCCTGTCATTATTGTGTAAAGGTAGCTTCTGTTAGAAAAATCTTAATTACACCTGTCTTGGCACTTAAGGGCAGTTGGGTAGCACAGTTCATAGAGCATCCAGCTTAGAATCTGGAAGACTCATCTTCATGAGTTCAAATCTGGCCTCAAACCCTACTACCTATGTGACCCTCGACAAGTCATTTAACCGTATTTACCCCAGTTCCTCATCTATATAATGATCCGGAGAAGGAAATGGCAAACCACTCCAGTATCTTTGCAAAGAAAGCCCCAAATGGGGCCTCCAAGAGTCAGACATGACTGAAAAACAAAAAATTCCTGGCCACCTAGAACTATTTGAAATAGCCTAAATCCTCCTGTGTTCTGAATAACGTTTTATACAAAGTAATCTCAATTTTATTGCCTAGTTTTAATTCCGAATGAAAAATTTTCTAAAAATTTATACTAAAATTTACCTTAGTTTTTTTTTTTAATTCTACCCCAGCTTTTTCTCCGTAAGCAGTAAGATGTTGTTATTTTGTTGAGTCAGGGTAATATTTTATTGATGGGTCAAATCACAAGAGAACTTAAGTGAATAAATGGAAAAATTCAGATCTGCATTGGTCACAAGCATTAATCTCATTGTTTAATATACAGGCTAATCAGATGATATAAGAATGAGAGTGACTGTTCTAACCAAATGCACACAGTGGGGTCAGTATTTTCAGGAGCCTTGGGTAACAAATATGAACTTCACTGAATCATAACACTTGCATATTTTTGTCCTGTCCTATGTGGGCAGTGCATTGATTTACAAACGAAATCTGTCTTAGATTAGCCCAATATGTGACATTGCAAGAAGGCAAGTTCAATAATGGTCATTTGTACATTTGATCAGTAAACCACACATCTGGCCCCACATATGATTTTTCTATTGAATCAGGTTTTTTTTTTCCTTTTGGTTGTTTAATACTTTGGAAAGGATTTAAAACAATGTGACCTATCACGTGCCATGCATGGAAACATGAGGATACAATTCATTATACCAATAAGAGGAAAACTCAACCTCTGAGATGTATGCCATCAGCTTTGCTGTTCAGAGAAATAATCAAATATTTAAAAAACAGACAAACCCAATTTATGGACTTGCACTATATAATCAAAGGTTATCAATATTGGAATGATCGAAAGGTTGATTTTATGTTTTCCAAATATGGCCATAACAAACTTCCACATTATTTGAGATGGAACATCTGACACCAACCTCATTGAACAGATGGTGTTAATAGTTCATTTTGCTGCACTTAATAATAACAACTCTGCTGAAGTGTAGCTCCATGAACACTTTACACCAACCTATTCCACTGGGTTTCAACTAACAGAAACAGGCTGCCTATTTAAGACAGACGAGGCCAGAGCTGTAACAATGATGTACTAAAAGAAGAATGAACATGACATCTTACCTTGAACTTTCATTTTTTAATGGGTAGAGGAATTCACAGTTCAGCTGATTTCTTATTCAAGTTGCAATACAGTTGTGAGAAGTTCTTTAATTTATTGATGTAATTCAGTGTATCCTTTATTGCAGATTTTTTATGTGCTTCCAGGTGGCATCAGGCTAATCTGAAATTCTTCCATGATTTAGGTGACCATTATCTCTAAGGCCATTACAGCAGGAAGGCTGGGTAGATTTTGTAGCATTTCCATGCCAGTATCTCGTACATTATTTTCCAGGCAAGCCAGAGTGGACCCACTATATTTTTGAAAATTTCCAACTTATTATTACATGGTGGTTTTGATAAAATAGGCCATACCAGTGAACCCACTTAGCTGGGTAAATCCTTGGTTTACCTTGTCAGTTGCTCAAAAGATTTTGGAAATCTTGTTGTTCCTTCCCTAGTGAAGTCTCAAAGTTACTATGTGATTCACCAGAGGTTAAATGCCATGATCAATGCAGACCAAGTTTAGAAACAATGAATTCAGGTAGAGGGGAGTGAGAAAGAACTGGCACCATTATTGAACATAGGTCTGAGATAGTATCTGGAAGTAACAGAGCTCTCTAGGTCTTACAGTCCTAGTGGTCAGAAGGAAGAAGGAAAACTATATTTTGATATTTTCTAGATAATTAATGATTCATTTCAAACTTTAATAAATCAAGCATATCTACTTAACTCTACCTCTACCTCCATAATTAGCCTCTCTGTGAATTGTTGTTCATCCCTCATTTTCAAAGAGGACCAGTGACATCACAGCGGGATGTCTTGACTTGGGGTATGAATTGGATTTTAGTGAGGGAGAGTTGCACAAAATTGTCAGTCTCACTCTTTCTTCCAGAGTCATTGAAGTCCAATGGCAAGACAAAAGTCAGGATGACTGGAGTTGGCCCGGGATGCAGTGGCTTCTTGAATATCTGAGCACTCCACAGTGCCTGCTTCAGTTGCCTACATGGCTGTTGGAACAAATTGTACTCATCCATCTATTCTGCTGGGGGAAGTCTTCATATGCTTGGGGTAGACACTACTCTAATTTACCAGCTACGTTTAAGGCCCATTGGTTACCCTCAATCTGGTTTAGCTAATTTGCTGGGATGGTTTTACCAGGGTGTGTTCACTGCAAATCCTACAGCTTCTGAAGCCACAGGTGAGAGCTGGGGAACAGGTGGACACAAAAGGTGAATGAGTAGCCTTGAAAACGGCTTGGCAAACCCTCATACCAGAGGTGCAGTATCTCCCTGAACACCTTATCTGCTCCTCAGTCTGTGTATAAAGACATCAAATCCAGTCTTATCATTGTCCATATCATCTGTCAGTGCCACTGCCTTGAACCTTAGCCCCCAATCCTATTTCTGTTGCTTTTGCCTTCTAAAGATTAGATAAAGATAGTGCACATTAAGGCATTGACAAATGCCTCCAGGGGTGTGCTAGGAAACACTTAACCACAAGTTTTCAGGGTGGGGTAGGGGGGGTGGTTGTACATGCCATATACTTTTAAAGTTTGATTTGCATTATCTCTCTTTTGAGGCAATGGGAGTTAAGTGATTTGCCCATGGTAATACAGCTAGTAAGTATTTGAGATTGTGTCATATTTGAAGTCAGGTCTTCTCACTCCAGGGCCAGTGCTCTAGCCACTGTATCACCTAGCTGCCCCTTTAATCTGCATTAGTTACATTTTCTCCATTGTTTTCCTAAGTATAGATAATTGATAAAACAGTAAATCAAGCCCTGATTCATAGTGTTTGCTAATTCCTAAGGTATAGTGTTTATACTGAAAATTTAGCCTCCAGTTCTCATAAGCCAATACAAAACAACTCCAAAATACCATTGGGTAGATCTCTTTTAACTGATCATTAAAAAAAATAAACTAATATTGGTTATAAAACTGAGAAGTTTTTTTCCAAAGATCTTTTGAAAACACAATCCAGAACCAAGGAGTAAAATGTTATTTTCTATTTTGTTGTTCAGCAGTCTACTTTGCACTCACAATCACATTTTTAGCTTAATATCATAATACAGTCCTTGTATTTATACAGTAAATTTTCCAGAAGTACCGAAGAACTCTACAGATGTAATCTCATTAATCTTCATAACA
Source organism: Vombatus ursinus (assembly GCF_900497805.2). Lineage (NCBI taxonomy): Eukaryota > Metazoa > Chordata > Mammalia > Diprotodontia > Vombatidae > Vombatus > Vombatus ursinus. Next base: position 1,277,279 of record NW_020954650.1, read on the forward strand.
CTTTTAGGAGGTAGATGACAGCTGTGATACACAGTTTATAGTTTAGGAAAATGAAGGGAATATTCTGAGGAATGTCCCTTGGGCTACAATGGATATTTCTATGCTGTTAAGGTTAAATTATCTTTTTGGAGTATACCTATGTTGGGTGTGGTCTCTACATCTCTGACACAGTTTCCCCTAATTGTCAATATAGAACACTGGAATTTTCAGTAGTGTTTTCTTTAAACTAGTTAAGGAAAAACTAGCACTGATTTCAGGCACAGAGAAGAGTCAAACTTTGGCAATCCACAAATGCCCACTTATATGTCATAATTAGAACTTTAAATATTCCAGAATTCAAAATATTTTGGGAGCTAAAAAAATCAAACTTTTGAATCAACTATATCATTTCAAAGGGAAGCTTATTAAGATTTTTAAAAGAATAAATGTATTTCATTTAACTGATTATCCATAAAACATTTACATATAAACAAAAATACTTAAAAATAATTATATTTAAAAATACATACCTGTTATTTTCAGTTTGTGTATGACACACTTTGATAGATCTAGGCTCTTATTGAAAAAGTTATTCCCTTCAGTGATGCAGATTGCCAAAACACACGTTTATTTTATTTGTACCACTCATAGGTTGCAGCCTGTTAGGACTAGTAATGGTTTACATGTTAAAGGTGGCATAAAAGTCATCATGAAGGATATACATTTATGAACAAAAAAAGTTATGCTAGTCATATAGCATGAGTAGGGCATGGACACTTTGAGGACTGTACTTGTATCCCAAAATTGTAAAAAAAAATCTGATGGAACTCTCTAATACATTGAGTGAATCCTCCTCAGAAGATTTATAGAAAAGCATTTTCCCAGGATACTTTTCATCCTGGAAAAATATGGATAAGTGGCAATCTGCACTGTGAAGTGAGGACTGACATTAATGAGGTTATAGTTTCACTGAACAAAGTATTATTTATTTATGGCAACTTAGAAAAAAAATTACTGTGTGTCATTCTTGGGATTCAGCATATCACCAAAGTCTTTGACTATACTAGTTATATATTAGAACATTGTTACTGAACCATTGGTACATGCTCCCCTTGCAATGTTTTGGAAAAATTCTGAAGCTGCATTCTAACTCTGTCTGACAGAACATAAGCATACCAAATAATAAGTTGATTCCTTAAAGTACAAATTGTGTTTTTGCCAATAATTTATATGCTGAAAATGTAGTACCTTGGAAATAGAGTGTATTTCATGATTCCTAAATTGGAGTTTTCCTTCTTTATTTTTCAGTGGCAGAAAAGAGAGTTGAATTCAAATGAATAAATTAAAAGCCTAAGGTTCATCCATCTTTGCCTTCAGAATTCCATTACTCAGTTACTGAACACATTTCTGGTATGTAAGATAATCAAGTTTGCCTACAACTGGTGCAAGTATGACGATGACACATTTCTTTACATGTGCAACTGACTTGCTTCTGTAATGATTTGAAAGGCTTAGAGGAAGACTGTGCTAACCTTCATATTTCCATTTGTCAATAATTTGCCAATAACTCAGCATGCATCGGCTTAATGAGTTTCCTTTTCAAAGAAGTTTGATGGAGAACTAAATCACCAGATGGCTGGTTAAGTAATAGCTGTCTGTGTGATTAAAGTCCAAAATAAGGAACAAAACAAAGGGGAGGATTGTATGCTCTGAGCAGGCAAGCAGATGTGGGACAATCAAGAATCCTTTTTCCATTGTGAATGTTCAGGTCAGATTCCGGAAGCTACGGTGGAGGCAAATTACATTTAAAAAATCAGTACAACCATATAATAGAACCATTTATAACATTGTTAGAAATTATCAAAATGGTGGTTTCTACCTCTTGACCTACACAAGTTTCCTGCTAATGAAGAATATTTTCTACCATTTTAGCTTCTTACAAATTCATTTAGGATGGTGAGGTTTAAAGTTACATTTATCAATTAATAAGAACAATGCTGACTTATTTATAATATTCAGTCACCTGTTATTTTATATCTGATACAAATATAAGGGAAGCATTCTTATGATTTGGCAATAAATATATATTTAAGGAGCACAAATGTACTGCAGGAGACACAAGAAATGATGGAGTGCTTACTGAACACTGTAGGAACATTGCCTGTTTTTGAAGTCTGACAAAGAAAAAAAACTAAACAAATACAGAAAAGATAGTAGAATTGGCATAACCACAGTAAACTTAAAACTTTAGTGGTAAGGAAGCATGGTATGTCTGAAAATTGATAATCTATAAAATATTTATAATATGATTTCATTACATGACTTTTCCCCTAGCACATTTAAAGAGCAGAATAAAATCTTGGAGATAGAGTAGACTTCAGACATATAAAGTCCAAACTCTAAGTCCAATTCCTTTGTCCCAATCTTCACATCACATAGTCATCTAGCCTATCCTTAAAGAATACCTTCTGTGACAGAAAAGCTCAGTACCCTATGAAGTAGCATGTTAAATTTCTGAATAGCTCTAATTATTAGAATGGTTTTCTTTATTTTGATCTAAAACCTATTTCTTATGACTTCCATTCTAGTCCTACTTGTGCTTTCTGAGGTTTAGGAGACCCAAATATTCTTATAGATGAAAACTTGAAACACTTGGCAAAGGTTATCACAGCTATTCTTTCTCCAAACATTCATTGCCAATGAATTCAATCAAAGTGGTTCTAGATAGTGGACATCATTGAATGCCAAGGAAAGGAATTTGAATATACTCTGTAGGCAAAAGGGAGTCACTTAAGTTTTTAAACAGAGAAGTGAGATGATATGTTTATGTGTTCTGGCATCATCATAAAGAAGAGATTAGAAGAAAAAGACCAGAGGCAAGAAGGCCTGTTAGGAGACTTTGGCTATTGTTTAGGTGGGTGGTGAGAAATGTATGAATGAAGGTGACAGCAGTAGAGATGGAGGATGGAATAGATGTGAAAGACTCTTTGGAATGGAATGACAGAACAGGGTAAGTGATCATATATGAAAGATGTTGCTGCTTAGTTGTTTTAAGTTGTATCTGACTCTTTGTGACCCGATTTGGGGTTTTCTTGCCAAAGACACTAGAGTTTGCCATTTCCTTCTCCAACTCATTTTACAGATGAGGAAACTGAGGCAAACAGGGTTCAATGACTTGCTGAGGGTCACACAGCTAATAAGTGTCTGAGGCCAGGTTTAAACTCAATGAAGATGAGTCTTCTTGACTCCATGCCTGGCACTCTATTCATGTACCACCTAGCTGCCCTAGCATATGCTATGCCTAGCATATCTGTATGCAAGATAGATCAATTAATTAACCAATGAGTAAATATTAAATGCCTACATATACTTACTTGGTGTTAGAGATACAAATACAAAAAAAGAAAGCAGTTGCTACATGCATTCTACTGGGATTGACAATAAGCATATAATAGTGCACTTTATAAAGTGAATAAATAAAAATGCAGACCAAATAGTTAAATTGTAAGCAGTTTGCAAAGTTTGCATAGTTGAGGAAACCTGAAAGTTTTCATGTAGGAGACTATGCTTAAAGTACAAAAGATGAAAAAGAAAAAAAGAGAGATAATAGAGAAAGAAGTGTCAAAGACCACTGCAAGGTTACAAAAAAGAGAGACTATGTGAATAATGTTGCCACAAACAGAACCACTGAGGCCCAAATAGAAACAGATTTAATGCAAAAATATAAACTTAGTTTTGAATATGCTGATTTAGACCTATGGGGTATAGGTATCCAGAGAACAATCAGAAATGTGGATGTGTAGTTCAGAGACTAAGTCAGGGCTAGAAATATAGATTTACAAAACATAATCATGGTGGTGGTAGTTGAAGTCATAGTAATGAATGAGATTACTGAGGGAGAATGTTAAGAAAGAAGAGAAAAGTGACAAGAATGAATCCTTGGAAAATATATAGATTAAGGCATGGAATGAGGAAAATGGGTAAGTGAAGGATCAGTTAGAGAGAAGAGGACCAAGAAAATGTGGTCACATTGAGGTCAGGGGAGGTAAATTTAGAAGAGAGGAGAGTTTTTGCTAAAAGATAATGAATTCTGTTTTGGCTATACTGAATCTGAGATACCTACATAAGATCCAATTCAAGATCAATTCAAAAGGCAATGTGGGACTGGATCTCAAAAGAGCTCCTGAATAGAATTTATAGATCTGTGAATCACTTGAAAATTGAATGCATGGGACCTGATGGACTTGATTACCAGGTATGTATGTATGTATGTATGTATGCACGCACATATGTATGTTCTGTGTGCATATACACATGTCATTGTGTGTGTGTGTGTGTGTGTGTGCATGTGTATGTCTGGAACAGAGCATGGGGTGGGGGGAGTCACCCAAGGTTAATGGCCATGATCTAATAAAAATCTAGCAAGAGAAATTGAGGAGTGGTCAGAGAGGTAGGAGGAGAACAAGGAAATAGCTTCCCAAAATTTAAAAAGGAGGTAGTATTCAAGAGAAGATTGATCAACACCATCAAACACTGCATTGAGGCTATATGAAAGGCTATTGCATTTGACAATTAAGCAATCATTAGTAACTTTGGCTAGGAAAGAAGATGTAGTGTGAGATGGGACAACCAATGAAGTCCCTAGGGCTGAGAATGGAAAGTAGGAATGGTACATGGGCATGAAGACTGCCCCAAAAGCTTTGGAATAGGTCTGTGGCAAAGTTAGAAACCTGGAGGTTAGTGGATGTGTCTGGAAGGGAAGTAAACATATGGTACAGTAAATAGGTGGGGTAAAGAAATATAGGAAAAGAGAAAAGAACATTTTTGTTCATAGGTAGAGTAGACAACAGAGCTAAATGGAGAAAGGGGGAAAGAGAGAAATAAATGGAGGAGTGGAGAAAGAGAAAGACAAAGAGAGGAGAAAGAGTAGGGAGAGTTAAAAAAACTTTAGTTAAATTTTAGTTTCTTTAGTTTGATGTCTAAAATAGTATGCTTTATGATTAAGTATTCAATAAAAGTTTACCTTAAAAAATGTAAAATTCAGGGCAGCTAGATGGTGCAGTAGGTAGAGCCCCAGCACTGGAGTCAGGAGGATCTAAGTTCAAATCTGGCCTCAGACCAGACACTTGACACTTACTAGCTGTGTGACCCTGGTCAAGTCACCTAACCCCAATTGCCTCACCAAAAAAAAAAAAGTAAAATTCCCTGATTGCAAAAGGAATTTGCATGCCTATGTTAAGAAATTGATCTTTCATCTTAAAAGAGAATTCAAAAAAGATTCCTTTCAAGTAGAAATCTCCTCCCCCTTCCATCTATTTAAAATAGTATTTGATTGGGAGATGGAGCCAAGATGTCAGAGTAAAAGCAGTGATTTGTTTAAGCTCTCCCCCAAACCCCTACAAACACCTGCAAAAATGACTCTAAATAAATTCTAGAGCAGCAGAACCCACAAAAAGACAGAGTGAAACAAATCTCCAGCCCAAGACAACCTGAAAGGTCTACAATAAAATTCTGTTGCACCAGGCTGGGAGAAGAGCGCAGTTCAGTAAGGGCTGTGCAGACAAAGACAGGCCCCAGCAAACCTGGAGCAGTTCAAGGGACTGAATCATGGGGCAGCTGTGGTGTTTTCCAGACTTCTCAACCTACAAACACAACTTAGAAGGTCAGTGAGAAAGGTCTGTTGGACCTGGGTGAGAGAGGAATGTGGTCGGGTCTCAGCCTTGGCCCAGCCCTGAGGTGGTGGCTGCTTTTGGGGTTCTCAGCCCACAGATGGCAGGGATATAAAGCAGCTGATCAGAGAGGGATTTCAGGGATCTCTTTTTTTGTGCTGAGGCAGGATTCTCTTGCTTTACCCCTGCTTGGTTCTAGGTCACAGTCCTGGGTGGTGGTCCTAGGGTGAGGAGGAGTGCTGGTGTGGTGGAGTTTGAGGCAGTAGTGGAGAGGAAATTCTCCTCACAGTTCCAAGGCAGAAAAAAGTGCTTGTGGTCACTCATAGACCAGAGCACAGGCCAGGAAAGTAGTAACCACCTCTCCTTTGATGATACCAACTTAGAAGAACTGAAAATTTACAGGTCCCTAGAAGTACCTCTGAAAACAGCTGCACAAATCCCCAAAGCTTTGGATAGTACACCCTCCACATTGGAAGCAAAGAGTTTAAAAGTCAAATAATTGACTGGGAACATGAGCGAACAGAGGCAAAAAACTCAGACTACAGAATTTTTGGTGACAAAGAAAATCAAAACATACAGCCAGAAAAAAACAAAGTCAAAGCTCCTGCAACCAAAGACTCCAAGAGAAATATGAATTGGTGTCAGGCCATGGAAGAGCTCAAAAAGGATTTTGAAAAACAAGGAAGAGAAATGAGAGTGATGCAACAAAATCATGAAAAAATGAGTCAACAGCTTGCTAAAGGAGACCCAACAAAGAAAATACTGAAGAAAGTAACACCTTAAAAAATAGACTAACCCAAATGGCAGAAGAGGTCCAAAAAGCAAATGAGGAGCAGAATGCCTTAAAAAGCGGAATTGGCCAAACGGAAAAGGAAGTTGAAAAGCTCACTGAAGAAAATACTTCCTTAAAAATTAGAATGGAGCAAATGGAAGCTAATGACTCTTTGAGAAATCAAGAAATTATAAAACAAAACCAAAAGAATGAAAAAAATAGAAGACAATGCAAAATATCTCAGTGGAAAAACAACTGACCTGGAAAATAGATCCAGGAGAGATCATTTAAAAATTATTGGACTACCTGACAGCCATGGTAAAAAAAAAAAAAAAAAGAGCCTAGACACCATCTTTCAAGAAATTATCAAGGAAAACTGCCGTGATATTTTAGAACCAAAGGGTAAAATAGAAATGGAAAGAACCCAGTGATCACCTCCTGAAAGAGAGTACAAAAGGAAAACTGCTAGGAATATTATAGCCAAATTCCAGAGTTCCCAGGCCAAGGAGAAAATATTGCAAGTAGCCAGAAAAAACAAAAAACAAACCAAAAACAATCCAAGTATTGTGGAAACACAATCAGGATAGCACAAGATTTAGCAGCTTCTACATTAAGGGATCAGAGGGCTTGGAATATGATATTCTGGAGGTCAAAGGGATTAAAACCAAGAATCACCTACCCAGCAAACTGAGTATAATCTTTCAGGCAAAAAAATAGAAATTCAATGAAATAGAGGATTTTCAAGCATTCTTGATGAAAAGACCAGAGCTGAATAGAAAATATGACTTTCAAATACAAGACTCAAGAGAAGTATGAAAAGTTAATCAGGAAAGAGAAATCATAAAGGACTTACTAAAGTTAACCATTTACATTTCTCCATGGAAAGATGATATTTGTAATTCATGAGACCTTTCTCAGTATTAGGGTAGTTGGAGGGTATATATGTATTTATATGTAGACAGAAGGCACAGGGTGAGTTGAGTATGAAGGGATGATATGTAAAAAATAAAATTAAGGGGTGAGAGAAAATTGTACTGGGAGGAAAAGAAAGGGAGCAGTAGAATGGGGGTAAATTATCTCACATAAAAGAGACAAGAAAAAGTTTTTACACTGGAGGGGAAGAGCGAGGAGGTGAAAGGGAATGGATAAATCTTACTCTCATCAGATTTGGATTAAGGAGGGAATAACATACACACTCAATTGGGTGTGGAAATCTGTCTTACCCTATAGGAAAATAGGGGGAAAGGGGATAAGAGAGGGGGGATGGTAGAAGGGAGGGCAGATTGGGAGGAGTAATCAGAAGCAAACATTTTTGAGGTGGCATAAGGTCAAAGCAGAGAATAGAATAAATGGGAGAGCAGGATAGGATGGAGGGAATTATAGTTAGTCTTTCACAACATGACTCTTATGGAAGTGTTTTGCATGACTGCACATACATAACCTACATGACATTGCTTTCCTTCTCAATGAGGGTGAGTTGGGAGGGTGGAAGGGAGGGAATTTGGAACTCAAAGTTTTAAAAATGAACTTTAAAAAGTGTTTTTACACACAATTGGGAAATAAGACATATAGGAAATAGGGCATAGAAATCTATCTTGCCCTACAGCAAAACAGAAGGGGAAGGGGATAAAAGAAGGGAGGGATGATAGAAAGGTGAGCAGATTGGAGGAAAGGATATTCAAAGTCCATGACTGGGGTGGGGGGAGGTGAGAGATGGGGAGTAAAATGAAACTCAAAATCTTGTGGAAGAGAATGTTGAAAACTAAAAATAAATAAATTATTTTTTAAAATAGTATTTGATTTACAAAATATTGATTTCCACATATTTTCTCAGGACAATAGTGACTTTAAACACATCTCTTAATATCTATATTTTTAGTGAGAGGTGTCAGATTATGAAAAGAATGAGAGTGTATTTAGTTTGCATGTTTCATATAATGCACTTAATTTAAAAAAGTTTTTATGTAGAAAATAGATTTGAAGGAGGGAAAATAATTATTTGCCTCATGGGGAGATAGCTGATTCAATATGATGAAAGAAATTTTAGGAAGAAATCAGGCATTTCAGAAAATCAACATGGCAAGAATCATATAAGACGGATTAATAATAGCCATAATTATAGTGCTCTATAATTGCTTTATAATGCTTTGTAAGAGCTTAAAGTACTTCCTTTAATCTCATTTATCCTCAAAATTTCCCTTTGAGGTAGGTTGTATTCAGTTTTGCAGTTGAGAAAAAAGGGAGGAAAGGAAAGCTAAGTAACTTAACTAATATAATCATTAGTCCACAGAAGAGCTGACTTGGGACTAAAATTAGTTCTTTAGACTTCTGATGTTAGAAGACAGACTGAAAGGGGCTGCCTGGGAGTAAGGAAGTGAAAGCAGTGTCTAGACCACTTCTCTGTACTGTGGGAGATGTAAAGATCTCTCTGGCAAGGTCTTTACTGTCAAAAAATTTATAATCTTGTGGGAGATACCTCTACAGGCTTGTGATCTCATCAATCAACTCTCTCTCTCTCTCTCTCTCTCTCTCTCTCTCTCTCTCTCTCTCTTGCTCTCTCTCCCTCTCTGCCTCTCTCCAAGGCTCCAGATTTCAAGATATCTACACCTTATTATGCTGTGCCTTTTGTCCATGTCCCTCATATGTCCTCTAAAAGGAGTTCGGACAACATACTGAATCCCTTCCTCTATGACATCTCATAGATGTCAGTAAGGTTCCAAGTTATCCATCAATTATCCCAAAGAGATAGGAGGGCATCATATTTGAATATTTGGATCTGGATTTCTGGAGACAATGAAGCACATAAATAAAGCTTCTACATGAATGTAGTATGCATTGGAATACAAGGTAGAAATAGAGTGTAACAGATCAAAAGTCACAGTGTGAGGTATACTGAAAGGTAAATTATTCAGAGCTAATAAGAATTGGAATTGTCAGTGAACTTAAACCAAGAGGAAATATAAAATTGCCAAAGACATATATTATATATACTTATGCGCGCATACACACACACACACGCAAACACACATTCACAAACACAGTGACACTTCATTGTGATTATTAATTTTGTGGAATTTATTACATGTTTATAAAAGGAGGTGGGAAAGTCTGTGGTAAGTAAATTCAGGAGAGTTTAAATCTATCCAATTCAAAAGACTTAACTAGTTTGAAAAGTTAAAAAAGAAAGTAATTTTAGTTTTATATATTTTGATAAATTTCAGTAACTATTTTAACATTTACTTCATGTGATACTTTTCTTCATTTGTTCATAGGGCAGATATAAAGATAAATGGAATTTCAGTATTCATATGTCAATAACCTATGATTTCAATGCTGTGGGATCTCCTTTCACCAGTCAAATCTTAAGGGTCTGAGTGAATTACTCATCTATGGTTTTATAGTCAGTAAGTGTCAGAGACTAGGTTTTAACTTCAGTTTTCCTGATACTTAGTGTCACGCAGGCACTCTATCCACTTTGACATTGCCTCTCAGTAGGCAATTTTGGGGCTAAAGGGATGACAGAATTTTCAAGTCATGCACTTCCAATAGTAAAATGAAGTCTAAAGGGAACTTTTGAATCTTTTTTTGTTTAGGTTTTTTGTTTGTTTGTTTTTGAGTGTCTCTCTTGGAATCTTTTCATATCTCCAACTTCATGTGAGTTCCCTTCCCAGTTCACTGTGTTCTGTCTTGTTTGCTCAAATTCAATAACTCTAAAATGAAAGTCAGTATCTCCATTCCACCTCCCTACCCCCATTCTTCATACTTTCTCTTCCTCCATAGTTCCTTAATTCTATTGAGAGCACTATTGTTGTCCCAGCTTCCCAGGTCTATAACCTTGGAGCTCTTAATTTTTCTCCTTCAAATTACTGTCCCTTCAATTTCTATTCGGTTGCTAAATTCCATAAAGTCTTTTTTCAATCTCTTATATTTGTCTTCTTACTCCATTTCCATAGCCATAGTCTGGGTCAGCCCCACATCCTCTCTTCCCTCACCAATTGTAATTGCCTCTTAATTGATATTCCCATTGTCATTCTCTCTCCTTTCCAGAGATGTAATGTGGTACAATAGATTGAGAACTAAATTTGAAGTCAGGGGCTATGTGTTTAAATTCTATTTCATCATTTACTACTTATGTAAGCCTGAGAAGTTATCTAATACCTCTGGGCTCCAGATATCTCATCTGGAAAATGAAGAGGGGCTGGACTAAATAACTCTAATGGCCCTTTGAGCTCTAAATCTACTGTACAATAATCTCTCTTCAATCAACTCTGTAAGCAGCTACCAAAATACTCTATGGCACAGGTCTGGTCAGATCACTTGTTCAAAAATCTTCAGTGGGATTCTATAGGCTCTAAGACAAAATACAAATTCCTCAATCTGACATTTAATGTCCTCTGCAATCTGGCTCTAGCCTACTTTTTAAAAAAAATGTTTTTTTTCAATTAGCAAAATTCTATTTTGTATCCTCCCACCCTTTTACTTCAATTGGAAAAAAAAGTCTTTGTAACAAATATTCCTTGTTAATGATAAGCAGATTTACACATTGACCATGGGCAATACATATGTGTCTATATTTATATATACATATGTGCGTGTGTGTCTTCTTCACTTTGAATCTATATAATCTTTTGTAAAAGTTGGGTAGCATGCTTCATCATTTGTTCTATGGAATTGTGATTGGTTATTGTATTGATCATAATTCCTAAGTCATTCAAAATTGTTTATCTTATTGATATTGTTGATAATGTGAAAATTGTTATCCTGATTTTACTCACTTCACTCTGGAGAAATTCAAACAAGTCTTTCCAGGTTTCTCTGAAACCACCCTTTTCATAATTTCTTACAGGATAATAGTATTTCTTTACATTAATATACCATATTTTCCTCAATCATTTCCTTATTTATTGCTCCCCTTAGTTTCCAGTTAGTTATTAAAAAAAGAATTGTTATCAATATTTTTGTACATATGACTCAATTTCCTCTTTCTTTGGTTTCTTTAGGTATAAGCTTCCTCATGGTATTATCTAGCTTACCTTTCCATCCTTATTTTGTGTAACTACTTATTTTATTAATTACTACTCTTCCTGTAGTCTATATTCCAGCCAAACTAGACTAATAGCTGTCTACTGAATTCATTATTTCATCCTCAACCTCTAGGCATTCCTCAATAAACCCTCAATGTATAGAATATACTCCCTTCCTCAATAAAATTCAGAATACTTACCTTCCTTCAAATCTCAGCTTGTGTCACCTCCTCCAGAAAGCCTTCCTTGATCATCCCAGTTGTTAAGTGGTGTTTCCCTTCTCAAAAAATACTTGCATGTGATATAAACTATTGCCCCTTCCTAGACTATAAGCTCCATAGTTGCTTAATAAATATTTGCTTAATTGAACCAGATTTTGCTGACATGTCTTTAAATTTGATACTTTTCTTCCTTCTGAAGTTCAAGATAGTTGTGCCTTTTGATCCAAAAGGAAAAAAAATACTCAGTAGTGCTAAGAAGTAAAACAGATTTATGCATAAAGGAATTTGTACTTTTTTTGTCAGTTGTCTAATACAGTGCCTGGTGACATGGGAGATATGACAGCTTTGCATTTTATTTCTGCAAGATAACTTATCTGTGAAGGGTGATTATGATGTTTCTTTTGTGGTGCTTATGAGTTGCTAACATCTTTTGAAAGATGGAAAAAATAATAATCACCCTTCACTGGAAATAGTATACTCGTTCTATGAGAAACTTTTCCCATAAAAGCCCACATTCTTGAGTTTGAATTAATGAGTACATCAGATTCAGCAGCAATCAATCAACTTGATTTCAAGTCTAATAGGTATCAAGATGAATGCCAAACCTGACCTATCAGGGCATAAATGATCATTTGACACTGTAGAAATGCAGGAAAAAAGTCACAATACTAAAAGTTAGGAGGCCTATTTTGTTGTCCTGTCTCTCCTATTAACTTGCAGGGTGACCATAAGCAATTTATTTAAACTTGTGTATAAAATGAGAGGTCAGATCAACTCAGATATAGAGAAAGCTTTGAGGTTTGCAAAATGTTTTATATGCATTATTTCATTTGTTTCACCTAATAATCTGGCTAGCTAAGTGTTATTTTTATGTTCCATTTCACAGATTGGAAATTTGAGGCTCATAGAAGTTAAATGACTTTTTTTTCAGGTTAATGATGTGGAATTCAAACACATTTCTTTTGGACTACAAATCCAGTGTTCTGTTACCAGAAAAATAAAAAAAATATGGAAAGAAAAATATCAGATGAATTCACTATCATATCTGCATAACTATTGTAGTTTATGCTAACTTGTGAAATGTCTGTGTTTAAACTATAATGACAAAACATATTATTTTCTTTAAGATTAATAATGGGAGGTAGAGCCAAGATGGCAGAATAAAGGCAGGGACTCGCCAGAGCTCTCCCCAAACCCTTCCAAATACTTATAAATAACAACTCTAAACAAATTCTGGAGTGGCAGAACACACAAAAAGATTGAGTGAAACAGTTTTCCAGCCCATGACAACTTAGCCCAGGACAGGCCTTGAGGCAACTGAATCAGTGGCAACAGTGGTGGTTTGAAGACCTCTTAGCTTAGAGATGCCAAAGACAACTTACAAGATCAGCAGGAAAGGTCTGTCAAATGTAGGTAAGAGTAGAGGAGAATCCAGAGCAGAAAACGCTAGAGGAGATGCCACAAATCATGAGCAGATTCTGGGAGCTACTAAATCTGCAGGGGGAGCAGCTGCTTCCAGAGTTCTCAGCTATCACAGGGTAAGGGGGTCAAACAACTGGTTAGAAGGAAATTACAGGGTTCTCTCTGCTAGCACTGGGGACAGTTGTCTGATCTAGATTGCAGTCCTGGGTGGCAGTCTCAGGGTGAGGAGGAGCACTAGCACACCAGAGCTTGCAGGCTCAGTGGAGTGGGGACCCTCCTCACAGTTCCAGGGCAGAAAATAATGCTTATGGTTAGTTACAGATCAGAGCACAGGCCAGGAGAGTAGCAAACACCTCTCCTTTGATCATATCAACTTAGAAGAACTGAAAACTTACAGGTCCCTAGACATGTCTCTGACAACAGCTGCACAAAACCCCGAAGCTAGGGACAGTATGCCCTCCACCCTGAAAGCAGAATTCTACTTTAACAAAGAGTTAAAAGTCAAGTAATAAGCTGGGAAAATGAGCAAAAAACAGAAAAAAATATTGACCATAGAAAGTTACTGTGGTGACAAGGAAGATCAAAACACACACTCAGAAGAAGAAAATGAAGTCAAAGCTCCTGCATTCAAAGCTTCCAAGTAAAAAAAGAGGAATTGTACCAAGATAAAGTCAAAATGTGTACAGAATTTAGATATAAAGACAGATACTATAAGCAAACTAGAAGAGCAAGGAATAGTTTACCTTTTAGAACTATGGAGAAGGGAAGAATTTATGACCAAACAAGAGATAGAGAATATTATGAAATGCAAAATGGATAATTTTGATTACATTAAATTGAAAAGTTTTTGTACAAAAAAAGCCAAGATTAGGAGGGAAGCAGAAAACTTGGAAATAATTTTTATAACCAGTGTCTATGATAAGTGCCTCATTTCTAAAATATATAAAAATCATTCCCCAATTGATAAATGGCCAAAGGATATGAACAGGCAGTTTTCAGAGGAAGAAACTAAAGGTATCTATAGTCATATGAAAAAATGCTCTAAATCACTATTGATTAAAGAAATTCAAATCATCACACCTATCAGATTGGCTAACAGGGCAAAACAGGACAATGATAAATGTTGGAGAAGATACAGGAAAATTGGACCACTAATGCATTGTTGGTTTAGTTGTGAAATGATCCAACCATTTTGGAGAGCAATTTGGAACTATATCCAAAGGTCTGTAAAATTGTGCATACCCTTTGACCCAGCAATACCACTTCTAGGTCTGTATCCCAAAGTGATCATAAAAATGGGAAAAGGACCCACATGTACAAAAATATTTATAGTAGTTCTTTTTGTGGTGGCAAAGAATTGGAAATTGAGGGGATGTCCATCAACTGGGAAATGGCTGAATGTAATGGAATGAATGTAATGGAATACTATTGTGCTATAAGAAAAGATGAGCAGGCATGCTTCAGAAAAACCTGGAAAGACTTACATGAACTGATGCAGAGTGAAATGAACAGAACCAGGAGAACATTATACACAGCAACTGCCACATTGTGTGGTGATTAACTTTGATAGACTTGGTAGAGAAACATCCTGCAACATCTATCTGAAATAAGCTGAAGAAAGAAAAAGGGAGGAAAGGCCCGGGTGAGCAGGCAACCTCCAGTGGCCAGACTACCCAATCCTACCCCTAGAGTTACAGTGTTGCTGATTCCAGCCCAACACCAAGTAAGTTGCCATAACCCTACAGCCTCCAACTGCCAGCATCGGAGGCCCCAGCATTCAAAGCCAATGACCAGGCCCCAGGCTCCCAACACAATAAGCTTGGGTCAGTGTGCCCTGCTCCTCAGCAGGAGAGCTCAATCTCTTTAAAGTTCAGGAAATAAGCAAATGCCATGAGCAAAAAAAAAATGTACGATAGAAAAAGTAGAATTGGCCAAATGCAAAAAGAGGTACAAAAGCTCACTGAAGAAAATAATTTCTTAAAAAATAGAACTGAGCAAATTTAAGTTAATGACTTTATGAAAAATCAAGAAACAATAAAACAAAACTGAAAGAATAAAAAAAATAGAAAACTATGAAATATCTCATAGGAAAACCAACTAACCTGGAAAAATAGATCCAAGAAAGCTATGATTAAAAAAAAGAGTCTAGAAATCATCTTTCAAGAAATTATCAAGGAAAACTGCCTTAATATTCTAGAATCAGAAGGTAAAATAGAAGTTGAAACAATCCACTAATCACCTCCTGAAATAGAGCCCCACATAAAAACTTCAAGGAGTATTATAGCCAAATTCTAGAGCTCCCAGGTCAAGGTGAAAATATTGCAAGTAACCAGAAAGAAAGAATTCAAGTTTCATGGAACCACAGTCAGGATAACACAAGAACTAACAGCTTCTATATTAAAGGATTAGAGGGCTTGTTATATGATAACCTAGAAGGCAAAGGAGCTAGGATTACAACCAAGAATCACGTACCCAGCAAAACTGAGTATAATAATTCAGGAGGAAAATGGACATTCAATAAAAGAGAGGACTTTCAAGTATTGTTGATGAAAAGATGAGAGTTGAATAGAAAATTTGACTTTCAAATACAAAACTCAAGAGAAGCATAAAAAGGTAAACAGTAAAGGGAAATCATAAGGGATATAATAAGGTTAAACTCTTTATATTCCTAGATGGGAAGATGTTTCTTGTAACTCATAAGAACTTTCTCATTATTAGGAGAGTTAGAAGGAGTATATACCTAGACAGAGGGCACAGGTGTGTGTTGAATAAGAAGGGATGATATCTAAAAAATAAAATTAATGGTGAGAAAGGAATGTTTTGGGAGGAAGTGAAAGGGAGAGGTAGAATAGGGTAAGTTATCTCGCTTAAAAGAGACAATAAAAAGTTTTTACAGTGTGTGGGAAGAGCGAACAAGTGAGAGGTAGTGAGTGAACCTTACTCTCATCAGAACTGGCTGAAAGAGGGAATAACATACACACTTAATTGGGTGTAGAAATCTATCTTACACTAACAGAAAGTAGGAAGGAAGGGATTAGAAAAGGGGGGTGTAGAAGGAAGGGTAGATTTGGGGAGGGGTAGTCAGAAGCAAAACATTTTTGAGGAAGGACAGGATGAAAGAAGAGAGAATAGAATAAGTGGTGGTGGTGGGAAATAGGATACAAGGAAATACAGTTAGCAATATTAACTATGAAAAAAATTGTGCAGAAAGTTTCTTTGATAAAAGCCTCATTTCTCAGACATATGGAGAACTGAGTCAAATTTATAGAAGAGCCTTTCCCCAATTGATAAATGATCAAATATATGAACAGTTTTCAGATGAAGTAATCATAGTTATCTATAGCCATATGAAAAAACACTCTAATTCACTGATGATTGGAGCAATGCAAATTAAAACAATTCTGAGGTACTACCTGGTACCTACTAGATTGGACAGAAAAAGAAAATGACAAATGGTGGAGGGGGTGTGGGAAAAATGAGACATTAATGCATTGTTGAGTTCACAACACTGTTGTGAACTGATTCAACCATTGTATAGAGCAATTTGGAACAATGTCCAAAGGGCTATAAAACATGCATTTGATTTGACCTAGCAGTGCCACCATCTGTATTATATCCCAAAAGAGATAAAAAACAAAACAGAAAAGGACTGAGATGTATAAAAATATGTATAGCAGCTCTTTTCTGGCAGCAAAGAACTGGAAATTGAGGGGATGACCATCAATTGGGGAATGGCTGAACAAATTGTGCTATGTGATTATGATGGAATGTTATTGTGCTAAAAGAAATGATGAGCAAGATATACTTAGCTATTCTCAGCAATAAAATGATCCAAGACAACTCTGAAGGACTTAGGATGGAAAATGATATCCATCCCCAGACAAAGAATTGATGGTGTTTGAACACTGATTGAAGCATACTTTTTTAAACTTTGTTTTCTTGAATTTTTTTGTCTGTGTTTTCTTTAAAAACATGACTATTACGGAAGTGTTTTGCATAACTACACATGTATAACCTATATTGAATTGCTTGCCTTCTAAATGTGGGATGGAGGTAAGGTAGGAAGGGAGAGAATTTAGAACTCAAAGTTTTAAAAATGAATGTTAAAAATTGTTTTTACTTGTAATTAGGGAAAATAAAATACTAAATAAAACAATAAAGAAAAAAAAGAATTAATAATGATTTTTTGGCACACGTCATTTTTATTCCTCATCTTTATAGATATTTTTAACAATACAACCCATGAATATTTTGTTTAATGCAAATATAATTTGTTTATATTTGGAAGGATCAACAGGATTTATATCTTTCAATAATAATTATCAAGTCTGACATTTGGTAACATAAAAATTATTTCAATTTCATCATCTATAAAATGGAAATATTTACCCTACTTATCTCAGTGTTGTTGAGAGGGTCAAAAGAAATGACGTATGTGAGGCGCCTTAAATATGTAAACATTTGTACTTACATCAGTAACTATTATAGTAAGTTCATTTTTGTCATTCTTTTTGATGAGGTTCAGGCAGAAATGCCTCTAGAAGAATTCAATATCCTAGAATACCTTTTATAGTTAATATTCTGAGGATTCTTGTACAGTTTGATAAAATGTCTGCTTTTTATAATTAAATGAGAATATTGTGAGGTATGGTTATCTTTTTGTTTATTTACTGAAAACACCTTTGAGACGGCTTCAATAGCAAACAGTAGGGAAAGGATGACATATATTATTCTGTTATTTTCTGGTTTTAATTTCTTCTGCTACAAATCTATACCTTGAAAGGTTTCATTTCATGGAGATTAGATATTAATGAATAAGTTCAGAAATATATATTTAATACATTGTTTTTTAAGTGTTTATATATCAATGTTATATCTAAGTGCTTATGGAAAACAGTACTTCTGTCTTTAATGATGTTGAATTTCTTATTATACTTGAGGTTTTATATGTATTATAGGAATTTAGGTAAAAAGTTTCATACATAATTCTAATCACCTGATTGTGTCTCTAAATAGCATCTGACTGATATTAAATATATTGTGAACTGTTGCAATATGTTGCTATTTGTACTACTTCATTACAGAATTTATATTGATTGGTAAGGTGACAATGATTTGAACCCAAATCATTATCATAAACCTTTTCATATCTGTAAGAAATGTTCACAATTCAGCAATTTGTCCAGTTCTTTTTTGTCAACATATTGTTGGTTGAGTTTAGGTGGATGTCTCCGACAGGGTGCTTTTTGATTCAGCTCTTGAATCTTAGCTGTATTATAGCCTCCATCCAAAGATAAACCACTTCTGTTTATAATTGACAAATTCAGTACCATATACCTAATGCCACCCTTTACTATTATTTTGTGAATTAAGGTTCATTTGTTCAAAAAAAATCTTTCTATAAGTGTTAATCTATTGATTTTCTGCTCTAAGTATATCTACTAATGTTGTTTTTCTTTTTTCATAAGGCAGTGTTAATTTTTCTTTAATTTCCAATTAGCCTTATGTTTTTGTAGAATTGTATAAATTTTGTGCTCATCTTCTAGATCTGTTGTCACCTATTTTACCATGCGAAATGCATAAGAATGGTATTACATCAGTGTTAATTACTATAAAGGCATTCTATAGAAAATCTATCCATCCTATATGCAAGCTCTAAATGGAAAAGTTTTCCATGTGGAAATCAAATACGCTGGCATTATGCTAGTTCTTCATACAACCTTATTTCAACCACTGATATGCATTTTATCCAGTCCTGAGCTTTCCAATTTTTCACACAGTTGATCATTATTACAATATTGCTGTTATTGTATACAATGTTCTCCTGGCTCTCCTCACTTAACTTTGCATCAGTTCATATAAGTTTTTTTCAAGGTTTTCTGAAACCGTCCATTATGTCACTTACAGTACTATAGTATTACATCTCAATCATATGCCACATGTTATTTGGCCATTTCCCAATTGGTGAGCATCTGCTCTATGTCCAATACTTTGCCACCACAAAAAGAGCTGCTAAAATATTGTTGAACATATAGATCTCTTTCCCCTTTCCTTGATCTCTTTGGTATATGGGTATGTACAATTTTTATAGCCTTTTTGGAATAGTTCCAAATTATTTTCCAGAATAGTTGGACTAGATCACAACTTCATCAACAACTCATTAGTGTACCTGTTTTCCCTCATTCCTTCCAGCATTTGTTATTTCTGATAGGTGTGAGCAGATACCTCAGAGTTGTTTTAATTTTATTTCTTTAATGATTAATGATTTAGAGCATTTATCATCTGACTAGAGATAGCTTTAATTTCTTCTTCTTAAAACTGGCTTTTCATATCCCTTCACCATTTATCATTTGGGGAATGGCTGTTATTTTAATAAATTTTACTTGGATCTCTATATATTTTAGAAATAAAGCCTTTATCAGAAAAAAAACTTGTAAATCCCTGTACCCAAGTTTCTTGATTTATTTAATTTTTTTAATAGTTGCAATCAATTTATAAAAGAGATGATTGATTAGGCACACGCAATGGTTACTTCAACTTCTACACCTGGTTCAATGCTGATAGAAGTGATCTGTTTAACGATTTCAGAAACACTGTGCAAATCAATAAAGAGTTTGTGGATTATCATCTGGAACCGATCTCAATTCTTTGAACCTTCACCACAAGGAGTTTTTCTAGTTGTGATTCGAAGTGTCTTGGCGGGCATTCGAACAGCTGCTTCCACTTTCAAGTTATTTTCTTTGGCTCCTCTAATTAGGTCAGCACATACTTTTTCGAGGGATTTCACATTGCAGCTGGTGAGGGTGATCCGGGTCCGGAGAATGGCCACTTCGGGTTCTGCAAGGGTCTTGCCGGTGTCTTTGAATGGCCATGGCAGTGGAGCAGCTTCCTAACCGACTTATTCCTCTGCGAAAGCTAACAGCAGCAATGAGTCAGGAGGAGGAGTATCGGGGACTGCCGACTCCATGAGGCTGCAGAAGCAATACCTTCACCAAAGAGAGCTGTTCTTTTTCTAATTTTGGATGAATTGGTATTATGCGGGTAAAAACTTTTTAATATCATATAACCAAAATTATCCATTATACTTTCTGTCATCGTCTTAAACTCTTATTTGGTCATAAACTTTTTTTTTTATCAACGCATGTGACAGGTAATTTTTTTCTATGTTCCCTTCCTCTATTTATGATATCACCCTTTATGTCTAAATTGTTTACTCATTTTGACTTTATTTTGATATATGGTGTGAGATGTTGGTCTATGTCTAGTTTATGCCAAACTGCTTTCCGGTTTTCACAGCAACTTTCGTCAAATATTGACTTCTTATCTTGGATCTTTGGGTTTATTAAAAATTTGATTACTGTACTCATTTATTACTCTGTATTATGCACCTAATGTATTTCACTGATCCACCATTGTATCTCTTAGGCAGTATCAGATTGCTTTTATGATTATATTATCATATAATATAGTTTAAAATGTGGTACTACAAAGCCTCCTTCCTTCATATTTTTTCACATCAATTCCCTTGATATTTAAGACCTTTTGGTCTCTCAGATGAATTTTTTAAAAAAAATTCCTAGCTCTAGAAAATATTATTTGGTAGTTTGATTAATTTGGCACTGAATAAGTAAATTAACAAGAAGAATTGTAATTTTTATTATATTGACTTGGCTGACCCACAAGTAATTAATATTTCTCCAGTTGTTTAGATCTGTCCTTATTTGTGTGAAAAGTATTTTGTAATTGTGTTTATATAGTTGCTGGATCTGTGTTGGCTGGTAGACTCCAAAGTATTTTATACTGTCTATAGTTATTTTAAATGAAATTTATCTTGCTATCTCTTACTGCTCTGTTTTGTTGGTAATACATAAAAATAGTAATGATTTATGTGGATTTATTTTATATCCTGCAACTTGGCTATAGTTGTGAATTGTTTCAACTTGTTTTTCATTTGATTCTCCAGAGTTCATAAAGTATACAATAATGTTGCCTGCAAAGAGTGAGAATTTTGTTTCCTTATTGCCTATTATTTTTCTTTTAATTTCATTTTCTTGTCATTGCTATAGCTAGCATTTCTAATCTAATATTGAGTGATAGTGATGATAATCAACATCTTCATCACACCCTTGATCTTATTTGGAAACTTTCTAGTTTGTCCCCATTACAAATAATGCCTGCTCTTGTTTTAGATAGACTATTTTTGTTTGTTTCCAATCATGTCTAATTCTTCGTGACCTCTTCTGGGTTTTCTTGGCAAAGACACTGGAGTGGTGTGCCATTTCCTTCTCTAGATCATTTTACAGATGAGAAAACTGAGGCAACAAGGTTAAATGACTTGCCTGCAGTGGGTCACACAGTTAATGAATATTTGAGGCCATATTTGAACTTTAAGTCTTCTAGATTCCAGGCATGGCACTCTACTCACTGCACCACATAGCTAGTCCTTTAGTAGGTAGATACTATCATTTTAAGAAAACTCCACTTATTCCTATGCTCTCTAATGTTAATAATAGGAATGGGTGTATAGTTTTTTTTTCTAATTCTGTATTTCTTCAGATAATCATATGATTTTTGTTGATTTTGTTATTGATATGGCCAATATGCTTATAAATTTCACAATATGAACCACCCTTGCATTTCTCTGTAAAACCCATCTGGTCATAGTGTATGATATTTCTGATATATTGTTATAATCTCTTTTTTAGTATTTTATTTTAAAATTTTGCTTCAATATTAATAAGGGAAAGTGGTCTGTTTTTGCTCACCCTAGTGAGCAAACCATATTTGTGTGGTAGAAGGAATTTGGAAGACTTCTTTACATATGTTTTCAAATAGTTTATATAGTATTGGAATTAATTGTTCTTTAAATGGTTGGTAGAATTAATTTGTAAATACATCTAGTCTTGGGAATTTTTTCTTAGGGAGTTCATTTGTGGCTTGTTCAATTTCCTTTTCTATGGTAAGGTTATTTAACTAATCTCTTTCCTCTTCTGTTAAGCTGCTTAGATTGTCAGATTTACCAGCTTGTAATTGGGCAAAATAATTCCTAATAAGTGCTTTAATTTCATTTTCATTGGTGGTGCAGTTATCCTTTTCATTTTTGATACTAGTTATTTGGTTTTCCTGTTTCTTTTTTTAATTAACCAATGGTTTATTCATTTTTTTCATAAAACCAGCTTATAGATTTATTTCTTATTTTAATTTTTAAAAATTGAATTTTATTAATTTCTCCTTTGATTTTCAGGATTTCCATTTTGCTGTTTAACTGTTTTATATTTGTTCTTTTGTTAGTTTTTGTTCTTTTATTTTTTTATATTTTATATTTTTTATGTTGTTCTTTTATATTTGTTTTTTTTCTAGTTTTTGCAATTTCATGCCCAAATCATTAATCTACTCTTCATCTCTTTTATTAATGTACACATTTACAGATATGTTTTCCCCTAAGTACTGGTTTGACTGCATCCCCTTGAAAATTGTCTCATTGTTCTCATTCTCTTTAATGAAATTATTGATTGCTTCTATGATTCATTCTTTGACTCACTCACTTCATGATTAAATTATTTTGTTTCTGATTAATTTTAATCTATTCCTCCAAGACCCTTTATTAAATGTAATTTTTATTGTGTTATAGTCCCAACAGTGTGCATTCAGTATTTCTGATTTTTTGCATTTTTGTGAGTTTTTTATGCCCTAAAACTTGGTCAATTTTTGTGAAGTTTCCATGTACTACTGAGAAAAATTGTACTCCTTTCTATTCCCATTCAGTTTTCTCTAAAGGTCTATTGGGTCAAACTTTTCTAAAATTCTATTAATCTCTTTTATTACTTTCTTATTTAATGGTTAGATATAACTAGTTCTGAAAGGGGAATGTTGAGGTCTCTCACTAGTATAATTTTACTATCTTTTTTTCTGTAATTAATTTTAAATTTCCTTTAATAATTTGGATTCTATGCCATGGGTGTATGTATGTTTAGTATTCATATTACTTTCTTTTCTATGGTACCACATTTTAGCAAAATGTAGTTTTCCTGAATATCTCTTTTAATTAGATTTCTTTTGGTTTTTGCTTTCTCTGAAGTCATATTTTTTACTCCTCCCCTCTCCCCTTTTTTACCTCAGCTGAAGCATAAAAGAATCTGCTCCAGTCCTTTATTTTTTTTTTACTTTGTGTGTGTATGTGTGTTTCTGTTTCAAGTGAGTTCCTTATAAGCAAAATATTGCTGTATTTTTTTTAACCATTCTGCTATCTACTTCCTTTCTGTGGGTGATTTCCTCCCATTCATATTCACAGTTGTTATTACGAAGTTTGTATTTCCCTCCCTCCTATGTTCTTATGTTTAACCTTTCTCTATTTTTATCCTGTTTCTTTTTAAAAGTCTGTTTTGCTTCTGATAACTGCATTCATTAATCTACTCTGCCTTTTATCCCCCCTACCTTGCTCTCAGCCCCTTCCCCTCTCACTTCTCTGTTGGGTATGATAGATTTCATGAGTGTATGTATGTCTGTGTGCTTTGTGTGTGTGTGTGTGTGTGTGTGTGTGTGTGTGTGTGTATGCATATTCTTTACTCTGTGAACCAATTCCAATGAGATTGAGCTTCAGGTTTTGCCTGCCACTCCACTCCTATACTTTCTCTTGTTCTACCCTCCCTCCAATTCCACTTTATTCCTTCTCTTCTTTCCTTCCTGTTTCCTTGTTGAGAGAAATGTAGTTCTCTCCCCAAATGTGTGTAAAAATATTTATATCTATATCTCATTTATATCTAATTATCTATTGACTTATCTATCTATTCTTCCTTCTTTTGATTAGTTCAAATGAGAGCATAAAGTTCGTGTGTCAGCTGCTCCTCTTATTTCTTGCTCTTTTTTTAATAGACTTCAACTTTTGTAGCTTGATTATGTGAAATATTTTTTCCTAACCTTCATTTTCCTTTTGTACCAAGTGTATTCTTCTTCTCTTCCCTTTCCATTTTCTTTTAAGAACACCAAGACATACTCCCAGGTGTTCTATCTAGACAGATTCCCTCTAATGACTCTGATGATGATGGAATTCAGAAGGATCACACATATCATGTCTCAGTATTAGAATGTAAGTAATTTTCCCTTATTTAACCCTTAATAATTTTTCATTTGTATTTTCCTTTATATGTTTTTCTTAACTACTGTGCTTATACTTTGAAATTTCTGTCCAAGTGTGGTCTTTTTTTCTTGAATATGTGGAAGTTATTTATTTAATTTCATTTATTTCATATCCTACCCATCAGGTCATAATCAGCCTTTCTAGGCAAGTTAATCTTGACTGTAAGCCTCTATCTTTTACCATCTAGAATGTCATATTCTGGGTTCTCCACTCCTTTATAGTGGGAGCTGTTAAAATGTGTGTAATACTGATTGAGGCTCAACAGTACTTGAATGCCTTATTTTTGGCTGCTTGCAGTATTTTTTTCTTTAACCCTGGATTTTAGCCACGCTATTCCTTGGAGTTTTTATTTAGGGGTTTCTTTTAGGAGGTGACTGGCAGCTTCTATTTCCACTTTGCCCTCTGGTTATAAGATTTCTGGACAGAGTCCTTTAAGATTTCTTGAAATATTATGTGTAGGCTCCTGTTTTAGGTCTCAGCTTTTGAGTAGTCCAATGTCTCTTTTTTTTTCCTCCTTGATATGTTTTTCAGGTCATTAGTTTTTGCTTTAATTCATCTAACATTTTCTTCAATTATTTTCAGTCTTTTAACTTTGTTTTTAAAATATCTTGTTGTTTCATGAAATCATTAGTTTCTATTTGATTCATTCTAATTTTCAGGGAGCTTGTTGCTTGAGCAAAGTGGTGTAATTTTTATGCCAAGATCTTAATTCCTTTTCCAATTCTCTCTTCCATTGTTCTCATTTATTGTATAGTTTTTTTCTTCAAGTGCTCTCATTTCATTTATATATTTTTGTGGGGTTTTTTCTGCCCTTTGAATAGTACTTTATTTCCCAGTTACATATTGAGAAAATTTTTAGCATTCATTTTACAAGATTTTGAGTTCCAAATTTTTCTCCCTTCCTTTCCTCCCTTCCCTCCCTTCCCTTCTTCTGAGAATGGTAGGCAGTTTGATATAGTTTATACATGTGCTAGCATGTAAAAATATTTCCATGTTAGCCATAGTTATGAAAGAAGTGACAAATTTAAAAAATGAGGAAGAATAAAGTAATGTAAATATATATGTAAATAGAGTAAATATGTTTTCATTTACATTCAGAATCCATCAGTTCTTTATCTGGATATGGATAGCATTTTCCATCATGAGTCCTTTGTACTTGTCTTGGATCATTTTGTTGCTGAGAAGAGCTGAGTCATTCATAGTTGATCATCACACAGTGTTGCTGATATTGTATACAATGTTTCCCTGGTTCTGCTCTTTTCACTTTGCATAAGTTCGTACAAGTCTTTCCAGGTTTTCCTGAAATCTACCTGTTCGTCATTTCCTGTTGCACAATACTATTCCATTACATTCATATGCCACAGCTTGTTCAGTCATTCCACAATTGATGGGCATCCCATCGATTTCCAATATTTTGCCACTATGAATAGGGCTGCTATAAATATTTTTGCGCATGTAGATGCTTTACTCTTTTTTATGATCTCTTTGGGATATAAACCTAGTAGTGGTACTGCTGGATCAAAGGGTATGTACAGTTTGGGTGCCCTTTGTGCATGGTTCCAAATTGTTCTTCAGAATGGTTGGATCAGTTCTTAACTCCACCAACAGTGCATTAGTGTTCCAATTTTCTCACATCCTCTCCAACATTTTTCATTTTCCTTTTTTGTCATATTAGCCAATCTGATTGGTGTGAGGTAGTACCTCAAAGTTCTTTTAATTTGTGTTTCTCTAATCAAAAGTGATTTAGAGCACTTCTTCATATGACTATAGATAGCTTTGATTTATTCATCTGAAAACTTCCTGTTCATATCCTTTGACCATTTATCAATTACAGAATGTCTTATATTCTTATAAATTTGACTAAGTTTTCTATTTAGTTGAGCAATGAGGCCTTTATCAGAGACATTTGCTGAAAGATTGTTTCCCAGCTTTCTGCTTTCCTTCTTATCTTGGTTTCCTTGTTTTCGTTTGTATAAAAGCCTTTTAATTTAATATAATCAAAATTATCTATTTTATATTTTGTAATGCTGGCTATCTCTTGTTTATCATGAATTCTTCCCCTCCCCATATATCTGACAGGTAGACTACTCTTTGCTCTTCCAATTTGATTTTGTCTTCATGTCTAAATCATGCCAACAGTCTGTCATATCCTAATAATTTATTTGCCTCCTTAGTTTCTTTCTTGTTTATTTTTTGGTTGGATTTATCAAGTTCTGAGAGGGGACAGTTGAAGTCCACCGCTAGTATAGTTTTGCTAACTAATTCTTCCTGTAACTCACTTAACTTCTCATTTAAGAATTTGGATGCTATACTACTTGGTGCACATAATTTAGTATTGATATTGCTTCGTTGTCTATGGTACCTTTTGGTGAGATGTAGTTTAATTCTTTATCTCTTTTAATTAAGTGTATTTTTGTTTTTACTTTGACTTAAATCAGGGTTGCTACCCCTGCTTTTTTTTTTTTACTTCAGCTGAAACATATTAGATTCTGCTCTAGCCCCTTAATTTTTCTCTGTGTGTCTCTCTACTTCAAGTATGTTTCTTGTAAACAATATATTGTAGGAGTTTGGTTTTGATCCACTCTGCTATCTGCTTCCATTTTATGGGAGAGCCCATCCCATTTACATTGCATTACAATTTATTACTATCTATATATTTCCCTTCATCCTATTCTTCCTCCTTCTTGTCCTCTCTCTCCTTTCACCCTTTCCCTCCTCATTAATGTTTTGCTTTTGTCTACCACTTCCCATGATCGGTACTCCTTTCTGTCAGTACTAACCCTACCCCCCACCTTGACTTGATCTGCTCCCCTCCTACTTCCCTGTTGGGTATTATAGATTTCTATATTCAACTAAATTTGTATATTATTTCCTCTTTGAGCCAATACTGATGAGATTAAGATTTAAATGATGCTCATCATCCACCCTCTCATCTTTCCCTCCACTGTAATAGGTCTTTTGCATCTCTTCATTTAAAAAATATTTATTTAGTTTTACTTTTCAACACTCACTTTTAAAAGATTTTAAGTTATATGTTTTCCCTCTCCCTCCCTTCACTCTTTCCCCAAGACAGCATGCAATCTGATATAGACCATGCATGTACAATAATATTTAACATATTTCCACATGTAAAGAGGAATCAGAAACAAAGGGAAAAACCAAGAGAAAGAAAACAACAACAACAAAATCCAAGAGAGAAAATAGTATCCATTAATCTGCATTCAGACTCCATAGTTCTTTCTCTGGATGTCGATAGCATTTTCCATCTTTAGTCTTTTGGAATTGTCTTAGATCATCTCATTGCTGAGAAGAGCTAAGTCTATCAGAGTTGATCATCACACAATGTTACTGTTACTATGTCCAATGTTCTCCTGGTTCTGCTCACTTCACTCAGTATCAGTTTGTGTAAGTCTTTCCAGATTTTTCTGAAGTCCACCTGCTCCTCATTTCTTATAGAACAATAGTATTCCATTACATTCATATATCATGACTTGTTCAGCCATTCCCCAACTGATAGGCATTCCCTCAATTTCTAATTCTTTGCTACCACAAAAAGAGTTATACATGTGAGTCCTTTTCCTATTTTTATGCTCTCTTTGGGATACAGACCTAGAAGTGGTATTGCTGAATCAAAGGGTATACACAGTTCTATAGCCCTTTGGGCATAGTCCAAATTGTTCTTTGAAATGATTGGATCACTTCACAACTCCAATAATTTTGCACCTCTCCATGTGAAATAATTTACACCATTCTGCTTCCCCCTTCCTTCTACACCCATTGTATTCCTCTTTCTCATCCCCTAATTTTTTATATCATTCCCTCAAATTCAACTTATATCCATATAATCTATGTATATTCCTTGTAGCTGTACAATTAGTGATGCAGTATTTAAGAATCACAAGTATCATCTTCTCAAGAGGGATGTAAATAGTTTAGCTCTATTGAATCCCTTATGCTTTCTTTTCCCTTTGTGCCTGTTCGTATTTCTCTTGGGTCGTGATACTGCGGGCCAAATTTTTGGTTTAGTTCTTGTCTTCTCCTTATGGAATCTTGAAGTCCTTCTATTTCATTGAATGACTATTTTTTACCTTGATGTATTATGCTTAATTTCGTCAGGTAAGCAATTCTTGGTTGTCGTCTTAACTCCTTTGTCTTCCAAAATATCATGTTCCATGAACTCTGATCCTTAACGTTGCAGCTGCCAAGTCCTGGGTGATCCTGATTGTGACTCCTCAATGTTTGAATTGTTTCTTTCTGGTCACTTGTAGTATTTTTTTCCTTGACCTGATAGCTCTGAAATTTGTCTACGATGTTCCTTGGAGTTTTTATTTTGGGATCTCTTTCCTGAGGTGATTGGTGGATTCTTTCAATGCCTATTCTGCCCTCTGCTTCCAGGACATAAGGGCAGTTTTCCTTGATAATTTCTTTTTTTTTTTCCAGTCAAAGACAAGGTTTCTTAAAGATCCACCATATTGGCCAGACTCTTATGGAATCTGAACACCTGTGAGTTAGTGGCCAGGTTGTGAAAATCTCAGCAGTGGCTAGATTATAAAAATCAGAGCCTCCTTGATAATTTCTTGAAAGATGCTGTCCAGGTCCTCCTTTTGATTATATGGCTTTCAGGTAGTCCGGCAATTGTGATTTCTCTCCTGGATCTATTTTCCAGGTCAGTTGTTTTTCCCATGAGGTATTTTACATTTTCTTCCTTTTTTTCATTCTTTTAATTTTTTTTTGATTGATTCTCATAGAGTCATTAGCTTCCACTTGTCCTATTGTAACTTTTAAAGTGTTGTTTTCTTCAACTAGCTATAGCACTTTCTTTTCCATTTGGCCAAATGTACTCTTTCAGTAGTTGTTTTCTCCTGTGGGTTTTTGTATTTCCTTTTCCATTTGGCTAATTTTACTTTTCAAGCAGTTTTCCAAGCTGTTGATTCTTTTTTCATAATTCCCTTCCATCATTCTCATTTCTTTTCCCATTTTTTCTTCTATCTGTCTTATGTGATTCTAAAGTTCCTTTTTGAGTCCTTCCACAAGTTCTTTCTGGGCTTGAGACTATTTCCCATTTTTCTTTGGGGTTTTGCCCACAGATGTTTTGACATTGTTGTCTTATTTTGAGTTTATGTCTTGTTGTTCCCTGTCACCTTCCCTGTCTATGGTCAGATTCTTTTTTGTTGTTGTTTTTTGCTCATCTTTTTTGGGGGGAATGGGGCTTTTTCCTTTTTTTTTTAATTTGAGCTCTGCACCTGGGATAGAATGACCACTGCCTCAGGCTTCTTGTGCCAGTTACAGGCTCTGGATGTTTACTTGGTGCTACACTGATGTTGCCCTGAGACTCACAGGGGACCATCTTGTCTGGTGCTGTGCTGAGGAGGTGGAATGGGGGTTGGCTGGTACTTCTGGAGGCCCTAGGAGTCTGACAGCTTATCTGATGTTGAGCTTGGGTCCCAGTGGTATTGTCTGCATCTGCTGAGGCTTGGTGGGATGTTTTTGTGTTCCCCTGGGGCTACACTGAAGCACGTGGAGGTCTGGGTGCTGGAGGATGCCTGTTTTCCTTGGACTGTGCTGAAGCACCTGGAGTCTGGCAACTAGAAGATGCCTATTTACCTGGTTATACTAAAGTACATGGTGGTTCTTGGAGCTGGAGTGGGCTGGTTCCCCTGGCTGTGCTAAGGCCTATGGGGGGTACTGATTTTAGTGTTTACCTGCTCCTCCACACTGGGGCTCAGGATTTCTCAATGGTTTGCTGAAGTGGGGCTTGTTGCTGATTTGCTGGGGTGCTTTCAGTCCTAGAAGGTGCTCTCCTTTTACTGAAGTGACACAGATTTTTCTTGCCAATCTTCCAAGTTTCTTGGGTTAAAAGATTGTTTCACCCTGTCTTTTTGTTGGTTCTGCTGTTCCAGGATTTATTTTGGGGTGCTATTTTATGGTTGTTTGGATGTGAATATGAGAGAATTACAGTCATTTACTGCTTATTCCACCATCTTGGCTCCTGGAAATACTCTTACTTCATCTTTTCCATGAATTCTGGTTGTATCTGTGCCTAAGCTGTGTTTTTCTTTGCAGCTTTGCTTGCAGATGTTTTACTGAATCATTCTTAGAATTAGGATATAATGGTCAATTGGTGGGTCAGTCAGTAGATGGTTGTCCGTCATTCTCAAAGAGGACCAAAATGACATCATTATGTTATAGTCAAGTTATAAGTGTGTCTGACTGTGGCTGATCAAAACAATAGAAGCTTGGAAGGCTTTACTGTAGGTTGGGCACAAATGGTCCATATGCATATTTGGAGTGGAGATGTTTCTAAATGTTCTCTTCTCACCTTTCTTTTGAGCTCCTGCAAGTGTGCTTCACTCAGAGTATAGCACTTTCTATGATGTGGGCACACCATGCTGATGGTCCTTTGCTAACATTTTCCATGTCATGAAATCAATTCCATAGTTCTTCAGAGTATCTTTGAATCACTTTTTTTTTTGGTAAGGCAATTGGGGTTAAGTGACTTGCCCAAGGTCATACAGCTAGTACGTGTCAAGTGGTTGGTCTGAGGCTGGATTTGAACTCAGGTCCTCCTGACTTCAGGGCCGGTGCTATATCCACTGTGCCACCTAGCTGCCGCCTTTGTATCACTTCTTCTGACCACCATATGAATGTCTGCCTTCCATGAGCTCTCTATAAAACAATCTTTTAGGCAAATGTCTGACATTTGAAAAACATAACCAGCCCATCAGTATTGTGCTCTCTGCAGTAGAGTTTGAATGCTTGGCAGCCTAGTTCAAAAAACTAGTGTCTGATACCTTATCTTGACAGATCATCTTCAGAATCTTCTTAAGACAATATGAATGGAAGCGTTTCAATTTCCTGGCATGGTACAGGTACACTGTCCAGGTTTCATAGGCATACAATAATGAGGTCAGCCCAACAGCTCGGTAGACCTTTAGTTTGGTAGGCAATCTAATACCGCTTCTTTCCTGCACTTTCCTTCAGAGCCTCCCAAACACCAAGCTAGCTCTGGCAGTGAATTTGTCAACCTCATTATAAATGTGTACATCCCAGGAAAGTATACTGCCAAGGTAAGTGAACTTAACCACAGCATTCACAACTAATTGTTCCATGTATGTATGGTGTAGTGCTGACTGGTGGAGCATCTCTGTTTTCTTGGTGTTAATTGTTACATCAAAATTAGCACAAATAGCAGAGAATCAATCCATACTTTGCTGCCTCACAGCTTCAGAGGTCGCATTGAGTGCACAATCACCTGTAGACAGAAAATCATGCACCAATACTCCCTCTACTTTGGTCTTGGCTTGTAGCCTTTTCAAGTTGAAGAATTATCCATTGGAGTTGACCTTGATGCTGTGTTGGTCCTCATTGAAGGCATTTGACAACATAGTCATGCTAAATGTCATGCTAAAAAGCATGGGAGCAAACACACAGCCTTGTTTCACTCTATTGGCTACTGGGAAAGTCCACAAGAGCATTGCCATTGTCCAGAACCCAGGCAAGCATTCTGTCATGAAACTGACATTTAATACTGATGAGCTTCTCTGGGCAACCAAATTTTGACATAATTTTCCATAAGCCCTCACAACTGCCAGTATCAAAGACCTAGGTCGATATACAAATATATACAGACCTCTTTTTTGCTTAGAGTAAAATGATAGTGAGGCATATATATAGAATGCATGTGTAGCAAAGGCAGACCCCAAACCCTAAAACTCTAGGACCCAGTAGTTCTTCCTCTTTGTAGGGTTCTTTTATAACTCTCCTTGGTGGCAGGATCTCTCCCGAATTAATTGTTCAGCTGAATTAATTGCTCAGTAGAGAAAACAACTTCATAATTTGATTATCTTTTCTATTATCATGAGTGATGCTTCTTTAAGCTTCTTCCTCCTTTCCTCCATCTTTGTCTGAAGTGTACACCTCTGATTCCTATTGAATGCAATTCCTACTGATCTAGTAGAAATTTGAAGGAGAGTTCTTCCTCGAAGCTACAAGGATGTGAGCAATGTTTCTTCCTTTACTGTACCCTAATCCATAGGTGTCTCCTCTATTAAAAAAAAGTTTCTGGTCTATATATCTTTCACTCTCAAAATACTAGATGGACTTTCTCTCATTTCACTGCATGAACAATGGGGGAAAGATGGAAGACAGAAATTCCCTGCTTTCCTCCTGTAGAAAGTCTTCCTCTATAATATCTACATACCTTTAACACCTTGATCTCCTCATGGTTTAGCTATTCAAATCTCCCCAGAAGTATAGCTAATTTGTTTGCTCAATCATAGTTAATGTATCTATCTTGAGTTATGCTGTTTAGTGGATAATGCAATTGACTTGGAGTCAGGAAAACTTGAGTTTACATACTGCTTTAGGCACCAACTAGCTGTGTGATTCTAGGTAAGTCACCCAGTTTCTCAGTCTCAGTTTCCTTATCTGAAAATAGGGATAATAATAGCACTTACATTATAGGTCTATTGGGAGGATCAAATGACATTGTATACATAAAGGACTTTGAAACCTTAGAACACTTTGTATGTGCTATTATTAATAATAATAATTGCTGTTATTATCATCAAGTCAATCAGAGAAGTGTTCACAGTTCATAAAAAATCAGAGGTAGACACATCTTAATAGTTGTTTAGTTATTTCAGTTGTGTCCAACTCTTCATGACCCCCTTTGTGTCATGACCCCATTTTACAGATGAAGGAAAGACTAGGGCAAATAGGATTTGCCCAGGGTCACGTAGCTAATAAGTTTCTGAGGCTGGATTTGAACTCAAGAAGATAAGTCTTTCTGACTCTAGGCCAGATACTCTATCCACTGAACCACCTAGCTACCTACATCTTTATAGTTAGATACTTTATTAACACCTGGTGATTGCATTCTGGGCCTTCTATGACTATATCAGTTGGGGTGGGGGGGTACAGTTCTTTATGTTTAAATGTGGTAAGCTCTTTTCTACAAATTTTGTAGCAGTGATTGCTATTTACTTCATGCTTTCCAAAATTTTTAGTCTCTTTGTATTTTTGCTGTCTTTACTTTCACCATTTCTGAACCACTGTTTCTTTAACAGTATTTTGCCTATAAAGAGTCTATTTGTAATAAACTTGCTTGATTTAAGGTAGAAACTTAATACAAAATTTATAATCTCCATTCATCAACATACAATCTTTCTCCAAAGATTTGATGAAAAGAAATTACATTTAATTCATTCTGGAAACATTGTAGACTCTGTTCTTAATTTAACCAATAGCTGAAAAGTAATCATCTTTCATTCTCCATCCCCTACCTGCCTCTCTCTTTATTTTAAATGTTAAAAGTGTCAGTCACATTTTATTTCAGTTTGCTTATTCTTAAAGTACTTTTTTCTCTTATAGTAAAACATGAGGGAGTGTGGTCTAATGTTGTTACCTGCAGTGAAAAAATTCATGAGAAAATATTCTGCATAACATAATCCACTTGAACTCTCCAAACATTTCCCTTCTAAACAACTTTAAAATGACACGTCAAATCAAATTCCGGAGCAGCAGATCCAACAAAAGGTCAGAGGGAGACATTTTTCCAGTCTAAGACAAATTAGGAGCTTGGCAGGAGAGGTCTGGGACACCAGAGTGGGGACTAACCCTGAGTACACTGAGGCAGCTGTGACAGTGGTAGCATCAGCCCAGAGACAGTGTAGGGGTTGGACAAGTTATTA
Organism: Vombatus ursinus; assembly: GCF_900497805.2. Taxonomy (NCBI): domain Eukaryota; kingdom Metazoa; phylum Chordata; class Mammalia; order Diprotodontia; family Vombatidae; genus Vombatus; species Vombatus ursinus. Next base: position 1,311,195 of record NW_020954650.1, read on the forward strand.
GAAAGATATTACAGGGGACCTTTTACTGACTTTGGATGTAGGGTCTGGAACTATTTGCTAACTCTAGTGCTCATATGCAGTTCTAGATCACAGTTTGAAGGTGAAGAGCACTGAAGCTTTTGGCTACAGGAAAACTAGGTACCTAGTCGTAGTCCCAGGGCTGAGAGGAGGACTATCACTTGAAACTGCAGAGGAACAAGGGCCCTTACTGGTTAAGACCAGAGCATAGAACAACAGAGCAGGGACCATACCTCTCCCTTGATCACACTACCTTGGAAGTACTGAAAATGAGCAGATCCCTAGAACTAGCACTGAAAACAGCAGAACAAAAAGAGTAAAGCTTAGGAGAGTGGATTCCCAGCCTCAGGTGAGCAGAGCCTGACTTTAACATAAAGCTCAAAGTCAAGAGATAGTCTGGGAAAATGAACACAAATGAAAACAAACAAAAATTTTATGAAAAAAGCTACTTCAGTGGCAAGAAAGACCAAGACACAAATTCAGAGGATGACAACAATGTGAAAACAACTATAACTAAAGCCTCAAAGAAAAAAATGTTAATTGGACCAAGCCCAACAACAATTCCTGGAAGAATTAAAGAGATGAGTGGTAGAGGAAAAACTGGGGAAAAATGAAAGTGACACTATAAAATTATAAAGATAACAATTTAGTATAAAAAGTACAAACATCCCTGAAGAAAATAACACATTAAAAAATTGGCCAAATGGTAAAAGAGGAACAAAAATTCACTGAAAAAAATTCCTTAAAACTTTGTCCAAAAGGAAATAGAGATACATATGTGCACTAAATAAAATAATTCCTTAGAAATTGGAATTGGGCAAGTCGAAGCTAATGGCTACATGAGACATCAAAGAACAATAAAACAAAATCAAAAGAATGACAAATTAGAAGAAAATGTGAAATATCTCATCAGAAAAACAATTGATCTGGAAAATAGAACAGGGATAGAGAATTTAACAACAATTGACCTACCTGAAAGTCATGATAAAAAATCCTAGATACTACATTTCAAGAAGTCATAAAGGAAAACTGCTCTGATATTTTAGAACCAGACAGTAAAATGAAATAGCAAGAATCCACTAATCATCTCCTGAAAGAGATCTCAAAATAAAAAATTCCAAGAATATTGTAGAGCTTTATATTATTCCAATACATTATTATGTTATTGTAATATTATTCCAATAATATTCCAGAGCTTTAAGGTCAAGGAGACAATACTGCAACCAGCCAGAAAGAGCCATAGTTAGGATCACATAAAGTTTAGAAGTTTCACTATTAGAATGGAGGGCTTGGAACATGATATTCCAGAAGGCAAAGGAACTAGGATCACAACCTAGAATAACTTACCACCAAAACTCAATATAGTCCTTTAGGGGAAAAACAGATATTTAATGAAATAAAGGACTTTAAAATATTCCTGATGAAAAGACCAGAGCTGAATAGAAAATTTGACATTCAAACACATGACTCAAGAGAAGTATAAAAAGGTAAACATGAAAGAGAAACAATAAAAGACTCAATAAGGTTAAACTGTTTGCATTCCTATAAAAGAAGATTAATAAATGTAACTCCTAAGAACTTTATCATTATTAGGGAAGTTAGAAGGACTTTACATTGATAGAGAACATGGGTGTGAATGGATTATGTTGGGATGGTGTCAAAAAACATGGGGGATGAGAAAGAGACATGCATTGAAAGAAGGGAGAATGGAAAAGAAGAATGGGGAAAATCATCTTATAAAAAAGTGGCATGCAAGGGAGAGCTTTTATATTAGAAGGGAAAATGAGGGGGTGGTAAACAATGCTTGAACCTCAGTCTTATTGGAATTGCTTCAAGGAGGGAAGAATATACACACACATACATTCAATTGTATATAGAAATCTGTCTTACCCAACGGGGAAATAGAAGGGGGATGGGATAAAATAAAACGGGAGTGTGTAGTAAAAGTGAAGGCAGATTAAAGGAGACAATAGTCAAAAGCAGAAAAGAAGAAAGATGAAGAGGAAGAGGAGAAGGGAGGATGGAGGGAAATATATAGAAATCATAACTATGCATGGGATGAGCTTAACCATAAAGTGGAAGCAGATAGCAGAATGAATTAGAAACCAGAATGCAACAATATGTTGTTTATGAGAGAAATGCATGAAACTGACTAAACTAAGGGGCAGAAGCAGAATCTATTAGTTTCAGCTGAAGTAAAAAAAAAGGCAGGGGTAAGCAATCATGACTTCAGACAAAGGAAAATTATAAAATAGACCTAATTAAAAGAAATAATCAGGGAAACTACATTTTGATTATAGGTATGATGGATAATGATGTAATATCAAACGTTTTACAGCAATTTCTCAGATAAAGGCCTCATTTCTTAAATATGTAGGGAACCAAGTCATATTCATTAAAATATAAGAGCCCTAGTTGATAGATGGTCAAGGAATATGAACAGGAAGTTTCCAGAAGAAGAAATCAAATCTATTTGTAGTCATAAAATACTCTAAATCACTATTGAATAGAGAAGTGCAAATTAAAATAAATCTGACATATCACTTCAATCCTATCAAAGATGACAAATGCTGGAGGTGATGTTGGAAAATAGGTAAACTAATGAACTGTTGGTGGAGTTATGAACTGGTCCAACCATTCTGGAGAACAATTTGGGACTATGCCCAAAGGTCTATAAAACTGTGTATACCATTTGACACAGCAATACCACTACTAGATCTGTGTCTCAAAGAGATCAAAGAAAAAGGGAAAGGACCTATATGTACAAAAATATTTATAGCAGCTTTTTTTTGGGGGGTGGCAAAGAATTGGAAATCAAAGAGATGCCCATCAATTGGGGAATAGCTGAACAAGTTGTACTATACACTGTGATGGAACACTGGTGTGTTACATGAAATTAAGAGAGGGGTGGTTTCAGGAACAACAACTTAAAAAAGATCTATATGAAATGATTCAAAGTGAAACGAAAAGAATTGGGGGATAATTTTGCACTATTGTAATAGTGCAATATTGTAATGTGAAAGCCTTTGATAGTCTGATTCATACAATGATAAAAGACAATTCAAAAGGACTCGTGATGAAAATTGCTATCCACCTCCAGAGAGAGAGCTGATGAACTCTGAGTGCAAATTGAAGTATAGTTTTCAAACTTTCTCTATTTTTCTTGCCTTTTTGTGCAATATGGCTACTATGAAAATATGTTTTGCATGATTTCCCGTGTATAATTGATATCACATTTGGTTGTCTTCTCAGTGGTTGAGGAAGGAATTGGGGGAAGGAGAGATTTTGGAATTCAAAAATTTCTAATGTTAAAAATAAATAATAAAATTTTCAAAATAATATTTTCTACTTTGAGGAAGATGCCAAAAGTGGTGATGAAACAGAAAATTTCCCTTAGAAATACATATATCTTGCCTAAGAACCATGAAATATTCTTGGAATTATTTTTAAAACTTCAAAATATCCTAGATTTTTCAGTTAAACTTTTGCTGTTAAACAGATATATAGCTTTGTGAGTAGTCAGAACTTTTGTCTACGAAACAGGAATCCAAAGACCTGATTATTTTTTCTTTTTACTCTGTTTTAAATATTTTATTGATATCTTTTATTTTTAAGAACATCATCACTTCACAAAGACACATTCCCCTCCCCCTCCCTATGGAGACCTCCGTTACAGCAAAGCCTTGTAAAACACTTGAACTCCTCAGTCACAAATTACAACACATGCCTTATTCTGTATCTATAGTTTACCACATCTCTGCTAAGAGAACAATGCTGCTTTGTCAGTTTACTGAAGTCAAAATTTGTTAAAGTTTCTGAACTACTCTGACTTGTGGTGTTTTTTAAATGTCTTTCTTTTTACAATACTGTAGTCATTGTGTAAATTTCCTTGTATCAGGTCATACAACCTTCCTAAATGTCTCTGACTTATTCATATTATTTCTTATGGCACAATCATATCCCATTATATTTGTATATCACAATTTGCTCAGTCATTTCTCAGTTGATTGGTATCTGCTCTTTATAAGACAATCATAGCTCAATGTCATGGACTCCCCACCCCAAACTTTCATTTGTAACTAAGCAAAATAGTTAAGTAAAAGTGGTTGTATGCAGCAAATGCATCTTATAATATATACAATATTCAGCACTCAAAGTCCCCTACCTCTCTAGTGGGGTGTAGCAAAAGCATATAAATCATCTTTCCATCAGGATTTTATTCAGAGTTCAGGTACCCTTTAGTGTTATTTTCATTTAAATTGATGTCATTTTTCTATATTGTTTTCTGGGTTCTGCTTTCTTCACTACATATCAATTCATATTTCTTTCAAATCCTTCATTCATAATTTATATTAGCAGTAATATCAATAGAAATATCATTGGCATAAGTACATAGCCTCTATGATTGACCGTTTTGAGGAACAATATTCATGTAACCTACACCAGAGCACTGATGTTAGAAAAGGGCTCCATGTACCAAGAAATTTTATATAAATGACATCATTTAGATGCTTAATTTTAATTATTCAATTTATGTTTATTTAATAAGTGTGTATTAAATGCATACTATGTACCAGTCATTGTTGTTGACACAGAAGATACAAAGATCAAAAAATGAAATGGTCCCTGCCTTAAAAATCTTATATTCTACAGTACAAAGCCATTACATTGTCATTCACAAATACATTAATAAAATCACTCTCATTTCCTTATAGTCATACCTTATGTGTATATGTGTTTGTGTGAGTGTATAATCCTAAACATTTATTGAGTATCTACTATAGGTAGGGACACAAAAAAAAATACAGAATAATTCCAAAATTTTTCTTCACCCCACAGCACCCCTCAGCTGAAGACTTTGCATCTTTGCTGAAAAAACTGAGACAACAAATGGGATCTCCTGTTTTTCCTGTTCTCTTCATTTCAAAACATCTTACATCATCTCCAGTTCTCTGCTCTTTGACATCATCTCTGACAAAGGGGTGGTTCTTTTTCTTTTCAGATCCAAATGCTCTTTAGGTGTACTTTGCCTCCTTCTGTCTCTACTAGCAGACTGAATCCACAATCATTTCCTTTTGCTCTTGAATCTTATATATTTTTTCTATTACCTAGTACCTTTCCTATCACTTACAAACACACCAGTCTTACTATCTTAAAAAAAAACAAACTCCTTCATAAAATCTTACGGTTCTCTCAATCTTCTACCTCTCATTACTTGCTCAGCCAAACTCCCTGAAAAAGCTGTCTACACTCAAAACTTACACTTTGCCTCTTACTCTCTCCTCAATGCTGACCTTCACTCTAAAACCACCAATTTCCTTTTGGACATTTCAAACTGGATTTCCTGGCAACATCTTAAAACCAAGACATCCACAACTGAATTCATTATCTTTCCCTCTGCCTTCTGGACTTCACCGCTTTTGTCAAAGTCCCATCATCCTTCTCATTTGCCAAGTTCATGACCTTAACATCATCCTGAATTCCTTACTTCCCCTCACCCCACCTGTCCCATCAATTGCCAGACCCTGCCATTTCTACCATCACTATATCTTCTGCATCCAACCCCTTCTCTCCATAATGCTACTGCCGTAGTTCAGGCCCTCATCATCTCTCACCCACAGTATTGCAATAGTCCTCAAATTGGTCTCCTGGTCTCAAGTTTCTCACTACTCTTGTCCATCCTATACATTGCTGTCAATATAATTTTCCTTAAGTACAGATCTGACCATGTTATTATTCTCTCCCATCCCACGTCAACTTCAGTGCCTTTCTATTAAACCTGAGCCCAACTGATATTTCCAGCCTCATTGGACAGTATTCCCCCTCACATAGTCATATCCGTGTCTCTGCTCATCACACTCAAACACTCCATTTCTTTTTCTGTGCCTTTGTATAGGCTATTCCCTAAGTGTGGAATGTGTTCTCTCCTTATCTCTATCTTATTCAGTCCTCCTCTTTCCTTACATATAGCTCTTATGCATGAAAACTTTTCTAACCTCTCAGTTGCTAGTGCCTTCCCTCTCAAACTACCTTGTACCTAACTATTATGTATAAATTCACTCCATTTTGTACATGCTGCCCTGCCTGATTTTAACTACATGGAATAAGATGCTCCTTCCAGGATAGACTTGCCACTTCTAAATTCATCATCATGTTGCTAACTTAAGCCTTGATTGATACCACCTCCCTTACCTTCCTTTCCCTTCTGATTGAAAGGTTAAGGGAAGAGTACCAAACTCCTTCCAATACCTTCCTTTATAGAAGGCACAAATTGGACTTGGCTTACTTGACTTTGCATCTACTGCTCTGCCTGGTTTCAGTTCCACAAAGAAGATACCCCACACCTTTTCCTGCAACCTTTCCTCCCTTTAGATTATAAGCTCCTTAAGGGCAGGTACTATCTTTTGATTAATTTTGTCCCCAGCACTTAGCACAGTTCTTAGGTGTTTAATAAATGTGTATAGGATTGGATATTTGTACACACACACACACACACACACACACACACACACACATATATACACACATATATATGTGTTGCCCATAATATAGACTCCTTTCAGGTAGGAATTGTTTCACTCTTTGTACTTATCTCCAGCATTTAGCACAGTACTTGAAAGGTTGTTGATTGATTGTTTGAGGCTAATGGGGGAGACAATACACAAAAGAGAGAAGTGCCAAGGGATGAGCACTTTGGTATGGAAAATTACAGGGATGGTTAATTGGTTCATAAGGGAGCAGATTGAGACCTCATCCATGAAAAAATGGCTGAGTTAATTTGATCATGGTTCATGGTTCCAGAACTAGAGAAGCAGGAGGAGGAGGATATTGCACCTCTGTGCGGCAATGTGATAGTCAGGGAGGAGATGTCATCAGAAGAGGGAACAGGGTCGAACAGTTCTTGGACTTTTCTGAAATAGTGGTCACAAAGAGACAGTCACCAATCAAGACCATAAGGCTAAGGGTAGAAATTTCTCTAAGACAGCAAGGAAGTTTATGAGAAAGATGGTGGGAGAGCAGGTAGTGAAAAAAAAAATCTGAGATCACTTTTGGCTCTAAATTTATTTTTAAAAATTTTTAAATTTTATTAATTTATTTTGATTTATCAACAATCACTTCCATATTCTTTTGAGTTTAAAATTTTTCACCCCCTTCCTCTCCACCACCTTCCCCAAGACAGTGCACAATCTGATATAGGCTATACATATACAATCCTATTAAACATATTTTCACATTAGTGATATTGTAAGTAAGAATTAGAACCAATAGCAGCAACCACCAGAAAGAGGAAACAAAACTCAACAGAAGAAAAAAAAATAGCAAATAGTATGCTTTCATCTGCATTCAAACTCCATAGTTCTTTCTTTGGATGTGGTTAGTATTTTCCATCATGAGGCCTTTGGAGATATATTAGATCCTTGTATTGCTAGGAAGGGTTAATTTTATCAATATTAGTCATTTAATTAGTAATTAAATATTAATATTTATCAATATTAGTCATCACACAACATGGCTGGTATTGTGTACAACATTCTCCTGTTTCTGTTCACTTCACTCAGCATCAGATCATACAAGTCTTTCCAGGTTTTTCTGAAGTCAGCCTGTTCTTATAGCACAATAGTTCAGCCATTCCCCAATCGATGGGCATCCTCTCAATTTCCAATTCTTTGCCACCACAAAAGGAGCTGCTATAAATATTTTTGTATATGTGGGTCTTTTTCCCATTTGTATGATCTCTTTGTGATACAGCCCTAGAAGTGCTATTGCTGGGTCAAAGGGTATGCACACTTTTATAGCCCTTTGGGCATAGTGTCATATCGCTCTCCAAAATGGTTGGATCATTTCACAACTCTACCAACAATGCATTAGTGTTCCAATTTTCCCACATCTTCTCCAACATTTATCATTTTCCTGTTTTGTCATCTTGGCCAATCTTATAGGTGTGTTGTGGTACCTCAGAGTTGTTTTTTGCATTTCTCTAATCAATAGTGATTTAGAACATTTTTTCATATGACTATAGATGGCTTTAATTTCATCATCTGAGAATTGTCTGTTCATATCCTCTGATCATTTATCAATTGGGAAATGACTTGTATTCTTATAAATTTGACTTAATTCTCTATGTATTTTAGAAATGAGGTCCTTATCAGAGCAACTGGTGGTAAAAATTCTTTCCCAATTTTCTACCTTCCTTCTAATCTTAGTCGCATTAGCTTTGTACAAAACTTTTCAAATTAATGTAATCAAAGTTATCCATTTTGCTTTCCATAATGTTCTCTATCTCCTGTTTGGTCATGAATTCTTCTGTTCTCCATAAATCTGATAGGTAAACTATTCCTTGCTCTCCCAGTTTGCTTACAGTATCAGCCTTTATATCTAAATATAGATTTTGACTTTATTTTGGTATATGGTGTGAAATTTTGATCAATTCCTAGTTTCTGCCATACTCTTTTCCAGTTTTCCCAGTAGTTTTTTTGGTCAAAGAGTGCGTTCTTATCTTAGAAGCTGGGGTCTTTGGGTTTATCAAATAATAGATTACTATAGTCATTGACTACTGTGTCTTGCATACTTAACCTATTCCACTGATTTCCACTCTATTTCTTAGTACCAAGCAGTTTTGATGATTGCTGCTTTATAATGCAATTTAAGATCTGGAATGGCTAGCCTACCTTCCCCTCATTTCTTTTCATCAGTTCCCTTGATATTCTGGACTTTTTGTTCTTCCAAATGAATCTTCTTCTTATTTTTTTCTAACTCTGGTAGTTTGATTGGTATGGCACTGAATAAGCAAATGAGCTTAGGTAGAACTGCCATTTTTTTATATTAGCTCACCCTACCCATGAGTAGCTGATGTTTTCCCAATTATTTAGATCTGACTTGATTTGTGTGAAAAGTGTTTTATAATTGTGTTCATATAGTTTCGGGGTTTGTTTCAGGAGGTAGACTCCTAAATATTTTACAATGTACACAGTAAGTTTAAATAGAATTTCTCTTTCTATTTCTTGCTAGTGGGCTTTGTTGGTAATATATAGAAATGCCAATGATTTATGTGGGTTTATTTTGTAGCCTGCAACTTTGCTAAAGTTGTTTATTATTTCAAGTAGTTTTTTCACTTGATTTTCTAGGATTCTCTAAGTATATCTTCATGTCATCTGCAAATATTGATAGCTTTGCTTCTTCTTTGCCTATTCTAATACCTTCCATTTCTTTTTCTTCTCTTATTGCTAAAACTAACATTTTCAATACGATATTGAACAACAGTGGTGATAAGGGACATCCTCATTTCACCCCTGATCTTATTGGAAATGCTTCTAGCTTGTCCCCAGTAAGTATGATGCTTGCTGAAGGTTTTGGGCAGATACTATTTATTATTTTAAGGAAGACTTCATTTATTCTTATGCTCTCTAGTGTTTTTAATAGGAATGGGTAAAAAAAAAGGAATGGGTGTTTTATTTTGTGAAAAGTTTTTTCTGCATCTATAGAGATGGTCATTGGGTTTCTGTTAGTTTTGCTGTTGATATGATCAATTATGCTGATAGTTTTCCTAATATTGAACCAGCTCTGAATTCCTGGTATAAAACCTACCTGGTCATAGTGTATTATTCTTGTGATAAGTTGCTATAATCTATTTGCTAATATTTTATTTAAAATTTTTGCATCTATATTCATTAGAGAAATTGGTCTTTAATTTTCTTTCTCTGTTTTGACTCTTCCTGGTTTAGGTATCAGCACCATATTTGTATCATAAAAAGAATTTAATAAAACTCCTTCTTCACCTATTTTCCCAAATGGTCTATATAGTATTGGAATTAATTGTTCTTTAAATGTTTGATAGAATTCACATGTAAATCCATCTGGCCCTGGAGATTTTTTCCTAGGGAGTTCACCAATGGCTTGTTCAATTTCTTTTTCTGAGATGGGGTTATTTAAGTATTTTACCTCCTCTTCTGTTAATCTGGGCAATTTATATTTTTGTAAATATGTATCCATTTCACTAAGATTGTCAAATTTATTGGCATACAGTTGGGAAAAATAGTTCCTAATTATTGTTTTAATTTCTTCTTCCTTGGTGGTAGATTCACCCTTTTCATTCTTGATACTAGAAATTTGGTTTTTTATTTCTTTTTTAAATTAAATTAACCAAAGGTTTATCTATTTTATTAGTTTTTTCATAAAACCAGCTCAGTTTTATTTATTAATTCAATAGTTTTCTTAATTTCAATTTTCTTAATTTTTCCTTTGGTTTTCAATATTTCTAATTTGGTGTTTAATTGAGGATTTTTAATTTGTTCTTTTTCTAGTTTTTTTTTTAGTTGTATGCCCAATTCATTGATCTTCTCTTTTTCTATTTTATTTATGTAAGCATTTAAAAATATAAAACTTCCCCTAAGAACTGCTTTTGCTACATCCCATAAGTTTTGGTATGTTGTCTCATTATTGTCATTCTCTTAAATGAAGTTATTAATTGTGTTTATGATTTGTTGTTTGACCCAATCATTTTTTAGGATTAGATTATTTAGTTTCCAATTATTTTTAGTCTATCTTTCCATAGCCCTTTATTACATATAGTTTTTATTGCATGATGATCTGAAAAGGATGCACTTAATATTTCTGCCTTTCTGCATTGGATTGTGAGGTTTTTATGACCTAGTATATGGTGAATTTTTGTGTATGTGCCATGTACCACTGAGAAAAAAGTATATTCCTTTCTATCCCCATTCAGTTTTCTCCAGAGGTCTATCAGACCTAACTTTTCTAATGTTTTATTCACCTCCTTAACTTCTTTCTTGTTTATTTTGTGGTTAGATTTACCCAGTTCAAAGAGGGTGAGGTTGAGGTCCTCCACTAGTATAGTTTTGCTATCTGTTTCTTCCTGTAACTCCCTGAACTCCTCTAAGAATCTGGATGCTATACAATTTGGTGCATATGTGTTTAATAATGATATTAGTTCATTGTCTATGGTGCCTTTTAGCAGGATGTAGTTTCCTTCCTTATCTCTTTTGATAAGATCTAATTTTGCTTTTGCTTTGTCTGAGATCAAGGTTGCTATCCCCGATTTTTTTTTTTACATCAGCTGAAGCATAATATATTCTTCTCCAGCCTTTTACCTTTACCCTATGCGTGTCACTCCTTTTCAAATGTGTTTGCCCTTATGAATAACACTTCAGTTTCTGTCCCATTTATTTTTTATGTCTCTCTTGAATCCCATACTCGAAGATCAAATTTTTTGTTGAGCTCTGGTCTTTTTATCAGGAAAGTTTGGAAGTCCACTATTTCATTGAATATCCATCTCCTCCACTGGGTAGTTGATCCTTGGCTGCAATCCAAGCTCCTTTGCTTAACAGAATATCATATTCCAAGTCCTACGGTCTTTTAATATAGAAGCTACAAGGTCTTGTGTAATCCTAACTGTGGTTCCATGATATTTAAATTGTTTTTTCTGGCTGCTTGTAATATTTTCTCTTTGACCTGGTAATTTTGGAATTTGGCTATTGTATTCATTGGGGTTTTCAACTAGGGATCTCTTTCAGGAGGTGAGTGGTGGACTTTTTCTATGGCTATTTTACCTTCTGGTTCTAGGACCTCAGGGCAGTTTTCTTTTATGATTTCCTGAAAGATGTTGTCCAGGCTCTTTTTTTCATCATGATTTTCAGGTAGACCAATAGTTTTTTAAAATTTTCTCTCCTGGATCAATCTCCCAGGTCCGTTGTTTTACCAGTGAGGTATTTTATGTTCATTTTTTTTTCATTTTTTTTTGTTTCTATTTGACTGATTCTTGCTCTCTCAAAGAGTCATTGGCTTCTATTTACCTGATTCTACTTTTTAACAAATTGTTTTCCTCTATTAGATTTTGTACCACCTTCCCCATTTGGCCAATTGTATTTTTTAGGGACTTGTTTTCTTCAGCGTACTTTTTTTCCAGTTGGCCAATTGTATTTTTTAAGGACTCCTCTACCTCTTTCATTTGACTTTTAAAATCCTTCTTGAGCCCTTCTAAGAAGCTTTTTGGGCTTCAGACCAGTTCATATTCCATTTTGAGGTTTCAAATGTGGGTTTGTTGACAATGTTGTCCTCAGAATTTCTGCCTTGATCTTCACTGTTCTCATAATATGAATCTATGGTATGTTTCTTTTTGCTCACGGTGTTTCCTTATTTACTGGCCTTTAAAGAGATTGAGTTCTCCTGCTGGGGAGCAGAGGGCACTGGCCCAAACCTCTAGTGTTGGGAGCCTGGGTCTTGGTCACTGGCTTTGTGTGCTGGAGCTTCTGATGTTGGCAATTGGAGGCTGTAAGGTTCTGGCTGCTTACCTGGTGTTGGGCTAGAATCAGACAGGCTGGAACTCTAAGGCAACTCTAGGTTGCCTGCTTTTCCTTTCCTTTCACTTTCTTCAGCTCCTTTCAGGTGGATGTTGCAGGATGTTTATCCACCTGGGGCCCTTTATAGTACTGCTTCCTTTATTTTTGCTGAGGCACTGGGAGACCCATTTGCTGTAGAATGCAGAGGCACCTGGTGGTTTTCTGAGCTGGTTTCCACCAGTTCCCCTGCCCTCACTGAGGCACTTGGAGGTCCAGCAGTTGGTGTTTGCCTGTTCCACCACCTGAGTTTCAGGATCTCCTCCTGATGTGCTAAAGTGGGGCTTTCAGCTAGCTTGTTGAGACATCTCCCGTTCTGTACTGCTCCCCTTCCCCCAGGGTAAAGGGGGTCTTTCCCATTAATCCCTCATGCTACCTGGGCTACTGGACTGCTGCTCCCTATCTTTCTTCTGATTCAGATATTCCAGGGTTTTTCCTATGGCGATATTTTCTGAGCTTTCAGAGGTTGATAGGGGAGAGTGAGAGTGACTACCTTTTTACTCTGCCATCTTGGCTCTGAGAAGCAAAAGTCCCAAATCTAAGCCTAGCTCTAAATTTATTGTACTATTATTTTCCATCTTAAGTTCAAATCAAGGAAAAGTATAAAGTTTTCGCATGGTTTTGGATAGTTACCTCAAGTAAGCAGTGATATATAGAAATTGGTTTTATCAAACAAATTAAAAGAGATTAGCTAGACAATAACCTAGAGTTATTTGAAATTTAAATGGTAAAAAGTTCGTCTAAAGCTAAAAACAGAAATCTTGATAAAAATATTTCTACTACTATAATAAAGTAGTTAAAATATATTTGCATGCTTGTTTGATAATCTGTTTCACACTTATTTGAAACCCATTCTGGTAGTGAAACTGTTCAGCTGCTTTCTTACTGTGCCATCTCTGCAAATATTCCATCTCATACAAACTGCAGATATATCTTTGAGAAAAAACTAAACTTTGGGTTTTAACACAAAGATTAAATAAAACTTCTAGTTGAATGCATGCCTGAAATATAATTCCTTTCCCCAAATTATATTTTTCCAACATAATTGAGTTTTGAGTACAGACTAGTGTCTTGAGATTTGTAGTTCTAAGGGACAAGTATTCACTTCTCTGATTTTTAGAAAGATTTGAGACTGTTAAGGTCCTTGAGCTGGAAGGTGAATTCGAGTCATAGTCTGGAGTTCTTAAAAAGAAATGCAGTTCATAAGAGACAGACTGAAAGGAAGAGTGAGGCATCAAAAACTGACTTAGAACGAAGAAACAACACAGGGATATCAGAGGAAAGGTCAGAGAAAAAGTAGAGTTGAGCTACAGAAGAGAAAGGAGAGATAGAGAAGGGCAATTGGCCCTCAGAGCAGAAGACTCAGCCTGCAGTTACCAGTTGTACTCACCTTTGGAAACTCCAAGGAAAGTCCTGTTCTTCATCTAACATTACCTTTGGTTTTTTTTATCCATTAAAAGATACTGTAATCTACTACATCCGTTTATTTTGATGTTTCTTATAATCCGAATTTCCACCTCAAATAAAAGGGTTTAAATTAGGGCAAAGAGCCAAACTTTTCCCTAAATGTTAGAAATTTTCCCATCGGGAGACTCTGTTATTGTAATTATACTTCTAGGTATTTTTTTTTTGTTTGTTTTGTTTTATATAAGCTATAAAGAAACAGAGAAAACTAGGTCAGTCAGTCAGTCCACAAACATTTAAGTACTTAGTGTGCTGAGATATGTGATAAATGCTGGAGGTACAAAGAAAGACAAAAATTGTCTCTGCCTTCAAGAGCTCGTGCTTTAATGTGGCAGGCAGCATGCAAAAAAAAAGTGTATACTATATATATATATATATTATATATATATAATATAAGATAATTTCAAGGGAAAGGTATTATTAGTTGGGGAAAATGGGATAGATTTCTTGCTGGGTAGGATTTGAGCTGAGTTTTGAGGGGAATCCCAAGACTAAGGTAAGGAAGGAGAGAATTTTAGGGATGAAGTGAAAAGTCAGTGAAAAGGGGTGGAGTTGGAAGAAAGATTGTAATGTTCAAGGAACAGCAAGAAGGCCAATGACACTGGATCATAGAATAAATGAAGTCAAGTAAAGTATAAAACTGGAAAGATAGAAGAGGGTCAGTTTATAAAGGGAATTAAAAGCCAAACAGAGGATTTCACATTCAGTCTTGAAGATAATAGGGAACCACTTCAGTTTATTGAATAGGTGAGTGATATGGTCAGACCTGTGCCTTAAAGACCTGAAGGGGTCACCATATTGTCCCTTAGCTAAAACAAAACAAAACAAAAAAAACCCCTTAAACTCAATGCTGAAATAAGATGTACCTGATTAAATTCCAAGAGACAAGGAAGTAATGTGAGGAGGATGGTGATATATAATGGTGAATCAACTGAACCCCCCAAAGCCATATCAACAACAACCAGAATCACAAAGATTTATCTGGACATCTCCAAACATAACACAAATCTGGCTTTTTAACTTTCAATGATTGGATATATTTGAATGCAGATATGAGAAAATTCTTTTTATGCTGTGTTTATGTACTTGGTACAACAAACAATTTCCGCCCTTGCTTTAAGTTTTTTGTCATCTGTATTCATATCACTTGATCGATTGCTTTAACTCTCATTATAGTTATTTCAGAGGCCAATATTTATCTCAGTAAATGACCTGCTGGGGAGATATGGGTCCTAGGTTTGTTTCTGACTCTTTGTGGTATTACTGTCAACATTGCTTCAGCTTCTTCATTGAGAACCTAGGTAAGTTCTTAACTAGTGTGTGTGTGTGTGTGTGTGTGTGTGTGTGTGTGTGTGTGTGTGTGTATGTGTGTGTGTGTGTATAAGATATGGGACTCTTGGAAGTCTGGTGAAGCCTGTGGACGCTTTGTAAGAATAAGATTTAATTTCACAAAATGAAATGAGTAGGATTAAAAAAAAATGAAGTGCATTTATTTAAAAAAAAAAAGGTCTGTAAACTTCAGGTTAAGAACTCCTCTCTGGGCAAAATTGGGATCAGAATACTGGTAGTTTTCCCTCTATTATAAATCAATGCATGTTATTTTAATGGAAAAGTCATGAGGAAAAGTAAACAAAGAAAGGTTCTAAATATGTCGCAAGTATTGAAATTAGAGTAAGTAAACATCTAGGATCCTATATTCCACTTGCCTTAAACTTATTATATTGTGGTAGAGAAACTTCTTCTGACTAGTAACAATAAAGAATAATAATGAAGGAAGAAATCCTAAAAAAATTGCTGATACTTAATTTCTAATCCAAGTGACTGATGAAATTATCTCTCTCTAACGAGTCAATTGAGCCTACATTAGTGAGCAGAACCTGCAGGGCATAATTTGGTATATTTCAAGAGAACTTATATTAATTTTCTAAATAAATGATATTTTATCAATATTTATTAAGGAAATTGGTCTACAGTTTTCTTTCTCTGGTTTTGCTCTCCCTGATTTAGGCATCAAAACCATATTTGTGTCATCAAAGGAATTTGTTGGGACTTCTTTTTGATTTTTTCAAAAAGTTTATATGGTATTGGGATTAATTGTTCCTTAAATGTTTGATAGTATTCACTGGTCCTGGGGATTTTTTTCTTAGGGAGCTCATTGATTCTGTTAATCTAGGCAGTTTATATTTTTATAAACAATGTGATGTCATTGGTTCTCTTTAAAACAAAGGAAAAACAACAATTTTGTAAATATTCATCCACTTCACTTAGATTGTCAGTTTTACTGGAACACGTAATTGGACAAAATAACTCCAAATGATTTCTTTGCTGTGATTCTCTTCCTCTTCAAGAAGCAATTTACTTAATTTATAGTTTTCTCTATTTACTTCTCATAGTGATTAAAGTGCTCATAGTGTAAGGGAAGCACTTTGAAAATTGTAAAATGCTACATAAATATGATTTGTTTTCATTTCTGTCTTTAGCAAAAGGAGAACTACTATAACCCTAGGTTACTATGTTAGATTCATGTTTGATGAGAAAGATTTTAAAAGGCCCAACATTCTTAGTATTTTTGCTTTTTTCAAGTATAGTTATGAAACATATGAATGGCTTCTGATGATGCTCCCAGTTAGAGAGTTAAAATTTTCTTATAATGGACTGGGGCATTTTGATACTAGCTCTACAATAGAAAAGGTTATTCTGTCTTGTGTAGCTGTCAAAGATATCCCATATCCTCATACTGTGAACAGAGGTACACAAGGAAATGAAAAGATGAGGTCAGTCAACAATAGGTTGACCACAGATGTTTGTGAGAAATAAAGTTAGATCAGTGAGATGTTGGGAGCTCCTTGAGGGCAAGATTTGTCTATTGACTCATTTTGTATTCCAGTACTTAGCACAGTGCTTGGCACATAGTTGGAACTTAATAAATATTTACTGACCAACTAAGATACAGTTTTTAATAGAATAAAAGGAAATGATTAGAAATGTCTTCCAATTGAACTGCATCTGAAGTAAAACTGGGGTCTTGGCCAAGGATAGCCATTTCTTCCCATCTACTGTTTCTTCCAAATGCTACAGCCACCTAAGTGAGTACCTATAATCTTTAAAAGCAAAAACAAAAATACTGTTTTATACCTCCCACTTGTCTCTAACTTTCAACTATTGTGGTCTAGCATGAAAAGAAAGGAGATTTGCATATTTTGCTTCCATCAGTCACTGTGACCATGCTATGTTGCTGCTCCACATTTTGGGGAAACCTGCCACTTCATTCTTTTCTCACCTCCTGAAATGCTCCACAAATTCCCACTGTAAGATGGGAACACTCCTCCCTCTACTGCTAATAGCATCTTGGCTTCCTCTCTTCCCAGACTAGGACAAAATACCACTCCTAGTGTCTTTGCAGATAGCCCACATCTTGTTGGAGGATTGTTCTATGAAGGCAAAGACATCGTTTTTCTTTCTTTCTTTCTTTCATTCTTTCTTTTTTTTTTTGTTTAGGCGATGGGGTTAAGTGACTTGCCTAGGGTCATACAGCTAGTAAGTGTTATGTGTTTGGTCTGAGACCAGATTTGAACTCAGGTCCTCCTGAATCTAGGGCCGGTGCTCTATCCACTGCGTCACCTAGCCGCACCAAGACATCCTTTTTCTAAAAGGCCCTAGGTGTCCTCTCAGAAACCTTTCCATTCAGTATGCTCCTTATCACCATGAGCCCTGTACCCTCACTCATACCTTTATATCTGAATTCAAATCCTTCATTCAGCTAGCAATTAATTTAGAAAGGATTTGATAAAAATCATTCACAGTGACATGTAAGTTGCTAACAGAAGCCTGTTATTCTTTCCAAGGGCATTTGCATTTCAATAGAAAATAAAGCCTTAAACCAAAGGCAGAATGGAAAAAGCACCAGATTTGAAGGCAGATGATGAGTTCAAATCTAAGTTTGTCACCTTCTTGTTGATCTGTGGGAGGCCTTTCCTGGTCTACCTCTCTCACCTTTTCCCTTAACTATTAGAATCTTTCCCTCTACCTTTCATTGGCTTTGTATGTATTTTCTGCACACACACAGAAACATGCATACATGTGCACACATGCAGACACACACACATATATATATATATACACACACATAAATGTACTTATATATGTATATGTATACAGTTGTTTTCCACATTAGAATATAAACTCCTTGAGAGCAGAAATGATTTCTTCCTCTTTTCTTTATATCTCTTGACATAAAGAAAGCATTTAGTAAATGATTATTGATTGATTGATGAACTTTACTCTTTTGAGCCTCAGATTTCTCATCTATAACTTAATGCATTTGTATTGAATGATGTCTAAGGTCTCTTTCTACTGTAAATCTTACGATCCTATGGAATTAATTTCCACTTATTCAATCTGAATAGAAAGAAGGAAACATGCTTGTTTTTCTATTCTGAAGGGCACAGGGGAAATTTAGCTTCCTTTTATCAAAATCCAGTTGACTAAGGGAATTCAATATCCATAACCATCCACACTGTAAATTTGAAGATCATTTTGAATGGAGAACTTATCTGAACTCTCAAATCCCAAGGTTAACTGAACTCTTTGTAAGGTTGATGATGTTGACTTAATTTCCATCTCTTCAGTCTGGGGTTACCATTCTCCTTGTCTTCATACAAGATCTCAGGCATAGCACCTGCCACCCCATGGAAAAACACTTTACATTTGGCCTGAATTACAACCCTTTTGCATTCCCCTGTTCAGTGTGATACAATCTGCCAAGTAATTTCAATCGAACAGGGAATGAGGCAAAAGAGACTACATATAGTCAATTTTCTCTAGACGGGTGTCAAGAATTAAGACATTTGGATAAGATTTGGGACATTTTCATGTGTTTGATTGAATGGAACCTCTGACCCTTTCATTTTTCACCACACTCTCCCTGACTAGTAACAATAAAGAATAATAATAAAGGAAGAAATCCTAAAAAAATTGCTGATACTTAATTTCTAATCCAAGTGACTGATGAAATTATCTTTCTCTAACGGGTCAATAGAAGCACTAATGTTGACATCCATCTCTAAATCAACTGAGTCAGTGCTATTCAAGATGATCTTCCAATCCCTCACTGTCCTGACTAATGAGATTACTTTTATTGAAATGATTATTCGTAAAAGCCTACAAGTCTCCTATGCTTCTTGCTTCTTGCTTCTTGCCAGGCAAATCTTTAAAATGATCCCTAATTGCATTTTCACAATTGGTTAAAATCCTGATGAAATTTATCATTTAAAAATGCTGTAAGCTTGAATCAGGCAATGCAAAAATAAAGATAAAATGCTCAATAGATCTGCCCACTTCTCTTTTCAATAATTTGGATTCTGTCTCTGTTTTTGCTCCTTATATATTCAAGGCTCAGCTCCTCAAAGCCTATAAGTGACATGCATAATGCCATTTTTCAATAAAAAAATCAATGGTGAGCATTTATATTTTTCCAACATTGTGGGAAAATATATTAAAAACAATTTTATAGAACATACTGAGAGACCACCTCTGAAGAACAATTTGATTAGAAATAACCAGAAAGGATTTATGAAAAGGAGATTTTTCTTAAACTAACTTTGTAATCGTCAAAATTATTGCTTCTGGTAGACTATGATGGAAAGGACAATGATGACTGCTGTAGGTCTAGGTTTAAATAAAAGTTGATAAGAATTCAAATCACAGGTTACTGTGAAATTTGAGTGATGAGAATAAATTGAGATAAAATGAGTTAAAATTTTAAGCCAGTAAGCCATAGCTATCAAAAGGAAATAACTATTAATCTCTTTTAACAGTACACATCAACAAAAACATAGGGTGTGTCATTACTAAGAAAACTTCCTGACTTTTTCCCCTCCCCACCCAGTGGTCAGCTGTCTCTCAATCTCCTTAATTTTCCTCATACTATAATTATTTGTGTAAATATCCTAACTTCCAGTAGAATATAAGCTCTTTGAGAATAGGACTCTTTCTTTTTTTTCTTCCTTTCTTCCTTCCATCTTTCTTTCTTTCTTTCTTTCTTTCTTTCTTTCTTTCTTTCTTTCTTTCTTTCGTTCTTTCTTTCTCTCTCTCTTTCTTTCTTTCTTTCTTTCCATCCCTGGCCCCTAGAGCCTTGCATATTTTTTATATAAACTTGTGATTTCATTCATGCCTGGTGTGGAAGCTTCCTTCATTTCCTTCTGAAGCACCAAAGCCTTGTGTTCTTTAACTTCTCAATTGCCTCAGGAAATTCTAAGATAATAAGCTGCAGGGACATTAATAATTCATATCTGTGAAATAATCTGCACAATCACATAGTTGATTAGAGGCAATATCAAGAATAAAATTGATCTCTCTAGCTCTATATTACACCACACAACACTAAATATTCCACTTACACTATGCTGTGAAGTCACTAATGAAAAAAATTTCTCCCTGGGAATTAGACTGAGATCCTAGATAACACAGTAAAGGAGAAATCACAGTTTACATTCTTTGAATTGTAATTTTGGGTAGGGCAGTGGGCAGTGCCATAACTTTTGTGCCTAAAGCAGTGAGCCATCAAGCTGGAGTGTTGAGGAACTTCACTAAAGTTGTCAGTGAACTGGAAAGTATAGCTAACCACTCATGTGCCAGGCCTAAATGCAAAGCCTTTTGGCTCTATGACCATCCCCAGAATCACATTGACTTGTATACTATTCAAGATAGAAAAGATCTTAGAAATTTTTAGTGTGGTTTCCTTATTTTTTATATGTAACAAGATTTTCAGACTTTCCCTGGGCAGGAAAATGCTCTGAAACCTTAATGGTATGAATTTTGGGAATTTCAGTCCCCTAGAAAAACAGTATTGTTTTATTTTTCCTCTGCCCTAGGAAAGATTCTCATAGGAGTTTTGACATCAACACAACAGGTTTGGAGTAAGTGTCTTCACTTACAATGCAGCTGGAGAAGAAATTCAGTCAGAATTTGGATATGGAGAAGAGAGAGCTCTATGGCAGTGGGTAGAGAGAGAGCTATGCCCTACTAGGCATTCTGTGATGCCAGTTCAGAGACAAGAGTCTAGGCTTTGCAGTCTTGGCTCCAGTGTGTCTCCAACCTCCTCACATTTAAAAAAGACAAAGACAAAAACAAACCAAAAATCTCATATGGGTTTGACTAGAATGGAATTAAGCTGCTGATTTGTGCTTTTTTGAGGTCAATAGAAGGAGAGTGAAGGTTTAATATCACTTCTTTGACCTGCATCTGGCAAGTATTTTCTGCATAATTTATCTGTTTCTTAAGCTATTTCTCATTTCTGAATTGTTTCATGTAAAAGAATGAATGAGTATAACCTCCCTATTATTCATGTGCAGTATATTAATTCTGTTCAGGGGGATTGCCATGGAGGAAGCCAGTATATAACATGTGGTGTTAGAGAGAAAGACAGAGAGAAGAAACCTTTTTCTATCTTACTGTCTGAGGTGGCCAAGAAAGAAATTCTTTTTTCCCTCCCTCCCTCCACACATACTTATGGGGTATGAGTAAAATAAGAATGAAATTTGTGGTTTAACACTAGAGCTGGAAGGAATCTCAATAGCCATCTAGTCCAAACTCATTTTACAGAGGAAGAAACTGAGTTGCAAAGAGGTTTAGTGACTCACTTGAGGTCACCCAAGTAGTATCAGAAGTGGCGTTTGAACCGAGATTGACTCTAGAACTAGTGCTTTATATGTTTTAGTATATCATACTATCTCTTGTCTGTCTTCCTCTGTCATCTGAGGACTAGCCTAAGATACTGGCAAGGGAAGATGGCATGTTATGGAGCATTGGGTGCCTGAAGGAAAGAGTCTACCCCACTCAGAAAGCCAGACCCTGCAGAATTCACTTCAATTTTGCCTAGCTCCAACTCTGCCTATGGAGACTTTAAAGTAGTTATACATTGCTGGAGCTACCAGGGTCTTCCTTTGACAGATTTCTGGACTTGGAGTCTAGCATATATGAGCTCAAAACTGCCTCAGACACTTAGAAATTATATGGCCCTTCCCAACTCACAATTTTCCTGAGTTTAGCTTTCCTCGTCTATAAAATGGGGATAATAATACTTAGCTTACAGGGTTGTTGTAAAGAACAAATGGAAATAGTGTATGCAAAATGTTTTCCAAAATTTAATGCAAAGTTTATAATAATACAAGGTATTACTAAGCCTTTCCTACTCCCCAAACACAGTTCTGGACATATGGTTTATTCTCCTTCAGGCTATCTTTATCCTGAGAAGCAGTAACCTTTAATAAACTACTTTGTAAAAGAAGGCATTTGAAAAATGAATCCTGGACTAAAAGGAGAAATAAAAGGTACATTTTACTTGAGGTAAGGGGACTTAAAGGAGAGATAACTCAGTCATTAGTATAGATCTGTCTTGTAGAATTGATGAGGGATATATATACTTTCTGACTCAGAATGAAAATGAGTAGCAACCACCCTATTATAGGGATGGAGACATACCTGCTACTACCCACACTCTGCTATTTTTCTTGGACAATAAAACCTGATACCTTCCCCCATGTGCTGCCACATCATGCTTGCAGATGCAACCTCTGTTTAAGCTTTTGACTGATGCTCAGAAAGGAACCACAGGTTACTGAGGAAGAGAAGGCAGCTTACAACTCTGCCTCTGATAACTTGGAAACAGTGGCACTTGGTAGATAGGCTGACAACCCAGCTGTGCTATTAGAGAAATACTCTTCGACTTCTCTCCCTGTAAAAATATGGCATGCAAGGAATTCTAATTATTTATAGGATGGTCTAGCCATACAAGCACTTTAGCAAGCCCAAAGAAGCATCATCCCTATCTTGAGGCATTTACAGTCTCATATACAGCATGACAGATTGGGAAAACAGTGAAGTGAGCACAGATGAGTGGTAATGCAAACAGTGTCATAAAGCTGAATGCAAGAAGGGAGTTTTACCAGGGGATTTGTAAGATGAGTAGGTGGATGTTTCAGGGATTGGAGGCATAGGGAAGAAGGCATGAAGCTGAGTGCCAGAAGGGAGCACTTAGGAAGAAGATGTGTGTGAAACTTTGGGAGCTAGGATGAAAGAAGAGAATGAGAACAGGCATGCCAGCTAAATCAGAACATAGTTTGCTGGCCCTTGAAAATGAGACGGTGAATTGTGAATAGAAGGTTAAAAGAATAGATGACAGTATAGCTTAAAAAAATAACAGGCCTTGGGGCTCTCACAATAACTGCTTTATTTACTTTCTTTCCACAACAAAAAGATAGGTGAGTTTATATAACACAAGCCATTTACCAGATTCAAGTACTTATATAAATATTCCTAGCTATAGCTTGACAATTGTTTTCAATATCATCCAGCCATTCTGTAGAACCTTTTGCATGGCAGTCTGCTTGCTCTTGCTACACATTCATTTTGCTAGCTGATTGATTTGCAGTCAAATTTACCATGCAGATATGCTGTTAAGCTTAGCCAGATGTCTCAATAAAATTCAACTTTCTCAGTCAGAAAGGGAAGTGGGTGCAGCCATAACCAAAGGTAAGGAAAAAAGGAAACATAAAGCAAATAATATAGCTTAGGCACCTCTCCAGTTAGAGAAGAAAAAAAAAAGCAGGCATTTATTAAGGACCTATTATATTCCAGGAACCATGTTAAGTACTAGGTAATAAAGTAGAATGTTTGATCTGCAGTGAAAATCCTTTGTAGGAACATCTGATCAAAAGCAGCAGGATAAAGGGCCAGCCCTAAGGAAACTACTCAAATAGGCAAAGTTCTTAGGATTTATCCCCTCACTATCCTCTACAATATCTGTATCCCCAAAGATGCCCCATACCTTTCATCTTGGGCACCTGTCAGCCAATGCACCCATCTCAGAATCTCTGACTCCTTACTGCCTTCACAACATTCGCCTTCCCTTCCATGATTAAAAAAAGTAAATCCTTGAGGTAACTAGGGTTGGGTAGCAAGTTTATGATGATCAGAGAGTTAGGATTTCTAAGTCTACTCTGGAGCGTTACTGTTTGCATCTTGCAAATTCTATAGTTTATGTCACTTCCTAGTAAGAATAGGCCTGACAGGACTGTGTCAGACACTCTGGAATAGCATCCCACCTCTATTCCTTCCCTCTCATCCCCAATTCAGGCACTGATATGTAAGGTAATATTGCAAAGAGGCAACAAATAGTTATCAGCTCATGTTCCACCTTAGGAAGGAGCAAAGGGAAAGAAATGCAATTTATATTTTTATACCCACTTGGCAAATGGGCAAAAAGTCAGTTTAAAGACAGATGTTTATGGCTTCCATTTGAGACTGTGCCCCTCCTTTCTGACATGCATACTGCCCCACAAGGCTACCCTAAGGCCCATGACACACCTGCTATTTTAGATGCCAGATGGTTAATCTTATGGGGCCTGAAACTTTCATGTGTACTATTTGAATCTCCAATATTCAAAACATTTAAATCAAAAGGAAAATGCTTTCTCTGAAATATGGATAAAAGGCCTTGGTTGAGTATGCGGTCTCCTTTTACTAGTCAAACCAATTATCACAGACTCAGACATGAATGCTACCCCATCAGACCCTACTTTGTCCTCTCCTCAAAGGAAAGAGCACCTCCCCAAAGGAGAGCAATTTGTTTGGAAATTAATAAAAGATTAGGGAGATTACTTTGAAATTTTTGCCTGGAGACCCAGCATTTAAACATATGTCTTTGCAAACAGGTCCAGATGCTATAGTCTTTATATAGGCAAAATTCCTAGGGAATCAGAGGGGTTTTTCCTAAGTAAAGATTAGAGTTCACTAAATGCTATAAAAACTGCATTGCTGATTACTACACCCAGCTAGCCCTCAAGTAAATCAGGCAATTAGCTTAAAATAAACTTAATAGGTTCCGTTTCTGCTGCCTGTTTGGTTTTCCATGGGATTCTGTCTTTCTGGGGTAGCACTTAGTATATTTAGTATAGGCAGATGTTTGTGTTTTCTTAGGAAAATCTCACAAGATTTATGACGAACTAACCTTGGGGGTAGGGTGGGGTAGAGATTTGTTGGTTCTGATATACCAATACAGAGCTATATAGAAGGTGAGAGATGGAAACCTGAAAGTACTGCCTTGATGTTGTTGACCAAGTATCTTCCTCCAAATAGACCAACTAGATTTTTGGATTTGACATTTCCTGCAATCTCATTGGTACAGTCACCCGTGCCTTAGTCAGTTAATCAATCAATAAGCATTTATTAAGTACTTAGTATGTTCCACATAGTGCAAAGTACTGAGGACAAAAAGAAAGGCAAAAATATGGTCCTGCCCTTAAGGAGATTACATTCCTCACACTACATGAGGAGAAAACAGGCAAAAAAAAAGATACATACAAGGTATATACAGTGTAAATAAAAGGCAATTCAGAGGGAAGTTAGTGAAATTGGGGTGAGTGGAAGGAGGGAGATTAAGAAAGGCCTCTTGTAAATGGCAGGATGATGAGTCTTGAAAAAAGCCAGGGAAAATTAGAAAGTAGAGATAAATGGATTGAAAATTCCAGGCATAGGGACAGTCAGTTAAAAAGGCACAAAATCAAGAGAAGCAATATTGTGTGTGGAGAAAAGCAAGAAACCCAATAGCACTGATCTTAGCAAATATGGAGGGAAGGGGCCAGGTTATGAAGGGCTTTACATGCTAAATAGAACATTTTCTATTGGATCCTGGAGATGAGAGAGCCATGGACATTCACTGAATAGGGAGGCTAATATGGTCATCCCTGAGCTTTCGAAAAAACACTTTGGTATCTAAGTGGAGTACGGATTGTAGTGGGGAGAGATTTGAGGCAGAGAGACCATCCAAAAGGCTATCAAAATAATCCAGGCATGAGGTGATGAAAGTTTGCACCAGGGTAATGACCACTAGGCAAGATAGTATACAGAAAGCAAAGCAGAGGATGCGGGATCTTGGTGGGGTGGGGAGAAATGAAGGAGGAGTGGTGAACAGGAAAAAAAATACTGAACTATTTAGTTGAGAGGCATTAGTTACAAAGTCACAGTCATGTTTACTACTTCAGAAGTCCACCACGTTGCTGGGAGGCTTTGGGTTAAAGCTATATCTGAGTAGTCAAGGATTCCATGTAAACCGCCTTTCCAAGAAAGCTTCCTTGACAAAGAGATATCTGGGCAGTTTTTCTTTTGAAATATGTCAAGGTTTTTTGTTGTTTTTGTTGTTTTATTCTTTTTTTTTCATTGCTTTCAGGGAGTCAAATAATTCTTATGTTATCTCTCCTCAATTTATTTTCCAGGTCACATGTTTTTCCAATGAGATATTTTACACTTCTATTTTTTTCAATATTTTGATTTTGTTTTATTGTGTTCTGATGTATCATAGAATCATTAGTTTTTGCTTAACCAACTGTAATTGTTAAGGAGTTAATTTCTTCAGTGAGGTTTTGTACCTCTTTTGGTCAATTTTGTGAATTCTGATTTTTAAGGAGTTATTTCCTTCAGTATTTTCTGTGCCTCTTTTACCAAACTGTTAATTCTCTTTTCATAATTTTCATGCATGGCTCTTATTTTATGTAAGTATTTTAATAGTATTTTCCCAATTGCATGTAAAGATAATTTTAGCATTCATTTTTACAAGATTTTGAGTCCCAAATTTTTCTTCTTTCCTCCCTCCCCTCCTTCCTCAAATGGTAAGCAATTTGATATGGGTTATATATGAGCAATTATGTAAAACATTTCCATATTAGTCACATTGTTAAAGAAGAAACAGATCAAAAGGAAAAATCATGAAAAATAAAGTGAAAAAGTATGTTTTGATCTATATTCAGAGTCATTATTCTTTATCTGGATATGGATAGCATTTTCCATTATGAGTTCTTTGTAATTGTCTTGGATCATTATGTTGCTGAGAAGAGCTAAGTCATTCATAATTGATTGTCACATGATGTTGCTGATACAGTGTATAATGTTTTTCCTGTTTCTGCTTATTTCACTTTGCATCAGCTCATGCAAGTCTTTCCAGGTTTTTTTGAAATCTGTTTGCTCATCATTTCTTATTGCATAATAGTTTTCCATCACATTCCTATACCACAGCTTGTTTAGCCGCCTTCAATTGATGGGCATCCCCCGAATTTCCAATATTTTGCTACCAGGAATAGGGCTGCTATAAATATTTTTGCATACATAGGTCCTTTTCCCTTTTTTAATGATCTCTTTGGGGTACAAACCTCATAGAGGTATTGCTGGATCAAAAGGCATGCAGTATGGTTGACCTTTGGGCACGCTCCCAATTGCTCTCCAATATGGTTGGATCAGTTTATAACTCCACCAATAGTGCATTAGTGTCTCAATTTTCCTACATCCTCTTCTACACTTATCATTTTCCTTTTTTGTTCTATTAGCCAATTTGATAGGTGTGAGATACTACCTCAGAATTTTTAAAATTTGCATTTCTCTGAACAAAAGTAATTTAGAGCACTTCTTCATATAAGTAGCTTTGATTTCTTCATCTGAAAATTACCCGTTCATTTACTTTGACTATTTATCAGTTGAGTAATGGCTTGTATTCTTATAAATTTAACTCAGTTCTTTATATATTTGAGCAATGAGAGACACTTTATCAGAGACACTTGCTGTGAAGATTGTTTCGCAGCTCTCTGCATAGGTCTCATTTCTTTTCCCATTTTTTTCCTCTGTGGTTCTTACTTGATTTAAATTTTTTTTTTTGCTCCTTCTTTTATCTCTTTCTTTAGGTCTTTGAGGAATCTTTGCTGGACCTGAATCCTTTCTTCATTTTTCTTTGAAGCTTTGTGTGTAAATGTTCTCAAGTCATTGTCTTCTTTTGAGTGTGCATCTCGAGCTTCCCTGTAATCAAAGTAGTTTTTCATGGTCAGGGTCTTTTTCTTTTGTTTACTAAGTTTTCCAGCCTATTTCTTGACTTTAGATTTTATTTTAGAGTTGAGATCTGCTCACCTTTAGGGGTGAAAGAGATATCTAGCCTGAGATTCTTTCCTTTATGTCCTTCTGCTGCTTTCACAACTCTGTTTGGGGGCCTCTAAATATTCAGCACTTCTATTATGGTTTGATCTGGGGACAGATCTGGTCATTGCCCTCCTATTTTGTGCTCTGATTCTTATACCTATAGGGCCCCTGATCCTTTTCTCTAGACTGTAACTGGGACCTGGACTTGGGTAATGGGCAAAAGAGTAAATGTCATCCCATCCTGCACAAAGTGATAATGTAATGGTCCACTGGGATCTCTTTCTGACCAGGTGTTCTGTCCTATTATCATCCCTGGATGCTACTATAGCCCATAGCCCACAGCTGGTGCTCTCCTGACCATCCCTATTCTAATGTCTACAGATCTTTCTTTCTGTCTTTTTAGGTTCCCCTGGTCTGGAAAAAATGACTCACTCTGACTCTTTTGTTCTCTTTTCTGCTCAGAATTTGTTGGCACATTTTTTTAAAAAGTTTTGGAGGGGGTGTATTTGAAGAGCTTAACAAAAATGTTGGCTTCACTCTACCATCTTGGCTCTATCCTAAAGGCAGCAATAATAGATTAAGGCACAGGGCATTAAATTTGAGAATTAGAAATGAGTAGCTGCTTTAAGACCATATAGGGACCTGCCTTTTCTCCCTCTGAGATTATAAGGCTCTCCAGAAAAGGGTCTGGATTTTTGGTTTTATTGTTCAATCTTTTCCCTTCTAGGTGCATAGAGTGAAGTCTCTGATTTTGGGAGGTTCAAAGGTTGAAAGAACAAGAATCAGAATCCAGAAATCTAGGCTGTGTGTTGCAACTAATTTAGCATGGAGCTATCATCTGAGGTGACCTCAGGACCACAGCCCAGAAAAAGCAAACAGCAATTCCATCTTGATTCATGAACTTAATTGTGAGACTAATTCTTCCCACCCTCATGAAGAGACTGAGGGATTTGGAGAGGGATTGTGGCCCTGAGATGTTGGGGGATACGTTTGGACTTTGTTCTGGCAATACATTTGAATCAAATATCCTTTTGTAAAATCTGCTTAATGTTAATTGATGAAATGGAAATGGGATTTGGTTAGTAACTTTCTAAAGCTGGGGGGAACATAGCTGATGGAGGCTTAAGTTGATAACAGAGGGGAAAAAAAAACCATGCCTGAACAATCCTCTGGGTACTATAGAGCCTCGAAGTGCAGGTATTGTACCTATCCCTTAGAGAGTAGGGCCAGAGCATGGATGTTACACTAGTTATTTTATTATTACTGTTATTATCATTATCATTACTACTACTGCTACTGCTGCTGTTACTACTGCTTTGTTAGCATAGACAAAATATGTACAATTGAAATTAAGCAATGAAATAAAAACAAAACTACAAGATACATTCTATATAATGCTCAGTACAGTGCTTTGCATAGAGCAGGAAGTCAATAAAAATGCTATTTGATAATGGTCAGTTAAGTTATCAATGAAACATCTATTGCTAGTCTTTAGTTATTTAAGATTTCCTGTTTCAATAAGCATAGTCCAACACTTCTTTGATACCTTTGTTTATGCTTTTTCCTTGTCTAAAATGTCCTTTCTTACTTGTCTCTCCATATCTAAATCCCATATATCTTTCAGAGTTCTATTTAGGTCCTACTTTTCTAAAACATATATTTACAACTTTTGCCTATAATGATATCTCCATTTCCTGTTCAACTATAGTATTTCTTCTGGTTTTTTTTAACATATCTTTCTTACTTTTTTTCTTAATTACATATAAACAAAAAATTTTGACATTTGTTGTTTAAAATTTTGAGTTTCAGATTTTTACCCTCCCTCCTCTTCCCCACTTTGAGAAGGCAAGCAATTTGACACACATGTTCAGTCATGTAAAACATTTCCATAATTAGGAAGACATACACAAACATATAGATTTTTTTCCTTTTTCTTTGATCTCTTTGAGATACAGATGTAGTAGTGGTATCGCTCAGTCAAAGAATATTCATAGGTTTATAGCCCTTCGGCATAGATCCAAATTGCCCTCCAGAGTGGTTGGACCATTTCATAACCCCACCAAGAGTGCATTATTGTCTTTATTTTTCCACATCCCCTCCAACATTTGTCATTTTCTTTTTCTGTCATATTAGCCAAACTGATAAGTGTGAAGTTGTACCTCAGAGTCAGTTTACTTTGTGTTTCTCTAATCAGCAGTGATTTAGAGCATTTTTTCATACGACTGTAGCTACCTTCGATTTCTTCTTCTGAAAACTGCCTGTTCATATCCTTTCACCATTTATCAATTGGGGAATGACTTGTATTCTTATAAAGTTAACTCAGTTCTCTATATATTTGAGAAATGAAGCCTTTATCAGAGATTCTTGCTGCAAAATTTCCCCCCAGTTTCCTACTTTCCTTCTAATCATGTTTGCATTTTCTTTTGTGCAAAACCTTTTTAATTTGATGTAGTCAAAATTATCCACTTTCAATCCCATAATGCTCTCTATATGTTGTTCAATTATAATTTCTTCTTTTATCCACAAACCTGACAGTTAAAATATTCCATGTTCCCTTAATGATACCACCCTTTATGTCTGAATCATGTACCCATTTTTGCCTTATCTCTGGATATGGTATAAGAAACATAATTTCTGACAAACTGCTTTCCAGTTTTCCCAGCAATTTTTTTCGAATGTTGATTTATTGTCCCACCTAGCAATTTTTAAACAAAATTAACAAAAAATTCACCTATATTGGTATTTTTTTAAAAACAGCATACATTTACTATTCCTTATACTTTCCCAGAGTCATACTTTTTAATGAAGACAAAAAATACAGTAAAACTGGCCAAAATATCAAAAAGTTTGCAGTATTCCACTTTCGTGGTCTCCTACTTCTGCAAAGAATTGGAGGAAAAGTAATTTATACATACATATCTTTTATGAAGCCAAATGCTTTATAATTTCTCAGCATCTGGTTTCAATTGTTTGGTTGTTCTTTCCATTTACATTGCTATAGTCATTGTGTACATTATTTTCTTGGCTCTGCTTAATTTACTCTTTATCAGTTCATAAAAGCCCTTCCAAGCTTCTCTGTATTGATAGAGCTCACCATTTCCTATGGCACAGTAATATTCCATTCCATTAATATGCCACAATTTGTTTAGGTATTTCCCAGGTGATAGGAATCTATTTTGTTTTTAGCCCTTTGCTGTAACAAAAAGTTCCACTATAAATATTTTGATGTAATCTTTCCCTCTCCCCACTTTTATCATTGATCTCCTTAGGGAATATGCCTAACAGTAAAATCTATAGATCAAAAGGTATAGACATTTTAATGATTTTCTTGCCACAATTTCAAATTGGTTTTCATAGTGCTTGGACCAATTCACAGCTTCATCAACAACACATTAGTATGTATATCTTTCTACAACCCCTCCAGCATTGACTATTCCCATCTGGGTATGAGATGAAATCCTAGAGATAATTGATTTACATTTCTCTTTTTATTAGTGATTTAGAACATTCTTTCATATGTTGACCACAAGACTTTGAGTCTATCCTACACATTTAGACATTCAAATATATTCTGCCGCATTGTTACATATTATAGAATAATAGCTCCTTCAGTGTAGGCAGAATGTTGTATATTCCTTAAAGCATAGCTGAAGGCTGGAGCCACAAAAATAATTCAATAAATATTCACCAAATTGAATTTGTTGCTTCAACTCACCAAAATATATTTTTCCAGGAATTTCTTCTTACATATTCAAAAGGGATATCCTTTTGATTCTTTACTCTATCACATGTTGGATTTAGTATTACATAGTATTTGATTAGATTTCTGCATGTAGAGTTCATCAAATATTTCCCCTTCCTGAGTCTCTGAAATGAATTAAGAGAAAGATGAGACATCACTGTTTAAAGGCAAGTTGTGTATGAGATACTCCCCTCCCCATGATTCTTTTTTACTCCCTGGCAGTTAACAGCATTTACTCCTAGAAAACGTATACTTAACATTTAACCAAAAATAAAAACTTCTGCAAAATGCCTAAATATAGATTGCTTCATTACCTCCAAATCAGCCTAAAAGGGATGCAGAGTCTGAAACACTGAACAAACCCAGGGACTGAATAAATGCCGTTCAGTGCAATATGCAATCAGAAGGAATTACAATTATGGCACCAACTGCTAATCCTAGGAAATCAAAACACAGTTAGGCAGCCGCTAAATTCTATTATTAAATGTAATTATTATTATTAGGCTTCTTCTAGAAAATAAGTAGTAGGAAACTTTATGCAAGTGCTTAACCTTTTCCCCCCAATAGCTGGGTCATTATTCTTTATAGTACCACTAAATATATTCATTATCTTTAAAATACTGAGCTCACCTTTCAAAAACGGAGTCTATTTCTTTCATACAATGGTAATCAGAGTTATTAAAATGTTCCTTTCCTAGATTTATTTTTCTTCTCATAGGAAAAAGGAAAGGTGGCAGGAGTGAAGAAGACTGATAAATTGGAGGAGAAATAAGAATCTAAGAAAAGGACTTTGAGGGATGATGTTGGTTTGCCTCTGACAGGGACAAGCACACACACCCACACCCACTCAACCACACACAGACACACACCCCACACACACATACCCACACCCACCCCACCTCCCCACACATACTCATTCTTGGATGATGAAAATCTATCTTGTATCTCAAAGTCCCCATATCAATAGGATCTATACCTGTTCTAAAGGACCCCGGGTTTATGACTTACATGCACTTTTACAACTGACCTGACTTCTTCATGCTACAGTTTAAAGTACAGTTTCTCCAATTATAATCTCAATGGACACTCCTCTAAAAGCCCTTCAAATGCTTGACATTTATTATTAAATCTCTACCATACTAATTACTTCAAAGGAGTCTATGATGGTGTTAATTTCATTGAGTACTGAATCAACTCAAGAACATATCAGAATAATCAGATGACTCTTTCTTGGATATGGACACCATGTGGTGCTGTGCAAGCTACTTTATGAAATTAAATCAAGGGCTCAGTCACTGATCTTTGTGAGTTTACATTCTTAAGAAGAAAGACAACATAAATAGATGCAGCCAGTTTCTAGTTTGGATATAGTCATTATACAACTGGATTATTGTGTTCTGTTGTTTCTCTTCTATTTCTATCCTGTCAAACTTTGAGTTGTTTTAATTTTCATTCCCATTCCCATAAGAATTTGTTCCAGAATCAAGATGACAGGCTAAAAGTCAAATTAGTGAAACAATTTTATTTTGGTTGTTAGTGTTAGTATATGGTTTGTTAGTGGGAGAGGCAGACATTTTTTGGTATTATGAATCATCTGTAGATTTAACTTTGGACATCACTATCTTCAAATCATGATGGGTGATTAAAAATGATCTGTGTACCATTCTCAATTATGCAAATGTTTGAAGGATTTGTGATTTCATCAGAGTAGGATGCTCCTGGCAGGGGAGCTTCATTCAGCAATACAGATTGCAACCCATCTATGAATTAACATGATAGAATCATAGATTTAGACTTATGATTCAGACTTGGGTTTTTCCCATAAATTATTGCTGTGGGTGATGGAGGTCAGAGTTAAGTCAAAATTGCTGAGGGGTTGAAGCTCTGTTTAGGAGGAGAAAAGTTGAGAGCTTGTACAGATATGGAGTAGATGATCATTTGGTTGTAATGGGAGAAGGGTAGATATAGTGGCTTTGGAATCAAGCCAAATGATTGGCTATTACAGTAGAGAAAGTAGGCAGGTTGTGTCCCAGATTCTTACCATTTTATTAGCTGATTACATACACCCTGGGATTATGTCAAGGTTCCTCAGGGGTCCTCAACCCTTAGTTTGGAGACTAGTGATCTAGGGCACTGGAAATAGCATTTTAGTAAAAGCAAGACATTGTAAGCCAGACTGGAGTGAAACAAGGTTTTAATGACAAGTAAAGGCTTTAAGAGATAAGGGCTGATGCAGTCAAAGTGGTATACAAATAAAGATGATTTAGATCATAATGATGAGGTTTGTCCAGAAGGATAAGAATGTGAGGGTAATGTACTCAGAAAAGACAGTGAAAAGTCCAAATGGAACCTAACAAGATTCAAGCTCAGCAATTTGGCTATGAAGAACTTGGTAGCATATTAGATCTTGGAGATGATATAAGAATCAACAATTCTTTGAATATCTGCAAGTTCAGGACTGTGATATAACTGATATTTTCTATAATGTAGAAAAGATAAGAGTTTGGGGATAAGAGAAAAGGGCTTTGGTTTTTCACTCCATGTTCAGCTCAAATTGTAAATAGATCCAAATAAAAATAATTGGAAGAGAGTGGACACACTTGGATGGAAAAGAGGATGAGGTAGACCCCAGTGCCAACAAAGCCACTTAATAAGAGATGCTTTCATTTCATATAAATATTAAAGTGTATGTAAAGTGTATATTTGTGACTGTGGAAGAGAAAAAAAGATAATGGGAATGACTTATGAAAGGAAATATGGAACAATCCAATGGAGCTGCAAATATTTAGTAGCTACAGAAAAAAAGGTTAAGAAAACAGTTCCAGGAGTTGTGGAATATGCAAGACTATACAAAACTTGAGATAAAATATTTGGAAAAAATAGCTGAATAATTCTTTAAAAAATATTGTGGTTATAAATATCCTTAATTCAGAAGTGAGATTTTAAAAACCTAAAAATAATTACATTTAAAAATTTTTTTAACAAAAGAAAAATTGGGGAACAGTTTTATTTGACTTGGACAGTTCAGTGAACTGTTTTGACATAACTGGCATATCATTAAAAATAGACCAAAAGTAAACCTTAAAACCAGTGTACTTCTATTTTTAAATAGGACATTTTGCTATAACAACTTATTGGGTTCATGAAGGTAAAAAAAATCCACAGTAGGGTCTTGGGACATGACAGATTGTTGCATTTTGCTGAATGATAGATATACATAGCTTGTGAGGTCTTTGGCTCCTATGTCATGTCTCTAAAAATGATAGTACTATTTAATAATTTGTAGACTCTGACTTCCTCTTCGACTTGATAATATATTTTTCATCAGTTCTGGAAACCCAGTTAGGCTGAACTAACTCCTCTACTCTTCTTTGTGTTTTCAACCTACAAAGTGTTTTGCTTTAGCTGAAGTAAGAAGAGAACACTAATGGTTCTGATTCTACAACATATGCCTTTCTTTTTATGTTAGATACATGCCTTCTTTCTCCATTTTGCAGTTTTTTTAATCTCCCAAACCACAGAGAAGTAATAATGATAAATTTTAACCTGCCACTCTTTAAATTTAGTTGAGGTCATTTGCTTGTTGGTTTTGTGCTAGTAAATAACTCAATAATAGTATGTTAATGTGTGCATAGTTCCATTTTAATAAATTGTAATAATGAGTTTAAATAACCTGGAAAATGCTAATTGTTACCTCAATAAAGATGTACCAGTTAGTGAACCCAGTACAAGATCAGTAAACACTTCACATTTCTAAGATCAACCCCATGATCAATTTGATGTATCAAGGAAGCTAATTAACCTCTATGCAGTATAACTCAATTTGCCAATCAGAGAAAGTAGTGAAATTTGTAAATTCTACAAAACATGTTTACTTATCTCACTAGGACATTTATGTACTAAGTAACATAAAAAAAACACTGCTGCCAAGCTGATTCTGTTTTTGTTTATGTGAATGAAGAAAATGTGCTCATAAAAATACCTATTTTCTGTCATTTGAATAATAATCTTTGAACTTTTGTACTTTTGCACCAATAAGGACACATACTTATATGTTCTAGTCCACATACTATTTGTTGTGCCTTTTCAAGAGATTCTAGAAAAATTCAGAAAATACCTACTCTGAAGCTAGTTTACCATATTCTCATTCCCAATAGATAAAATCTTCAAAATCAAGTTAAAATTGGGCCAAGTAATGAATCCATTTCATTTATATCTAGCTTAATACTAATAAGTGAGTATTTTAAAAATGCTAGTCTTCAGGACTAGTTTTCTCTTGAAGCAGTGAGTTTGCTTTTTGATAAAAGACTATAAGCGTTACATATTGGCCAAGGCTTGACCTCATCCCTGCACATATTTCCAAATGATCAGAAACGGTTGAAGAAAAAGGTGAAATGGGCAAGAATATTAGCAACCACAAAAAAAGTTCCTTTCACACTCTTTTACTTCCCTCTTCATTCTAGAGTGCTTTTCCCATTGCCACAATATCTTTATCATTGACCTCTCTTTCTCCAGACCTCTAGTGATGTACATTTATGTCTATATGCCTAAAATCAAACATATTATAATTTCCTCCAGATGAGATCCTTCTGTGTACTTCCTAATTTTTGTCAACAACTTACTCCTTCTCCCCCATTCACTGAGACTAGAAATCATGGAATCTTCTCAGACATTTCCCTTTTCTCTTATTTC
This sequence comes from Vombatus ursinus, assembly GCF_900497805.2. Classification (NCBI taxonomy): domain Eukaryota; kingdom Metazoa; phylum Chordata; class Mammalia; order Diprotodontia; family Vombatidae; genus Vombatus; species Vombatus ursinus. The sequence goes on from NW_020954650.1 coordinate 1,347,420, forward strand.
TACATCCACATCAGTTGTCAATCTCTGTCAATTCCTATTTTGGATAGTCTTTCAAATCTTTTCCTTTATATTTTCACTGTCATCACTTCAGTAGTGGTCATGACTATTTCACAACAGAACAATTTGCCTTGTGCCAATCTCATCTTTCTTTAAATCCCTCTGCCTTATCATTAGTGTTTCTTCACAAAACACCATATTCTTCATGTCTTGTTCATACTCAAAAATTTTCAATGCCTTCCCATTACTCACAAGATAAATTAATTTTGAATCAATAAACATTTATTAAACATCTACAGTGTACAGAGCCTTTTGCTAAGAACTCCACATTTTTACAAATTCTGAACTTAATAATCACCAAACAAAATTAGCATTTTCATATATAATTTAGTACAAAAAATAAAGGATTATAAGTAAAATTGTAATCCTATATAGCTTGCTTTTCCTATGTAACTTTCTTTTTTTCTTATTAATTAATTAATTAATTTACCATTTTCATCCTCATTGAAGGCATCTGACAACATCACTGAACACATCATGCTAAAAAGCATGGGAGCAAGCATATAGCCTTGTTTTTACACCATTGGTGTAAAACATTGGTGGTTCTGGATAATGGACAATACTTTTGTGTTTCCCCAGACACCAATGGTGAATTTAAGTGTACTTCTGATGAACAGTTAATTTTTTCTGACTTTAACCTTGATTTTAGTGCATAGATTTCTGATGGGATTTAAATCAGGGGAGTTCCTAGGTTATTGAAATGTGTTCATCTCCATCCCTTGGACATATTTTTTGACCTTTCAATGATGTTTAGCATAGTTGCAATATTCCATTTCTATCTGTGAATTTCTGCAATTCTGGAACAATTTGGCTTCTCAGTATATCAGTATATTTATCCAAGTTCATAATTCCCTCAAAGGAGAGAATTCTACTAAAATTTTAATTTCTGAATTTTGCTGAAAAATTTAAAATCTCCAACATATTTTTGGGTGGATGTTTTGCAACTGGATGAAGGTATCCAAGTAAGTAATGCAATACTATTGCACTGTAAGAAATGATGAATATAAAAAAAATAGAGAAACTTGCAAATAAAAATAACCAACATTTAGAGTGCTTTAACATTTGCAAAGTGCTTTAAAATATTATCTCACTTTAGCATCACAACAACCCTAGGAGAAAAATACTGTTATAATCCCCAATTAACAGATGAGGATCCTAAGGAAGACAGATTAAATGCCTTGACCAGTCACACAATTACTAAGCATCTGAGGCTAAATGTGAACTAATTCAAGTTTTCCTGACTCCAGGTCCAATATTCCATCCATTGAGCAATCTAATTGCTGATAAGATGTGTATGACCTGATACAAAGTGTAGTAAGGAGCACTAGGCAATAAACTTGGAAAATTATCATAATAATGTAAAGGAAAACAACATTGAAAGTCTTCTGAATTCTGATCAGTTCAGTGACTAATTATGACTTGAGAAAGCTGAACCTGAAACACTATCTAGCATTGAGTGTGTAGGTTGTCTCTTCACATATGCGCCTTGTTCACCACGTTCACACATGTTCCCTATATTATTGTTTCTCCATGAATGTTTCTTGATGTAGCAATTTTTAACATTTCAATTTATTATTTATTTATTTTAAACATTCTTTTCTTTTTAATTTTTGTGTTATAAATTCTCTTCATACCTTTCACCCCATCCCTCAACCACTGAGAAGGCAAGCACTATGATATCAATTATACATGTGAAATCATGCAAAACATATTTCCATATTAACTAAATTTCCAAGAAAAGCAAGAAAAATAAAGAAAGTGAGAAAATTATACTTCAATTTGTACTCAGAGTTCATCAGTTCTTTCTCTAGTGGGGGAGAGTATTTTTTCATTGTAAGTCCTTTAGAATCATCTTGCATCACTGTATTGACAAGAGTAGCCAAGTCTTTCATAGTTGATCATCATTACAGCATTGCTATTACTGTACACAGTATGTCCCAGTTTTTCTTTGCATCAGTTCATATTGATCTTTTCATATTTATTCTTTCCTGAAATCACTCCCTTTGTCATTTCTTATAGAACAGTAGTGTTCTATCACAATTATATGCCACAATTTGTTCAGCCATTCTCCAATTGATGAGCATTCCCTTGATTTCTGTTTTTGTTTTTGTTTTTTTTTTACCACCACAAAAAGAGCTGCTATAATTATTTTTGTATATTTATGTAGGTCCCTTTCCATTTTCTTTTATTTTTTTGGGATACAGACCTAGTGGTGGCATTGCTGGGTCAAATTATATGCACAGTTTTATCACCCTTTGGTCCTAATTCCAAATTGTTCTCCAAAATGGTTGGACCAGTTCAGAACTTCAAAAGCAGTTCATTAGTGTACCTATTTTTTCCTTATCCCCTGCATCATCTGTCATTTCTGGAAAGTAAAAAGTGGTACCTAGTCAACAGTGATTTTGAGCATGGTCCTGGCTGTCAGGCTTGTCTAGGAGGACCCAGCTGTGAATGTATTTGTTGCTACTTGTCTCAGAGACTTATATCCAAACTCTAGTACTAAAACTTTTTATTTTACGTCACCATGGGAAAGTTGAATAAGGTCACTCAGGTTCAGTTTGAGATAATTTTAATTTCATTACTTATCTTATATGGCTGTTGTAAGGAAAACACTCTTGTAAATTTTAATTCACTTTTGCCATTGCATTACTGTGTTCTCTGCACAGTTATTATGTAACTATTTCTTGGGATATGAAGCTAAGCTCCTATCACATTTTTTCCTTCTAGATGCCTATGATGTGGATGATCTTTAGAAAGGCTTTCCTATCTCATACCTTTGTCTTCCTGCAAAAACAAAACAAAAAAACAAAAGAAATAAATAAATGAAACAAAAGCAAAACAAAGAAACTACCAATGCCCAATATCTGGATGTATATAAGCTTCTGTTGGTTTCACTGTTTTTTCCTCTAGTTTTCTTCTAGATGTTTAGTGCCATCTAGGCACACAACAAACTTCACTATCATTTCATGAACGTTTTTGCTTGACCACCACTCACTTCAGACTACTTGCAAGATGGAGTCAGCTTTCTATGGAGAAACTGAAATATGGGAATACTTTTTTTGTTTGTTTCTTTGTAAAATCTTTTTTAATTTAAATTTTTTTATTTAAACTTTTATTTTTAAAACTTTGGGTTACAAATTTTCTCCCTTCCTTTCCCCCCCCCCCCCCATTGAAAAAACAATCATCTCAATACAGGTTATAGATGTGTAGTCATGCAAAACACTTTCACGGTAGTCATGTTTTGAAAAACTAAGGATATTTCCCTTCATCCTATCCTACCCCTGCCCATTTATTCTATTCTCTCTTTTGACCCTGTCCCTCCTCAGAAGTGTTTGCTATTGATTATCCCCTCCCCCAATCTGCCTTCCCCTCTATCAACCCCCTGCTCTCTTGTCCCCTCTCCCCCTTATTATCCTGTAGGGTAAGATAGATTTCCATACCCCATTGTGTATGTTATTACCTCCTTAAGCCAAATCTTATGAGAATAAGATTCACTCATTCCTTCTCACCTTCCCTCATTTCCCCTCCACTGTAAAAGCCATTCTTGTCTGTTTCATGTGAGATAGTTTACCCCATTCTACATATCCCTTTCTCCTTCTCCCAGTATAATCCTCTCTCACCCCTTAATTTTATTTTCAAGATACCACCCCTTCATCTTCAACTCACCCTGTGCCCTCTATTTGTCTATACACACATATAATTTTTTTCCCTCCTACTACCCTAATACTGACAAAGGACTCATGAGTTACAAATATCATCTTTCCCTGCAGGAATGTAAACAGTTCAACCTTAATAAGTGTCTTATGATTTCCCTTTCCTATTTACCTCTTCCATGTTTCACTTGAGTCTTATATTTGAAATTCAAATTTTATATTCAGCTCTGGTCTTTTACTCAAGAATGCTTGAAAGTCCCCTATTTCATTGAATGACCATTTTTTACCCTGAAGGATTATACTCAGTTTTGCTGGGTAGGTGATTCTTGATTGTAATCCTATCTCCTTTGCCCTCTGGAATACCATACTCCACGCCCTCCAGTCCCTTAATATAGAAGCTGCTAAATCTTGTGTTGTCCTGATTGTGTTTCCACAATACTTGAATTGTTTCTTTCTGGCTGCCAGCAATATTTTCTCCTTGACCTGGGAATTCTGGAATTTGGTTACAATATTCTTAGGAGTTTTCCTTTGGGGATCTCTTTCAGGAGGTGATTGGTAGATTCTTTCAATTTCTATTTTGCCCTCTGGTTCTAAAATATCAGGGCAGTTTTCCTTGATAATGTCTTGAAAGATGATGTCAGGGGTAAAACCAAGATGGCGGAGGGAAAGCAGTGACTTGCTTGAACTCTCACCCCAAACCCCTCCAAATACCTATAAAAAATATCCCTAACAAGTTCTAAAGCTGCAGAACCCAAGAAAATACAGAGTGAAACAAATTTCCAACCAAAGACAGCCTGGATGGATGACTGGAAAGGTATATTGCGCCGGGCTAGGAGAGGAGCACAGTGCGGCATGGGCATGCAGGCCGCAGAGACCCTGGAGCACGCCTCAGAGGACTGAATCGCAGACAGCTGTGGCAGTTTCCAGACTTCTTAACCCCTGAATGCCAAAGACAACTTAGAAGGTCAGTGGGAAAAGTCTGTTGCTGCAGTGAGAGAGGAGCTCGGTCTCAGCCACAAGTCTCGAGCATGGCCCGGGGGCCGCGGCTTTTTCCTGAGTTTCCAGCCCACAGACTGAGGGGGAATCGAGTGGCTGGTCAGAGGGGGATTGCAAGGATCTCTTTGCCAGTGCTGAGGCAGGAATCTCTTGCTTTGCCCATGCTTGGATCTGGGTCACAGTTCTGAGGGGCAGTCCTGGGGCAAGGAGGAGTGCGGGCATGGTGGAGTTTGTTGTGGTGGTGGAGAGGAAACACCTTGCCCCTTATCAAACCACCTTGGAAGAACTGAAAATTTACAGGTCCCTAGAAGTACCTCTGAAAACAGCTGTACAAACCTCTAAAGCTTGGGACAGTACACTCTTCACATTGGAAGCAGACTTTTACCTTAACAAAGAGTTTAAAACTCAAGTAATTGGCCGGGATCATGAGTAAGCAGCGCAAAAAGAGTCAGACTATATTATCTTCCTTTGGTGACAAAGAAGATCAAAACATACAACCAGAAGAAGACAACGAAGCCAAAGCTCCTACATCCAAAGCCTCCAAGAAGCATATGAATCAGTCCCAGGCCTTGGAAGAGCTCAAAAGGGATTTTGAGAAGCAAGTAAGAGAAGTAGAGGAAAAACTGGGAAGAGAAATGAGAGTGATGCAAGAAAATCATGAAAAACAAGTCAACAGCTTGCTAAAGGAGACCCAAAAAAATACTGACGAAAATAACACCTTAAAAAATAGCCTAACCCAAATGGCAAAAGAGCTGCAAAAAGCCAATGAGGAGAAGAATGCTCTAAAAAGCAAAATTGGCCAAATGGAAAAGGAAGTCCAAAAGATTACTGAAGAAAATACTTCCTTAAAAATTAGAATAGAGCAATTGGAAGCTAGTGACTTTATGAGAAATCAAGACACTGTAAAACATATCCAAAAGAATGAAAAATTAGATCCAGGAGGAGATTGGTGGATTCTTTCAATTTCTATTTTGCCCTCTGGTTCTAAAATATCAGTGCAGTTGTCCTGGATAATTTCTTGAAAGATGATGTCTAGGCACTTTTTTTGATCATGGCTTTCAGATAGTCCAATAATTTTTAAATTCTCTCTCCTGGATCTATTTTTGAGGTCAGTTGTTTTTCCAATGAGATATTTCACATTGTTTTCTAATTTTTCATTCTTTTGGATTTGTTTTACAGTGTCTTGATTTCTCATAAAGTCACTAGCTTCCAATTGCTCTATTCTAATTTTTAAGGAAGTATTTTCTTCAGTAATCTTTTGGACTTCCTTTTCCATTTGGCCAATTTTGCTTTTTAGAGCATTCTTCTCCTCATTGGCTTTTTGCAGCTCTTTTGCCATTTGGGTTAGGCTATTTTTTAAGGTGTTATTTTCGTCAGTATTTTTTTGGGTCTCCTTTAGCAAGCTGTTGACTTGTTTTTCATGATTTTCTTGCATCACTCTCATTTCTCTTCCCAGTTTTTCCTCTACTTCTCTTACTTGCTTCTCAAAATCCCTTTTGAGCTCTTCCAAGGCCTGGGACTGATTCATATGCTTCTTGGAGGCTTTGGATGTAGGAGCTTTGGCTTCGTTGTCTTCTTCTGGTTGTATGTTTTGATCTTCTTTGTCACCAAAGGAAGATAATATAGTCTGACTCTTTTTGCGCTGCTTACTCATGATCCCGGCCAATTACTTGAGTTTTAAACTCTTTGTTAAGGTAAAAGTCTGCTTCCAATGTGAAGAGTGTACTGTCCCAAGCTTTAGAGGTTTGTACAGCTGTTTTCAGAGGTACTTCTAGGGACCTGTAAATTTTCAGTTCTTCCAAGGTGGTTTGATAAGGGGCAAGGTGTTTCCTCTCCACCACCACAACAAACTCCACCATGCCCGCACTCCTCCTTGCCCCAGGACTGCCCCTCAGAACTGTGACCCAGATCCAAGCATGGGCAAAGCAAGAGATTCCTGCCTCAGCACTGGCAAAGAGATCCTTGCAATCCCCCTCTGACCAGCCACTCGATTCCCCCTCAGTCTGTGGGCTGGAAACTCAGGAAAAAGCCGCGGCCCCCGGGCCATGCTCGAGACTTGTGGCTGAGACCGAGCTCCTCTCTCACTGCAGCAACAGACTTTTCCCACTGACCTTCTAAGTTGTCTTTGGCATTCAGGGGTTAAGAAGTCTGGAAACTGCCACAGCTGTCTGCGATTCAGTCCTCTGAGGCGTGCTCCAGGGTCTCTGCGGCCTGCATGCCCACGCCGCACTGTGCTCCTCTCCTAGCCCGGCGCAATATACCTTTCCAGTCATCCATCCAGGCTGTCTTTGGTTGGAAATTTGTTTCACTCTGTATTTTCTTGGGTTCTGCAGCTTTAGAACTTGTTAGGGATATTTTTTATAGGTATTTGGAGGGGTTTGGGGTGAGAGTTCAAGCAAGTCACTGCTTTCCCTCCGCCATCTTGGCTCCACCAGTGATTCTGCTTTTAATCAGGATGCTGTCTTACTGACCTCGCTTTTCCCATTTGAAGTAGCATCCTAAGATGTCAGAATTATGATATATATATATATGTATATATGTATACATATATATACGTATATATATATAAATATTTTCAGATAGTATTTTTTGCCCTCACCAAATATATTGGATGTATTGAAGGTATCATATATTCTCCCACATATCCTGTGGGGAAATGCTTCATTATTACTGATAAACATCAGTTATAAATGGCTTAAGTAATATCAATTTTAACTGAAAATGTCATCTTTCTTTATATCATCATTAACAGCCTTAAATTGCCAATACAGTCAATAATATATTTTATCACTGTCTTAGAAATGAGGCTTCAGTAAGCACTTTTCCCTATGTTACTTTTTTATTCATTCTGGCAGATTCATTATAGAACCAATGAGGCATATTCTCTCCTTCACTCTCAGGATACCACAATGCTCTATTCTGGTTGTCAGCCTGATCTCCCTGAAGGCATGTCAGGCATGAAATATGTTAGGATTAGGTCAGAGATGGGTTGGTCTAGAAGGTCTCTGAAGTCCCTTCCAATTCTTATATTCTTTGATTCACTAGACTTTGCTCCAAATGCCTTTCGGCTATTTCCAAAACTTAAACGCACAATCCAAAGACAACGATTTACTGTCACTGAGGGTTTTTTTTTTGTTTTGTGAAAGGAAGTTCCCTCTGAAAAGTCCCAAAAATGTTTCGAGCAATAGCAGCTTCACTGAAATAAGAGTGTTGTCTCCTCCAAAGAAATATTAGTCATTTTGTATAACAGCTGTGGGAAGTATATTTTTAAAATAGAATTTATAACATTTTGTAGCTGTACCTTGTATACATATTATGTAATATAATAATATTCAGTAGCTCCAAAAACAACGCAAAATGAGTTATTAATTTTTCTTAAAATTTTTAAGGCAATTGGCGTTAATTGCCCAGGGTCACACATCTTGTAAGAGCCAAGTGTTTGGCCTGAGGTCAGATTTGAACTCAGGTCCTCCTGACTTCAGGGCCAATGCTCTATCTACTGCACCACCTAGCTGCCTCCTTGAGTTAGTAATGTTCAACAGATGCTGACTCAGGAGTAGTTAGTCATGGAGTGACATTTTACTTCAGTGTTTGAACATAGTGTCATTGATGGATTGGCATAAAACATATCAGAAACAAATGTACGTGGAAAAGCAGAAAGGTGGGAATTAGGAGAAACGTTTCAGGGATTTTAAAGACATTAACTAAACCCAAATGAGGGGTCAAGAAATGAGAGGTGAAGTTAGAAAGAAATAGCAGAGCAGTTGATGAAGGAACCTGAATTGAGGAAGACAAATCAATTAAGAAAGGGTGATGGGCAATTTGGGATAACTATTGGTTTTTGAGGAGAAAATTGTCTATTCTATTCCTAATGACGCAAGGAAGTATTAATACCAATTACACCAGACCAGAAAGTGTGATATTATGCCTAATCTCAGAGAACCAGCTCAAATAACCAAGATCTTATTTACCCAGATGCTACTCACATTTGTTTGTTTGTGTTTTTTGGGGCCAGGCCTGTAACTTCTTTGCTCTAGAGGTGTAACTCCTATTGAAGAGACTCTCTCTATCAGTTCAGGTTGGTAACTTCTCTGCAAGTTCTAGCTTTTAGAGAGTTGCTTGAGGGCCCTGAGAAATTAAGTGAATTGCTCAAGATTACACAATCAGTATGTACCAGAGGCAAGACTAGACCCCAGGTCTTTCTGCGTCTAAGGACAGTCTCTATACACTACATCAAAATGCCTCTCACATGTTATGGAATGGAAAGTTAAGGAAAACAAATTTCTGCATGTAATCTTCCTAATACTATTTCCTCCTCTTCTCTCTCTCTCTTGTCTTATTTTTAAAAAGTTATTTTTTATTTGAAAAAGAAAAATGAGAGAAAGATAAAGGAGGTTTTTTTTCTAGTATTAAAATCTTTAAAATATATAGATTCTGAGACAAAAAAGAGAATGAAACCCTCTGGAATTCATAATCACTTAAAAATAAGATGGGCAATATAAATTAAAACCTGATTCAAAGAAGGAAAATTCAGGGACTTGAAGTTTAGATGAAATTAAGATAATGATCTGGAGATGTAGTTGTTTACACTACCACTTATTTCCCCAGAGTACTCTAACTTGAAGGAAGGTCTAGAATTGATTACGGTTACATGAATAGGCTAGTCCCTGGAAGCCATGTAAACTCCATATTTGCATTAGCTTTGGAGATTTGATTTCCATATATTTTTAAATTCGAGTAATGTTTTTAGCCTAATTATTTTTACTCATAGTACTATTATTTTAAATGAAAAATGATACTTTTATTATGTACTATAATAAGCAAAGAACTTCTGGCTACATATATGTGTATGTATATGTTTATATGTATATTCATATGCACATATGTATATATTCAGACAGAGGTTTTTTGCTTATTATAATACATAACATTGTAATTGTGCATATATACACATACATACACATATTATGCATAACATATATGTGTGTAAGTACACACGCAGGGTATTCTAAAAGTCTTAGTGCTATCTATGCATTATATATATATATACACATATATATATGTATATATATATGTATATGTATATGTGCGTGTGTGTATGTGTGTATCTCAAGTATAATTTTCCAAGGAAGTACACAACTTCTCTAAATCCCATGATTTTTACTATCTTAATAGGAACAGGACAATTAAAAAAAAAGTGATGCAGAAGGGAAGAGGGATAATAAATGAGGAAAATGAACTGTATCATCTAAAGGCCTTGTCTCAGACTACTCTTCTACAATGCTATGAATCTAGTTTACTAAGGGACATGCAGACACATATCTTGCTTTCTCTTCATCTAGTCAAGAAAGGAGGAGTTAGTATCTTGAACCTAAATCTCTCCATCTGCCTTCCTATTTGTTTTGAAGTCAGTGACTAGGCCACAAGTAGCCTGAGCTGCAAAAAATTACTATTGTTTCAATCTACTGGAATAGACACAGCAAAATATTTGGAGTCAGAGGAACTAGCTCTTCCTCTTAAAATTTGTTTGGCCATGGGTGACCCATGTAACAATTCAGGGTCTTAGTTCTTCATCTGTTAGATGAACAAGTTGGACTAGATAATCAAAAGATTCAGTTCTAAGTCTATGACCCTATGCTAGTCTTGACATCAAGAGACTTCTTTAAAAAAAATCTTATTTTCCTAAACACAAAACAAAATAAAACCTAGCTATACTAGGAACTTCTTTAATTTTCCTTCCTAAAGATTTCTGTGATTGGCTTTTGGAACTTGTCATTCAAGCTTCACTTAGAAAATTTTACAATAGGCATATTGAAGATAAAAGGAAATAATGTATGTGAAATATTTTATAGTGGTAAGGTGATTGGTTATTGTCCTTCAGTCTTGAAGAGAACTAAAATGACATCATTATGTTGGAGTCAAGTTACAGCATGTCTCACTATGGCGGATCAGATCAGCATAAGCTTGGAATGCTCTACCCCAAGTTGGCCACAAATAGTCCATGTGGACATTTGGGGTGGAGATGTCTCTGAGTTTGCACATCTCACATTTCTTTTGCGCTACTGCAATTACACTTTGCTCATTTCTTTGATGAGGGCATGCCATACAAGGCAGTCCTTTGCCATCATTTCCTAGATCACACAATCAATTCCAAAGTTCTTCAGACACACCTTGAGATTATCCCTGTATCACTTCTTCTGACTACCATGTACACATTTTCCTGTGTAAATTCTCCATAAAAGTCTTTTAGGAAGCATATTTAACATTCATACAATGTGGCCACACTTTCTGCATAAAATTTGAATCGGCATTTTAGATCAAGTAAGAACCTCAGTGTCTTGTACCTTATCCTGCCAGGTAATCTTCAGAATCTTCCTAAGATAATTCAGATAGAAGTGATTCATTTTCCTGGCATGGCATTGGTAGACCTTCAGTTTGGTAGACAGTCTAATAACTCTTCTTTTCCACACTTTCCCTCAGAGCCTCCCAAAAGCTGAGCTAGTTCTGGTAATATGTGCATCAACCTCATTATCAATGTGTACATCATGAAAAGTATATTGTGAAGGTAACAAACTTATCCATAGTCTTCAAAACTTCTCCATTTGCTATAACTTATTGCTCTACATATGGACGGTATAGTAGCTGGTAAGGAATCTGTGTTTTCTTGGTATTAACTGTTAGGAAAAATTAGCACAAGCATCAGAGAATTGATCCATACTTTGTTGCATCTCAGCTTCAGAGTGCATTGAGTACACAATCATCTGTGAACAAAAAAAAAATCATCCACCGACTCTCCCTCTATTTTAGTCTTGGCTTGTAGCCTTTTCAAGTTAAATAATTTACCATCACTGTGATAGCTGAAGGCATTTGATAACATGGCTGAAAACCTCATGCTAAAAAGCATGAAAGCAAGCACACAGTTTTGTTTTACTCCATTGGTGACTGGGAAAGTTCAAGAACTTCATCCGTTATCCAGAACCCAGGCAAACATTCCATCTTGAGATTGACATCTAATACTGATGAACTTCTCTGGGCAACCCAATTTTGATATAATTTTCCATAAGCCCTCACAACTGACAGTATCAAAGGTCTAGGTCAGATCATGGTAAGGTAGTACACAAATTTAAAACATAATCATTTTTCCTATATATCTGATCAATTGCTATCTTGTAAAGACCATGGGATCATCAGGAAATTTAATATTTGAGAGGGAGGAGGGTAAAAGAGAGTTCTTAAAATTTCCAAGTTGTTTTTATTCTGGTTAGAAGTTTTGCAATACTTTATACTTAGATAACACAGTGTTTATTGATACCATTTTAAGAAACTAAGTCTGATCTGGGGATACCTATAGACAAAATATTTTAAGGAGAGATATGATTTCTTATTCTCACAGAGATAAGGAAAAAATACCTCTCGTACCCTTCACCAAGCATTCCATCTGAGCAACTTTGAACAACCTCTGTATGATGCTATCTAAATTGAGATTGATTTTTAAAAGATGAAAATGACAGGGAAAAAAAAAGATGTGCTGTGGATTTTTATTAAAGGAAACAATTACAGGCACAGCAATGGTTCTATGGTTGAATAAATCATGTCAGTGAAGTTAAACTCTAGTAGAAATGAATCCCTATTGGCTGTGTATTGATTTAGAAAACCACAGATTAACATTATCTATGTTGTACTGTAGTTTTATTAATTTTGTTAATCATTTCCCAATTACATTTTAATCTAGTTCAAGCCTCACTGGATAGTTTTGCAAGCTGTAGTGGCAGGCCATGATTTTGATACCTTTGTTCCATATAATGGGCAGAAGTATCTTCTATACAGTTCATCTATACAGTTCTGCAGATACTTCTGGATGCCATGTGCCTTTTGGATCCTTTACATTACATGTGATTTCTATAAAGCAGACAACAGTACAGGAAATTGCAAATGCTTCCTGTGATGTTATCCTGAAAAATCTCCCTGTGGTTAAAAAAAATTATACCTACCTCCTTTCTTTCTCCTATTTCTACAAGCTTAAGGATACTCTTGTTCTGGAGACAGGTCATATCCCCGTCTCAGGTCAACTATACAAAAAGAAATAGATAACTTTTGCACAACATTGTAAAATGGAAGAGAATAGAAAAAATGGTGACTGAAGAGTGATGGAAAACATTGTGAGGGAAAACCCAGAAAAGGAACTTTACAGAAGAAAAAATAAACCTATCTGATTGACATCTTCTTATGGATATCCCTTTGGTATATCTTATTCAACATGTCTAAAATGGAATTTATTTTCCTTTCCCTTACAACCACCTGCCTTCCCAACTTCCCTGATATGAAGTAGGTTGGAGAAAATCACAAAACTGTGCTGAGTATGCTGGCAAATATAAATAATCTCAACTGGACCGACACTAGGGCAAAGCAATTCTTTTACAATTCTGTAAGTTATTCATTATGACACTCACTCTAGTGGAGCTTCCAAATCTCTTCATCCCTCTTCAAGCCTTCTATGGTTCCCTGTCCTCCCACCTTCTTAGCTAAGAATTGAGTCCCATAATTTAATAAAAGTAATTGAGATCATTCACTGAGAACTTCCTCTTCATCTAACGTCATCCAGGTATTTTGTGCAACTATATCCTCTTTCACCTCTTTCTCATATGAAGCAGTAGCCCTTCTTACCAAGGCAAACACCTCCATATAGAAATGGTTCTATTCTATCTTATGTTCTCTAGTAGATTTCCCCTTCATCATTCCCACTCTCACTTATCTTCAACCTTTCCTTGCTTACTGGCAGTTTCCCTACTGCCTACAAATGTGACCATGTCCTCCTCATCCTCAAAAAGCCCTCACTTGATTTGCCCATCCCAACTAGCTCTCATCCCATATATCTTCTCCCTTACTTGACTAAACACCTTGAGAAGGTTGACTAGAATTGAGGACTCAATTTTTTTTGTTAACTCTTTGTAGTCTTGCTTCTGATTTCATCATTCAACCAGAACTCCCTACAAAAGTTACCAATGATCTCTTAATTGCTAAAAACTAATAGATGTTTTTCAATCCTCATCCTTCTTGACCTCTCTGAAACCTTTTTGACACTCTCATTTACCCTTTTCTCATTGATATGTTCTTCTGTCTAGGTTTCCATGACACTACTCTCTCATGGATCTCTTCTTAACTGACAGCTCCTTCTTAGTCTCCCTTGTTGAATTTTAATCCAAGTCATGTCTTCTATAGCTTAGTGTTCCCCAAAGTCCCATCCTAGGCCCTCTGTTCTTCTCTCTTTCTACTATTTCATTTGTTGATATCATTAGTTCCCGCGGATTGACTTATCATCTTTATGCTAATGATGTCCAAATCTAGTTATCTAGCCTTAACCTATCTCATAACCTCCGGAATTGTATCCATAACAGCCTATTAAACATCTCAAACTAGATGTCCTATAAACATTTTAAACTCAAAATATCCACAACTGTACTCATTATATTTTCTCCCAAACCCTCCTCACTTCTGAACTTCCCTACTACTATTGAGAAAATAATCACTGTCCCAGTCACCGAGGCTAGCAACCTAGGTGTCATCCTAGACTTTTCACTCTTACATGCCATATCCAATCTGTTGCCAAGTCCTGTCAATTTTGCCTTAATAACTACTCATATGCCCCCTTTCTCCTCTGACATGCTACCACCCTGGTCCAGGCCTTCATTATTTTATGCCTCATCTACTGCAATAGACTGGTCATTGGTCTCCCTGCTTTGAGTGTATCTCCAATACAGTCCATCCTCCACATAGTTGTCAATTTATATTCCTAAAGCACAGATGTGACCATGCCATTCCCCTATTCAATAAACTCCAGTTGCTTCCTATCACTTCCAAGACTAAATTTAAAATGTTCTGTTTGGCATTCAAAGCACTTCACTACCTGGCCCCCTCCTACTTTTCTAGTTTACTTAGACTTTGCTTTTTCTGATACTTTTTGATCTAGTGACACAGGCCTCCTTCCCCTTCCTTGCATGATATACTCCATATCCAGAATCTTGGTATTTTTACTGACTATATTACTTAACTCAAATACACTTCTTCCTTGTCTCTACCTCTTGATTTCCCTGGTTTCTTTCTAATTCCAGCTAAAAGCCCTCCTTTGCTGATGTTCCTTATTGCTAGTGCCTTCCTTCTATTGAGTATCTCTAATTTTTCCTATATATAGCTTCTTTGTACATTGTTGTTTTCGTGTTATCTTCCCAATTAGACCATGAGTTCTCTGAGAGTAGGGATTTTCTTGTGCTTTTCTTTGTATCCACAAGACTTAGCACAATACCTAATACATAGTAGGTGTTTGATAAATGCTTATTGACTATTTCTACTGAGGGTGCAACCATCCATAATTACACAGGTTTACAACCTTAAAACCATTTTTGTGCATAGATTATTGGACTTGAAATCATGAAGAACAAAACACTAGTCCTATAGGCATTTGATAGTTGACCTTGAACAAATTACTTAACATCTCTCAACTTGAACTTTTTCATCTCTAAAATGGGTAAAATAATACCTACCTCATGGAGTTGTTGTTATGACTAAATGAGTTAACATATATAAAGTGCTTTGAAAAACCTAAAGAAATATATAAATGCCATCATTGTTATTATTATTATCATTATCGTTATTCTTCTTCTTTACCCCATTCCCCATTTTCAGTCAGTTGTCAAGTCTTTTCATTCTACCTCCATAGCATTTCTCTTTCCCCTTCTTTCCACTTACACAACCCAAACTGTATTTAGGCCTTCATTTCCTTTTACTCTATTATTGTAATAGCATCCTAATTGATCTCTCAGTTTCCAAGCTCTCGCCCTTTTTAATCAGTATAATTGATAAAATATTTCTCCTAGCACAGTTTTTACTCTGTGTCTTCCCTGCTCAAAAATCTTCACTGATTCCCATTATTTGTTATAAAATAGAATAATATATATATGTATATGTGTATACATACATATATATATTATAAAATAGAACTTATCCTGTCATTTAATGTCTACTCTGATCTGTACACAATCTATTTTTCCAGACCTATTTCATATTAAACTGCTTTATTTAATTTTCATTTTAGTCAAACTAGTTTACTAACTATCCCCCAATGCTGACTATCTTTTGCCTATGCTCCAGCTAATTTCCATGTCTGGGAAACACTCACTGCTCAACTCCATGTCTTAGAATCCCAAAATTCTTTCAAGGCTCAGCTCAAGTGACTCTTTCTACCCCCAGGCCTTGAAGCCATTCCTGATCCCTTAGGTCTGTGTGTTCCCTCCCTCTAAAACTATCTAATATTTATTTATCTGTGAGCATTTTGTTTTCCTTCAGTGGGATGTAAAATCTTTTGAGTATAGGTATTATCTTGTCTTTGTATCCTCAAAGCCTAGTACAGCGCCTTACTGGTAGGTAGAGGATTAGGTGTTTATTGAATGGAACTGAAGGTAATAAGAAGCATCAACAACTATTTGTTGATTGATCAGATATGAAGTCTCCTGAATTAATCTGGAGACCAGGAATCTAAAGAAGAGAAGGCAAAATATATGCAGATGTTATACAAACAGCACCATCAGCAACAGAAAATATGTTCAGATTTATTTTTCCCCCTAGAATGCCCAAGATTTTTCTTAGGCTCCCTAGAGTAATGTAATATAGATGTATATCCAATACAAATTGTCTCCAGTGAAGAATTCCAAAGCACTGTAAGTAGCATTATAATGAAATCCCCACTTCATGTGAAATTGGAAGATAATACAAATACAAATTGGTATTATACATTATAAAGCAAGTCCTAAAAATTCCATATTTTTTTTAAAGACAGAAATCCAATTTGAACAATGTCCCAAAGGGAGCTATCTTTTGGGAGAAATCAAACTGTAGTTAGCCTGATTCTTTCTCTACCTTCACTTATTGAATTCTATGGTTCTCTTTCTGAATAACTCCCTGCAAGAGAATTACTGCAAGAGAAAACCTGGTATCAGATATAAAAGTGAAATACTTTTTAAAGTTGGTTACAATAAGTTAGAAATAGTCATCTGATGAAGACCTTTCTGCCACTGGTAATCATAGAGAAAATAATAAAACCTCTTTGAAATGAGCATTTCTGTCTTTGAATGACTACTACTTTAAAACAACACAAGCAAAATTTGAAGTGGGAAAAAAATCCTTCCCTAAAGTGCCATGGATATGTAGCTTAGCTTCCATAAAAATAGGATTTGATAAGAGCAAGAGTACCTTAACTTTGATAGCTCTTTCTTCATGATGAAGAAATTATTTATGTCAAGAATCAAAAATTAAATTGGGTGGGAAAATTGCAAATTTCCTCTTATTCAAGCCAGCTTTTGGGTAGACACACACAGAAAAGGCTAGAAGCAAACTTTTCCTAGGGTAGCAGGAAGAGAAGCAGAAGAATAGAAGAGATTCAAAACTTTCATTTCTTATAATTGCTCTCTTGGAAACAGTCAGTTTATGTAAGTTCAACCAAAAATAGCTAGACAACCCCTAGCTGATTCTATGGTAGACATCTTAATGTTGCTACAAACTTATCTCAATATTCCAAGTATCTTTGTTTTCCTTGTGTAGTTATTCCTTCTGAAAACACAGACAGCAAGATATTTATGCCTTAGACAGTGTTCATGAGTAGCTGTGACTAATAAAATTCATCCTCTGGAAACCAGAGCTATGGCTAGACCTCAGACAACATACCAGTGCTTGAAGGTATGGATTCAGTTGATACATAGAATGGTTAAAACTAGCAACCTAACTATGCTGCTAATTCAGTTGGGTAGTATATATACATACATACATACATACATATGTACGTACATGTATGTATGTGTGTGTGTATATGTATATATGTATATATATATGTATGTATATATATAATATATATATATCTTCAGGCTAAAAATTGCATACTCTAAGATTCTACATAGTATCAAGCCACTCAGTAAACAGATCCATTTTTCTTTTAGATTTGGGTTTGGATTTTTTGCCTTTTTTCCTGATTATATATTCATTGACTTTTATAGGTAGAAGGGCTTAGAGAGATTCTACCAGTCTGGTGTGGTATTTGATGGAACAGACACAGACCTTCATGTTCAGTCATTCTAAAGATAGAGTTTATTGATAGCATAGAAGCTAAGATAATGAGCAAGAGATATTGAGGATATGTGTGCTCTGGCAACCTCACTGCCAGTCAGGTCTTATTGCTACTTCTGATTCCTGAAAAATGTGGCCATCTTCATGATGATCCCAGACAACTAGTCCTGCCCAGAATTTTGGAGGCTGATCTTAAGTGGTGTGGTTTAGGGTGGTTGAAATTAGTGGAGTTTTAGACTAATGCATACTAATATCCCTTTCACTCAATCTGGAAGGGGCCCAATCTAACAAGATGGCATCAGAAACCACCCTGATCAAACACTTCATTTTACCACTAAGAAAACTAAAGTTAGAAAGTTGAAATGACTTGTCCAAGGTCATACAACTACTTCATGAGAGAGGTGGGCCTAGAACTCCAATATTTTTACTTGAAGAAGTTACATTTTTTATTTCACCTGAAATTCAAATAAATATGTAGTATGGTATTTTTCTGAACAAAGGGATAGTTATAAGAATTAGCCTCAAGTACTCAAAACTACAATAATACTAGACATTACCCAAAAGAAATGATATAGGGCAGCAATAAACATTTTTTTTTTAGTGAGGCAATCAGGGTTAGGTGACTTGCCCAAGGTCACACAGCTAGTACGTGTCAAGTGTTTGGTCTGAGGCTGGATTTGAACTCAGGTCCTCCTGACTTCAGGGCTGGTGCTCTATCCACTGCGTCACCTAGCTGTCCCTGCAATAAACATTTTTAGAAAGAAAAAAAAAACGAAGAACATAATTCATTAAAATTATAAAAGTGGGGCTCAATTTCAGCCAGTGGTAGTTGTCCTGATTTCACTGGTATAAAATTCCCTTGGTACAGAACTTCAAGATCATCATAGAAAGTTCTTTTAAATTTAAAGTACCTGCATAAAGAGTTAAAAGTCCTATTATTCCTAAGCGTTGGATTAGAAAATGAGAATAGAATAACAAATATGGTTAATGAAAGTGACTCTTACAAGTTATTTATAGAAAGTTTTCCCCTATATTCAGTTTTTTCAAATTTAGAGCATATTCATAAAACTAACCCTTTGGGATGCTATTTTTGCAACAGACTAAATGGTAATATGATTTGGATATATGACAAGGTCAGACTATGATTTAGTAATTTATCATAGAAATGATGTGGACACTTAGGTGATAAATGAGGTAAAGGAGGATTCTGACGGTGGGTAATTCAAATGCCTACCCTTTCTGCATGTCCAATCTTGTAATTATTTCTCTTCTGAACCGTAAATTGATTATCCATACTTTCTGTATTTCCAAAGTGGATAGCGTGGCCTTTGCTGTGACTCTTTTTGATGTTATATGACCCTGGTTGATGCCATGTCATGACCCTAGTAAAATTCAGTAAGTAGCACATGCTGTATTACATTATTCTTAACCCAGCACATGCCTTCTGCCATTTGAAGAGCTTGGTAATTGTCCTGATTTCATTGATACAAAATTCCCTGGGTACAGAACTTTGGCTAACGATGGACTAGTTGTGTTTTTGTTTTAATTTGACAATACCACAAATGTTTATTAAATGCCTACACTATGCTAGGCACTGTGCTAGGCATTAGAGTTATAAAGATGTTGCATAGGCTCTGGAACTACTATCCCAATTCCCACTCAAGTAGATCCCCAGAGGGTGGCTACCATTCCTTCACTTCTAGGTGGGTAATCCAGAAAGGTTTGGGAAGGTATTGATTTTAGTTCTATAGATCAAAAGCCTCTAATAGTGTGCTTCCCTCCATGATTATTGGTTGATATTAATTAGCCAGATAAACAATGTGCTTTTAGAAATTATTTACCAAGGTGCAGCTAGGTGGCACAGTGGATAGAGTGTTAGGCTGGGAGTCAGGAAGACCTGAATTCAAATCAGGCCTCAGACACTTACTAACTGTGTGACCCTGAGAAAGTTACTTACCACTTTTCGCCTCAGTTTCCTCATTTGTAAAATTAGCTGAATAAGGAAATGGCAAGCCAGTATCTTTGTCAAGAAACCCCAAATTGACTCAAGAAGAGTCAGACATGACTGAACAACAACTTTTACTGATGTGGTATAGGAAGAATAGTTGATACGAAACATTTTCCCATAATATCTAAGGCACTTTGCCCCACAAGTACAGAGTATAGGGGAAAGTGACTTCCATCTTAGAGTGAACATGTGGCAAAGGAGTAATTTACAACTCATGATTGAAACACCTTTTTCTTCTCATATATTTCTCATGAAATTCTCCTTAGCTATAGAATATATTTATTCTGGACTCCCTGTAAAATCCCAAAGCTGCCTTTCCTCAGTGTATCTCGTTTGTCTTAGATTCCAATGAAACATCTGTCACTAATCAATGCTATTCCAGGATCATTGCTGGGAAGCTGATAAGAAGTCCAAATTCTTTAGATTTCAAAGTTCACAAGATCTTCCTTTATTGAGAGAATGAAAGATTCTTCCCCCTTTTACTTGCATCCCACCCACCTAACAATTTTCCCCTCAGAAAATTTACTGGAACTGTCCTCCCCTGTCCTACCATTGGAATCCTAGGTTCTCAACTAGCTTGCTATTTTATACAAGACCCACAATGTATGACTGAATCTCTTCACCCAAAACTTGCCTCATGACTAGGCCCTAACTGGCTAATATCAGTTCACAAAAGTAACTTGGCCATAGTCACAGAGCTGGCAAATATGAGAGACAAGATTAAGATTCAGGAATCCCGACTGTGAGTCTTATAATTTTTCCATAAAGACAGATTTCTATTCTGTCTATTTTAGGGTTGGCCCTGGTGATCTTCACAGGCAATCAATCATCTGATCACTACTGGAGCATTAACTTCTCTGTACTCACTTCTGTGGCAAGTCCTCTATTTTTGGAACTTCATTTAGGCTGTTCCTCAGTGAAAGAATGAAAACCCTTCAGATTCAGGGAAGCCACTCTGCTTAAATTTGCAGAAATAATTATATTTCCTGGAACTGTCTTAGTAACTTATTGGTATTTTTTTTTTTTTTCTTTTGGTTTTTAAACTTGGGTTTTTTTTTTTTTTTTTAGATTTTTATGATGTTTCCATTTTGACCATTGTTTATACAGTGATGTTAAGGGAAAAGAAGAAATTGAGCAAGATTAAAATAAGCATTTTGGGGTTATACTTTTATTATATGAGGTATGTGCATAATAACAGGATTTTTGTTTGTTAAGAGTTCAGTGTTCATACTGTTTATTCCCCACTTGAAGTCATAATCCTGTTTGTGACATTGCGATCATCTCCACAGCAACCAATTGTGATAGTACAAATTGAGGATTATGATGACTTTGAGTGGGGAGTAAGCAGATGGAACAGGTGGAGCACATGAATGCATCAAAAGAAAGATAGTGTGCTTTTTAAATTTCAACACAACTGTTTTTACAATGAAAAGATAGCCTTCATGAAGTGTGAGCAATATTATTTTTGTTAGTACTTTCTAGTCAGAGAAAGACCTGAAGCCTAGTAGGCTAAAGACAGTAATAACTCTTATTCAGTCCATCAATAAACATTTATGAAGTGCAGAACAACTTCCAGGCACTGTGTTAAGCACTGGGGAATATAAATTTAAAAAGAAAGACTATCCCTGCCCTCAAGGAACTTACATTCTAATGGAGGAAAACAATACAAAAAAGAAAGTTGGAAAGAAGCAGTGGAGGAGGTATCTAGTGAGGGGAGGGTTGGTGGAGAATTCAAAAAAGTTCAAAATGAGTGCAGCTGAGTGGCAAATGAGAAGTTTGTCCTCTTTCCATAAATCAAGGATTTTATGGCTCCACGCTCAAATCAGAGGAGTAGAGGGTACTGATGAAATATGAGTAATAAGACTGATTGGATCTTGCAACATGATAAAATTTCTCAATGATGAGCTTGCTGTGGGCATGGTGGAGAATTCAAAGAAGTTCAAAATGAGTGCAGCTTTGTGAGAAATGAGGAACTATTTGACTTTTCACTAGATTATGTAGAAAGCAAGGGAGTTATAGAAAAACATCTACTTCTGCTTCATTGACTACACTAAAGCCTTGACTGTGTAGATTACAACAAAATGTGGCAGATCCTCGAAGAGATAAGAGTAGCAGATCATCCTGTTGTCTGAGGAACCTGTATGTGGGCCAACAAGCAAGAATTAGAACTGATCATGGATCAACTGATTGGTTTAGGATTGGAGAAGAAGTACAACAAGGCTGTATATAGTCACCTTATTTACTTATAACGCATATGCAGAGTATATCATGCAAAATGCCAGGCTGGATGACTCAAAAGCCAGAATTAAGAGCGCTGGGAGAAGAAATATCAACAATCTCAGCTATGCAGATGATACCACTCTGATGACAAAAAGTAAAAAAGAATTAAGAAGCCTTTTGATGGGAGTGAAAGAAAAGCTGGCTTGAAGTTTACTCCTAAGATATTGCAACTGGTTCCATCGCTTCCTAGTAAATAGTAGGAGAAGAAATGGAAGCAGTGTCAAATTTTATATTCTTGTGCTCAAAGATCACCGCTGATAGTGACTGCAGCCATGAAATTAAAAGACACTTGCTTCTTGGAAGGAAAGCAATAGCAAATCTAGACAACGTACTAAAAAAGCTGAGATGTCACCTTGCCAACAAAGAGTCCATGGTCAAAGCTATGTTTTTTCCAGTAGCAATGTATGGCTGTGAGAGTTGGACTATAAGGAAATCACAGTGCTGCAGCACAGATGCTTTTGAATGTGTTGCTAAAGAAGACTTGTGAGATTCCTTTGGACAGCAAGAACATCAAATCAGGCAATACTTAAAGAAATTAATTCAGGTT
Source organism: Vombatus ursinus (assembly GCF_900497805.2). NCBI lineage: Eukaryota > Metazoa > Chordata > Mammalia > Diprotodontia > Vombatidae > Vombatus > Vombatus ursinus. Next base: position 1,370,071 of record NW_020954650.1, read on the forward strand.
ATTCTCTTGAAGGCCAAGTGTTAAAACTGAAGCTTAAATACTTTGAGCATATAATAGGAAGACAAGATTCATTGGAAAAGAGACCCTGATGTTGTGAAAGAATTGAAGGCAAAAGAAAAAGAGGGACAGCAGAGGATGAGATGGAAAGTATCATAGAAAAAACAAATACGAACTTTGACAGACTTCAAGAGATAATGGAGAATAGAAAGGCCTGGCATACTATGGGCCATGCGATCACAAAAAGTCAAACATGACTGAATGACCAATAACAACAACAGAAGTTCAGGGATTTATTAGAATCACATAGCTAGGAAGTGTCCAGAAGCAAGACTCAAACTGGAGTCTTTTGACTCCATGACCATTACTTTTTCCAGTTTACTATTAAACCTAATGGTAAGTACCACAAATGTAATCAACTCACTGCCCATAGCAAGCAGTATCATACCTCATATTTTGACATACAAATTTAGTAGGTTATTTCTTATGACTGATCTGATTGATAGATATTGGTAATATCAGAATTCATTAGCCTGATTCTCAAGCTATAACTTTGGAATAGTGGTCTTGAAACAGTTTTTGAACACACACTCCTGTCAGTAAAAAAAATTTTAAAAAATGGAGCTCACACTCTCATATGTATTTATTTATTTATAAAGTATGTGCATGTACTATTTTACTAATACTTCAAATACATTATTAAAAACACTTACAAAGACAAATTTTTAAAAATAGTTTAATTTTTTTGTATTTATTAGTGGCACAAAAGAACTTTTTGCTCTCAATAGAAAATCATTTTAATAAAAATGTTTCTCCAGTGTTGATAAGATTGAATTACTTTATAACTTCCTAAAATCCTTTGTGATAGTGATTTGAAGATTCGGTTCAAAGTTCAGTTTATTTGGATATTTAGTTTTAATGGTTGTCATAGCTGAAAAAGACGCTTCACAAAAAGAAGTGGGAACAACTGGAAGAAGCACATTATTGGCTGTACTTACTAAATCATGGTATTATTTTTTCTCAATCTCATCTACCAACTATGCAAAGGTTTTTTATTTTTAATTTAACTAGTGAATTTCCATCTTCCTTGCTATTACTCTTCTAAACTAATGAGGACATTACATTTTAATATTTTTAACAAGAGTATACAAACATATTGAAAATCTTCACTTAGAAAATTTTATATAGACTAGAAAATTTAAATTCCATTTTTTTTCAGGGTACAAATGTGAGTTTTTATATGTAACAAACTTTTGGAAGGAGGTACAAAATATTAGTTCTTTAATGTCTTATTAATCACAATATATCATTAATAGTATAATCATAAATGAGAGTAAATAACAATCTATACTTCAAAAATAATGATGTTGATAATTTTTTTTGGCTGACTTTTTGTCAGACCATCTTTGTTTTTACTTCATAATGCCACCAATGAAGAGTTTGTATTAGTAGTAGGAATTAAAAACTGCCATTTTCTTGTTTGCTTGTGCTTGCACTACTATCTCCAATCCATGGCTTCTTTGTAGGAATCTTTTAAAGCCACTTGTCCACTTTATGAATGTTATCTTCATTAAAGCTAAATAATACAATTAATGTATGCACTTAACATGGCACTGATAAACCTCAATGTTACATCGAATGAATGAGTGAGGTGGCCACTCAACTCCTCCACATCATAGAATTCTCATTCTTCCTTCAGGATATTTTGTGCAAAATATACAGATCAACTGAGGGATTAAATGTCAATGCATACAAAAATATGAGTGAAGCTCAAATTCTTTCTTACTTTTAAAGAAAAATAAATTTAAATTGAAGCGCTAATGTTTTCTTTCTGCATCCTAATCAATTTCATGTACTTGGGTGCGTACAGGCCACTTTGAATATGCCTGGCCTAGTAAACCTGGTATCCATAAATATATGAAGGTTACTTTCAAGTAAATTTAGGATAAGGTATTTGTTATATCTTTATCCTTTGGGATAGCTAAACCCTTATCTACACACCTGCTCTGCTCTCATCAAGTTCTGTTCTCATTCAGGAACTCCATCTACTGTACTTTTCAGGAGTGTAGTGATGATCTTTAAATGGCACACATGTTACTTTACTATTCACATAGCAGACATTTTCAGAACAGAATTAAAAATAGAAAGCTGTACAGACTGCTGCTTATTTGAATTGAATATTGTTATATGCCATAGAAGAAAATAGAATACTAGGTTTTGAGTCAGGAAGATGACAAATCCTACCTCTTACACTCGTTAGCTGCTTATTGCGATGAAGACACTTAACCTCAGGTGACTCTCTAGGACTCATAGACTAAGTCATAGGAGTGGTTGTGATTTGTCTTCCCTTCGTCTGTTGTTCGGGGATACTGAGCTATCCCTTCTAGAAAGGAAATATTTCCATGATACAAAATCATGCTGGGAAATATGAGGATTCAAAAAACAAAACAAAAAAAAACCTTTTCTTTATTTCACAGTCAGCAAAAAATGCTTTCCAAGAGTAGAGGAAAGAATCCATAGTTATTTTTCAGTACTGTCTGACTCTTTCTGATTCCATTTGGGGTTTTCTTGCTGAAGATACTGGAGTGGTTTGAAATTTCTTTCTTTAGTTCATTTTACAGATGATGAAACTGAGGCAAGCAAAGCTCAATGACTTGCCCAGGGTCACACAGCTTGTAAGTGTCTGAGGCCAAATTTGAATTCAGGAAGATGAATCTTCCTGACTTCAGGTCTGGCACTTTATCCACTGTACCACCTAGCTGCCCTTTCACTTTTGCCTATTTCACCAAGGTGGTGGTGAGGATCACATAAGAAGGAGAAAATAATCTATGCATTATAAAATACAACATGTAAAAGTATTAAAAAAAACTAATATAGATATTAGAGAAGATGGAGTGATGTGACAATGGAATGGAAATGTGCTTGAACAAAGGATAATGATGCCCAATTTTCTATCCCAAATGAGAAGACAATAAACCATAACCTCACAATTTGGAGAATTAAATACATGGAAGGATTATCTGAGAATATTGGTAGTTAAACCAATAATGGCTGTTGGATTAGCTTTCCAAGGAATTTTTACAATATAGTATACCTTTTTTTTTTTTCAATTTAGGATAGTTTAGATGTGATTTCACCTCAAGTTGTGAGAATTGATTAAATGGCTTCTTAAGATTCCTTGAAAGCCCATGATTTTATAAAAGTAGGTCATTTCAAGTGTTAGACTGAAGCAGGTTAGACAAAAGTGGCCAACACACTATTTCTGGTTTTGACTGAGAGAGGTAAAAGTTGAAAGATTTAGCTTCACTGATAGGCAAATAGCTTAGAGGAATAATCTAGTGCCTTTCCAGTATTCCAAGGTGGAGATTTTGATCTTTCTAATAATTTAGAGAAGAAGCAGGGATAAGAAGATCCTTAAACTTTTTCAAGAGTGTTTTTATTTTTTGGGGGGAGGGGCTAGGTAATTGGGGTTAAGTGACTTGCCCAGGGTCACACAGCTAATAAGTATCAAGTGTCTGAGGCCAGATTTGAACTCAGGTCCTCCTGACTCCAGGGCCAGTGCTCTATTCACTGCCCATGTAGCTGCTCAAGAGTACTTTTATTAATAGATTATACTTAATGCTCAAATAATTCAGTGGATTTGTGAACTCATCTATGTGAGAATTACCTCCAAGAAGGCAATCAATAATTCAATCAGTAAGCATCAATAAGCATGTGCCAAGAATTGTGTTATTTGTTGGAATAACAAGGATAAAATGGAAAAGTCCCTGGCCTCAAATAACTTTTATCGATAGACAGCAAGTACATATGTAACCCAAGGCCCAAAGCCCATTGGTATAGGATTCCTTCCTCCTTGGTGGAGATCAATGTCCTATGCCTGATCTTTTTTCAAGGGGATGAGGTAGCATTAATAGGTGGAAGAAATCAGAAAAGACCTCATGTAGTTGTCATTTGAGCAGATCTTGAAGGAAACACAAAATTTTATCACAACTCCATGCATCAAAGCGAGATCTATCCAAATTACTAGTGCATGTCTTCATCTGACATCATGTTTATATCTGTGAGACATGTAGATTGTCCATCTTTCATTCCTCACTTTCTCCATGTAGCCAGTTTTTTTATGAAGTATCTTTGATGACATCCTTTATATAGCTTCACTTCATAACTCCTTGATTGTGATTCCTTGTTCAACTCATGAAGCTCATAGTCATGTAGTATTTTAATGTTTATGACACATTTCCTTTACAACATCCATAAAAGTATCATCATCATCCATGTCCAATAATAATCATCAGTAGAATTTATAGAGTGCTTTAAAGTTTGCAAAGTACTTTACATATATAATTGTATTTGAATTTCACCACAATCCTAGCAGGTAGGTGATATTTACCATTTACCATTATTCAAATGAATCAGTTGAGGCCTAGAGAGGTTAAATGATTTACTCAGAGTCACATAGGTAGTTTTTTTTCAATATTCACTTTTATGAGGTTTTGAGTTCCAAATTTTTTTCTCCTTTGCCCTCTCCCTTTCTCCTTCCCCAAAATAGCAAGTAATCTGATATAGGTTATATGTGTACAATCATATTAAATATATATCCGTATTAGTCATGTTGGGTCACCTAGCTAATAAGGGTGTGGGAAAGGATTTGAACACAAATCTTTATACTTCAAATCTAGTAATTTATTCACTGTACCTTCTAGCTACTTAGATTTTCAACATGAGGTCACCAAGGTTCACAAAGGATGAATTATCAGAATTCAAGCTACAGTCCAAGTATTCTGATGGCAAGTTCAGGGTTATCTCTGCTACCTACAGCTTTGTTGTTGTTTAGTTGTTAAAGATGTGTGACCCCATTTGGGGTTTCCTTGGCAAAGATACTGGAGTGGTTTGCCATTTCACTCTCCAGATCATTTTACAGATGAAGAAACTGAGGCAAACAGAGTTAAGTGACTTGCCCAGGGTCACATAGTTACTAAGTGTCTGAGGCCAGATTTGAACTCATGAAGATGAGTCTTCCTGACTCCAGATCCAGTACTTTATATTCTATGCCACCTAACTGCACCAACTTACAGTTACTACTCTGTAACCACATTGCTGCAGTGTAAAGGTAATTAAGAATGAATGAAAGCTATAGCTTAAGTAATCAAGACGGAAGAAAGAATAGTGAATACCAGTTCAGAGTCATCATTGGAATTTTTAGAAGTATTTGTATTTTGTTCCTGCTAAAATCCCACCTCATTGCCTCCTGGTGGAAGGAAGGTGATCTTGGGATCTTGAAAGTTATCTGAAACTCGAAAGCTATTACAAACTCTGGCAGGTCCTACCAGCTTGCCCAGCCCATGTGTCTCTTTCCCACAGTCCCATGTTGCTAATCTCAAGAGCTCATTACGAGAAGGTTTGTCACCAACATGTTTTTTTAACCTGAGTCATTCCAAAATAGTATCTACTGTACAAAAATATTTATAGCAACTCTTTTTGTGGTAGCAAAGAATTGGAAATTGAGAGGATGCCCATCAATTGGGGAATGGCTGAACAAGTTGTGGTATATGAATATAATGGAATACTATTGTGCTATGAGAAATGATGAACAGGCTGACTTCAGAAAAACCTGGTAAGACTTGTATGGTCTGATGCTGAGTGAAATGAGCAGAACCAGGAGAATGTTATACACAGTAACAGACACATTGTGCAATGACTAATATTAATAAAGTTAACCCTTCTCAGCAATATAAGGACCTAAGACATCTCCAAAGGCCTTGTGATGGAAAATGCTATCCACAAAGAAGAAAGAACTATGGAATTGAATGCAGATTAAAGCATACTATTTGCTATTTTTTTTCTGTTGTGTTTTGTTTCCTCTTTCTGGTGATTTCTCTATTGGTTCTAATTCTTACCTCCAACATCACTAATGTGAAAATATGTTTAATAGGAATATATATGTATAGCCTATATCAGATTGGGCACCATCTTGGGGAGGGAGGTGGGGAGGGAGGGGGAGAAAAATTTAAAACTCAAAAGCTTATGGAAGTGATTGTTGATAATTCAAAATAAATTAATTAAAAATTAAAAAAAAATATTGTCTACTTTGGTGAAGAAAGGGTTGCAATTTGCACCCATGGTTGAAAGACTGGTCAGTGAAATAAAAAATCCATTAAGTATTTTGGTATCTGTCTTTTATACAAAATCAATACAAATTATTGTAGACCTACAAAACTATCAATTTTTATTTCTTCCTTCTTTTCTTAATTGTTCTTAGATTGTTTCTTGAAGAAGAATCACAGTGAATTCTTTAGAAGCAATGTGTTACAGTGGAAAGAGCCCTAATCCTAGAATTAGAGGGACTGTGTTTAAATCCTACTTCTAATAGTTAATACCCATGTGATCTTGAGCAAATGATTTAATCTCTAAGGGATTGTAAAATGAAGAAGTCAGACTAAATGGCTTCTGAGAACTTCCCAAGCTCCAGACCTATGATGCTATGATTATTAATCCAGCAGTCCCCCAGCCTCTGGAAGTCTATTTCAGTTTGTAACATCCTCTAACTCATTAACTACCTGGTCACTTACCAAAGACCTCTCATCTTTAACAATATCTATCCAATCTAGTATTTTAATTGAACACTACATTTTGTTTTGCAGAACTGGAAAAACTCCCTAGAAAGAACTAGCATTCCCAGACATGTACATATTGGGGATCATTTGCTCTTGCTAAATTCCACAGTGCAATGGAAAGGAGGCTAGATTTGGGGTTGGAGGATCTTGGTTTAAATCCCAGTCCTGATTTGAATTCTAACCCTGTTATTTGCTACCTATGTGACATTGAGCAAGTCATTTAACTGCTCTGGACCTCATTTTCCTCATCTGTAAAATTAGGGGATTAGACTAGATACTCTCTAAGGTCCTTTCTTTATCTAAATATATTTTACTACAATCTTGCTCTTTGTTGTCTTCTGCCAATATTCAGCATACCATGTTCCCTACTGTAACCCTCAAAACTCTCTGCATATTTCTCTGAGTTATTTTCCTTCCCCAAAATTTGCTGAGCACACATTAATATTTTTAGAAATTCCAATTTGATACCTTTTAATAATAATTATATATGTATATATACATATATATTCCCCAAATAGAAATATTTTTCTCATGCTTAGAATTTTAAATTAATAATGACAACAGGAATAATTTAGGCAATCTAGTAAGTTAAAAAATTAAGAATTATAAAAGTTAGAGCTGAAAGGGACCCAAAAGTCATGAGATTATATAGGTTCGAAGGTTTAGAGCTGGAAGAGATTTTTGAGGTCATCTAATCCCAAATCCCTTATTTTGTATATGAGAAATTGAGACCCAAATGCTAAAGTGATTTGAACAAAGTCACCTAAATGGTTAAGTTGGAATTTGAACTCAGATCCTCTGATCATAACTTCTGATTACAAAGCAGGTACTCTTTTTTACCATGCCAATTGAATTAACTAATTTTATGAATAGGGCAATTGAATCTTAGAAAGGTTAAATAACTTGATCAAGGTCACACTGACAGAGCCAAGATTAAAATCTAAGTCATCTGACTCCAAATCCAGTCTTCTTTCCCACTGTTCCAAGAAACCTTTCATACTGATAAGTGAAGAAAAATGTATGTAGGTGTTAACTCCATGCCCTTGTAAAACTTTGAAAATGTAATTCTTCCTGAATTTGGTATTAAAGGTTGTGGTTGTTAAGGACTGGCAGAATCACTGCTGTAAAATAGCAATTGTGTGCTCTTGAATTATTAATATATTATCAGGTATAGGATATGACTGAAATAAAAGATATATTAAAAGAAATACCCCTAAAATCCTGTAAGTCAATAAGCCCCTCTTCAGGATTGGCGTAACTTACATATGAACATGGAAATCAACTAGAAACTTCTGAGAAGATGTATTCCTAGTTCTTAATTAATTACAGGCATTTTAATGCACTGAAATTCATAGACCTGACCCAGCATAAAATATGCAAATTTTTTCATGTTGTGCCAATCTTGGAAATACATGTGAACAGCATGGAAAGGCTCTCGACAGAAGAGGCAGGCAGCAAGGCTGGCGGTGGTATTTTAAATATCAGCACATTCCAATACTATTTTAAAAAAGAAACCACTTCTTATTCTTAAACTGCTGCTGTATATACAGCAAATTTATTTCTATGATCTAGCTAAATCTAAGGAAACTTCATTATTAACTAGACTAGATTTTTCTTCCTGATCATAGCAGTATAAAAATTAGCTCTATGCAACATGAAACAGTAATCTTCTCATTAATTGATATGGCATTAACCTCAATCAGTTTATTATTCTAAAGACAAGAAATTAGAAAATAGGACTGTTACGATGTTTGCAAAAGAACTAGTTTGTATTAGAGGTTGTTGGGAATGAGTACTGCTTTCTTATTTCGAAATGAACAGAAGCACTACTTATATACAGTAGGTTTACATTTCAGAGGGAAAATGTTCGTGATTAGGGTTATTTTTGTGACCATTACTCAGACTGGCAATGGTGAACTGCCCTGCCTAATCTTATCTCGTGGTGACTTTAGTTGTTTTTGTTTTACTTTTTAAAGAGTCATTGACCATTCCTTTCCATATTATATAATCATCAACTCAAGGAATATGAGAGCTATGTGTAAAATTACTCACTTCTATCTTAGGGTGAGAAGCCAACATTCATATTCACAGCAATCACATGTAAATGAGCTGCTGAGAAACCAGACATTTTGTCCACCTTTGCCTTCAATAACTACCTTTTTCCTGAGGGATTATTTTCTCTCAGGTCTTTCAGGTACTTTTTGAGGGCTTCTTTCTCTTAGGTACTCTCAGAATTTTGTTTCAATCCATGTACTAAGGGAATAGTTTCTCCAAGATTTTCATGTATCTATATCTATCTATATATAGAGAGATAATATACATAGACATTATACACACACACACACACACATATGTATATGTATATATACTTTTCCACAAATAAAATATCCAAATCCAAAAGGTGCAACCAAAGATCTTGAGATCAGAGATTCTTTCATGTTTATCTTCCTATCCTAAAGTCTAGTACAGTGCTTAGCACATAATAGAAGCTTAATAAGTGTTTGTTAATTGATAGATTATGTGATTGATAATCGATATAATAAAATTCTTCTTAAAAATCAGACAATTTTTCCAGGAAAACTTAAAAAAAGTTCTTGTTATTTTTAATTAAGAATAAAGATATCTTTTTAACTGTAGTATTGTTGGAGTCTGGAGACAGGTTTGAAATCTGGATATAATGACTATATTTATATATCTATACCTATCTATCTGAATGACCTTGGTCAAATCTTTTGTCCTTGCTTGGTTTGTTTTATCAACAGCAAAAAATGCAAGGTAATATTCATTTGCTCCACAAGCCTGTTTGAAGGGGGAAATGATTTGTATACCTTAAGTATTTGTGGGAGTTGTTCTTATTCCTGGTAGGATGAGTTGCTGAAAGGGGAGGAGAGATCTGAAAATACTGAAACACTTCTTTAACCATAAGGTAGGGAGTTGCCTGAGACAGAGAGAAGTTAAAGGACTTACACAGGATCTCATAGCTTGTAAATTCAACCAGTATTTGAATAGTAATTATCAGAAACAGAGATTTTAAACTCATATAACCTGGCCCTGAATCTACTATGAAAACTACCTCAACTAACATCATTTTTTTTTAAATATCAGGCATAATAAGCATCTGATACATGCACAGAGTTCCATTAATGTAATGTCTCCGCATGGAAATTCCTGGAATCCTGCTTCATGCTCCTGGAAAAAATAATGACAACATGGAATGGAAGTGCCTTTGAAAGAAACTGAAGAATTGGAAACATTCTGTAACTCTTGCAGTCACCTAAATAGATAGTGAAGAGGAGACTCTTTGATTAGTTGTAGAGACATTCAAAAATCTTTCTCAGCCTCAGTTACTTCCTCTCTCTCAGCAAAGTTGAGCCTAGTCTTCTAATACACCAAGATGGTGTAGGAAGAGAATGCTCACAAAGTATTGGGAGAAATCTTTATATTATGTTTTTTGCTCTATCTTCATAGTAAATATTCCTTGGTAATTAATATTAATTGGTTAAAAGTGGGGAACTAGATACTTACTCCTAACAAGAGGGAGAACATAGCCTGTGGGGCTCTGAGGTAATAGCAATAGAGAAGAGATACCATAAATTTCTCAGAGTACCCTAGAAATACGAAGGGCTAATGTAGCCACCCTGACTCTGTGACAGAGAGTAATTACCACACAGGGAAAATGGTTTTCCTTAATACAAAATGTATGCCCAAAATGTTGTTGCCCCCAGGTCAAGTGTGGGAAGGGTCCGAGGGGACAACGTCTAGGGTATTAAAGTAGCAGAATTGCTGCAGTGAGGTTATCATCTGATAGCAGTGATTTTTGGTGGATACACTTAGAAGAGGTGCCTCTCCTTCAAGGGTAGGTAGATTTTCTGGCCTAGATCCAGGGGATTGCTTTCTTAACTGATAGATGATAGATCTTTAGTTCAGTCTGTGGGACAAGTGACCACTAAGTGAGGGGAAGAATAATTCCCATTATTTCTACCCTTGATAAGCTTACAAAGAAAATCACTATGTAAGTACATGGGATTACTATAATCACTATTATTACTATGTTTTCCTTGGTATGTATTTTGAAGGTGAGAGGAAACTACCATCAATTTTTTTTTCATAATTTCACCAATCCAGATAACACATGTAAATAAGTGTTATCAGTCAGCTAAAATCAATATTTGTTCAAATGTTCAAAACAATTATTTTCCACTTTTGCAAAGATCTTGATAAAATCCCTCTACCGCATATGAGAAACTCGGACCAGCTTTCATTACTCTTGTGTAGACATGGAATGTTGCTTTAGCTGTCCCAGCAGCAGCCACCACCTCCTCCTCACTGCCTATAGTGAAATGATGCTATGTTCTATAAACATTTCTTTGACTTGTAACAGTTGCCTTAGAGAGAGAAAATAATCTACACTGAATGTGCTCTCAGTTGTGTGACTGCCTGCCTGCACTTGGCAAGAAATCTTCGAGCTGGCCTTTTGTGGGTGCAAAGCCATGATGGATAGTTGGGCTCCTGGTGACCCCACTCAGAAAAAGAAAACCAATAGGAAAGGGAAAAGCAAAATTTTCTTCCATTGCAGTCACAGAAATAAATATGTGTGAAAAAACACCCACAAACTTGGATGAATCCTGCAGTGGCTATTTGCTTTGTGACACAGGATGCTGTGCAATTAAAACACAAGATAACCTGAACATTGTTTAATTGGCACCATTAGTCAGAATTACTGTACAGAAGGAAAGACGCCTGAAAATCACAACTCAAATAGCTATTTATAATGGTTTTTCCCCCCCTTCAGAATCTGAGACTGAGACTGAAGTGTGGTCCCAAAGGTAATCTGACCTAGGGTTATCTGGGCATGTGCTCTGCGGGCAGTGATGTTCTGCTGTGAACATAACATGTAACTGAAGTAGCAGCTCTCTCTCTCTCTTCCCAGGTCAAAGAATCTCTCAGCTCTTTGGAGTATGAGGTAAGATGAGATACAACTGAAAAGCTTAAGCAAGAAGGAAAAGGAACTGAATGTTGTCCTGTTTGTATGCAATGTGCAACCTTTTCGCATAGTCTCAATAAAGGACCATATTCCAAATAAGAGGAAAGGGAAGATTTATGACATTTTTTCTAATTCAAACTTGATTTCCACCCTACCCCACAAAAATTAAATGAGTTTTATCCTCTCACTGGGATAATTCAACAGATACCTGTCTACTTCAATTATCATCAGAAATATTGGAAGTTATTATCAAGAATTTGGTGGAGTAGAAGGATAATTAACTGGACCTTTTCTGTGTTCTTTTCCTGGTAAAAGGGACAAGAACAAGATGTTCCCCTACACGAAATCCTAGGTGAAGCATAGATGTGCAAGAGCATAATAATGAAAAATAAGCATTTGTCTTTCACAAGCTTTTCTTCTGATACTGAAACACTTTGGGGCATGGCATAAACAAGTTTAATTATGGCAAAAATGAATTTGATTAGTTTTATTTTAATTTTTATTAAATATCTCTAGATGTATAATGAAATGTCCCTGGAGCTGATAATGTTGTACTGCTTTTGCAAAATGCTATGGAAAAATTATTCTGTGACATTCCTGCCATTTGGGTGTTAGGGGGCAGGTATTTCTACGTCGTGAATTGAACCCATTTTATCATACAATTGCCTTTCACTTCATCCAGATGAGAAAAGTATATAGCATGCTTCCTGAATGATATTCTTTTCCTGTCTTGGGCCTGACTCCCATTTGCCTACACACTTATAGTCATAGTGTTATAAAGCATAGGTCATGGGTGTGACAAGGACAATACATTGTCATCATCATCATCATTATTGTTATTAATCTCCCACAACACCTAAAGCTGTGCCTTATATATAGGAAGCACTTAATATTTATCAAATGGATGCTAGATTAGACTTTTGATTGGTGAAAAATGCTATAAGACATAGTTCACCCAGTCCAGCTCCCTCATTTTGCAGATAAGAAAATTGGTGTCTAGAGAGATTGGTTGAATTGTAGGAGGTCACAATCACAATAAACATAAATGTGCTTTGAATTCATGCTTTCTAGAGTCAGAGTCAGCATCCCTTCCATTATTCCATGCTGACTCCTTGCATTAAAAAGAGAAGTTATAAAGTGTCTGTCTCTGGATAATTTCAAGAAAATAAAGGAGGCAGCTACTATTCTGGGATGATTTAAATGTCAAACTTTGAGCTAAGGGAATTGATTTTGTGACCATTTTGAAACCTTTCTTTAAAGGCAACTAAATATCATATTGGACTTGGACATAAAGTCAAGAAGAAAACAGTTAAAATTCCACCCAAAGAACTTATTTGTCTATATGACCAGGGCAAAGTGACTTAATTTCTCTGAGTATTACTTGCCTCCCTCATCTGAGAAATGGGGATAATAATGGCATATATACCTCACAGGGTTGTCATGAGGATCAAATGAGAAAATGTATGTAGAGTATTTTGCAATTTATATATAGTACTATACAAATATGAGTCATTTCAAGGGGAAAAATAAACTCTACATTATTTTTATGAATATCTCTATTATATGTATGTTTAGATAGATATAAACACATACATTTCACCACTATATGTAGGTGGAAACAAACATAGTTTTATTTGTATGTGTTGATTGAATTTGAAAAAATGAGTCTCAAACTATGGTGCTTTCTGTTATTTTGGGCAGGAATAGCCTTTCACCTATATATATGGTATTTGTATAATTAAATGAAACTTTCACATATAAATACTACCAAATTACTATAAGCATATTGAACACTTTCATGCAAGAGTTCATGATTAAAATCAATGTAGTTAGAAGACATTTATTAGGTGTCTACTATGTGTACAGCATAGTACTTAGTACTAAGTCCTAGGAATACAAATAAGAAAAACAATAGGGTCCCTATTCTCAATGATCTCACTCTCTTGAAAAGAGTTTAGAGCAACCATCATCTAGGGACTGTTGAAAGCCTTCCATCTATTGCTCTTCCCTCTTCTCTAAAAAAAGTACTCTTGGAAATTACTACATCATGTGTTCTAAATAGAGGAGAAATAAGTTTTCAAATACATATGCAATTGATCTGGTTTTTCAAGGACCAGTGGAATTATAGGGAAGAGAAAACAGCATGAAAGATGGAGGCAGTGGAATTGAGGGTTAAACGGGAATAGTGAAATATTGTCTATGAGGCAGGAAAAATAGTTTAGGAACAAATCATTGAATATTTTGAAACCTGGATTACCGAATCTTAAGTCAATACATGTTAGTGAATCATTGAATGATTCTGAGTGGGTGAGGAAAGGAGTATGTATGCATGGGGGAAGGGGCAGGCATGATAATAACTATATTAGGAAAATTAACTGGGAAACATTGTACAGTTTGGAATGAAGGGAATAGGTGGAGGGACAGAGGTGTAGCATCAAACATTAGAAGACAATTTTGATCAACATGACAGAATACATGTAAAGCTCCTCAACCTCAAACCTGTAAAGAAAGGAATTTCATGCAAGATATAAAGTAATTATAGCTGGTTAAATAATGTAGAAGACAGAATGTCTGGTCAAAGCAAAAATCTTACATATGGATACTAAAGAGCATAACAAACAGAGCAGCACTCTCATTCTAAGGATCTTCCCCTTCCTATAAGAATGAGGTAAACTACATGTCTGCTGTAGTGAGCACAAATTCACAGGCTTGAACTTAGCTGTAAGAATCCTCAACCCTGCCTTGGCCCTCTACGTGAACACTATCTCCAAACCCCACAGGGAATTTCAGTTATTAATTAAGCCTAGTTAGGTGAAGATTAAGAAGAGTAGAGAAAGGAGGACTTGGGTGGCTTGAAAATGTCTCAGTAGGCATAGCTGCCCCATTGTGTGGTTTGTCCTTCATTCTCAAAGAGGAATATGACATCAGGAAGATGATACCATGCCTTGCAAGTGAACTGGATTTAAGTGAAGGAGGGCTGTGCAAAGTCACGAGTCTCACTTTCTCCTCCAGAGCCATTTGAGTCCAGTGGCCAGATATAAATCAGGAAAACTGGAGATGGCCCAGGGAGCAGTGGGAGACCTTGGTCTTTTTAAGCTAAGTTCTTTCCAAGTTCTCACTTTGACTGAGGCAAAGCCAACAACCTCCCCTCCCCTCCACCCTCTTCTCCTCCCCTTTCTTGCATTCCTCTCCTGTCCTCTTTCCACAGGGGGTGTCATGCCCTTACTTGAGGGTGCTCTGACCAAAGGAAGGTGAATTTTGAAGACTGATACCTACCTAGATATCTTGGGGTTTGCTGTCTAGATTTCTTTCCTTAAGACCATGCCTTAAACCCAATTCACACTGGCTCTCATTGATTGGCCACCAACAGATCCCTAAGCAATCACCACTTAATGGTTCAGAGTGAATATAAATAGTAAATCAGATCCATAGATTTTCAAAGAAGGGAAAAGAGAAAGCATCAGACTTGATGGAAAGGGAACTGAAAAAAGTTGGGCTGGTTCTGTCCTCCAAAGTTCTTAAGGGAAGACCCTATGCTGGCTGGCCTATATGTCTCTCAATATGAGGAAGCTAAGGTAGCCTGATAGCCTAGCCTTAGAGAGCCTATGAACTCTACAGTGTGAGGGCAAAGTCTAAAGAGTGAATGACAGTGATGGAGAATTCAAGAAAAAAAAACTGAAACACACACACACACACACAGAAAAAGACAAAAAAAGATCAACACACAGATAAACCAGCAGAGAGGATCCTAAAATCAAAAGGAAGAATGAGTCAAACTTCAAAGAGAAACAAAGCACATCAGATAAATACAATATATAGGAAAGTGAACAAATATTTAATTTTTAGAATTTTATTGATATGTTTGATTTCAAGTTGTAAATATTTCCAGATTGCCTGAACTCCTTTAGATGTCTCATGTAACAAAGCAACACTAATAATAGTAACCTCATCTGCAAATGATGTAACATTCCACATCTCTAATCTCCTCTACACACACACACATACACACACCCCTTTCTATTTTAATTTCTTGTTAATAAACAAATTTATTTTCTTTCCTTTCAATCTCCCACCCCACTGGAAAAAAAGAAAATAAAAATAAATTCTTATTAACAATAATACATATAGCCAAGTAAAACAAATTTCCCTCATGGGTGTATATTTTCAAAGGTAGATAACAAAGTATTTTATACATTCTTGGAGAAATTTTCAATTGAATACCACTTTTTATCTTTTTCTGCTTGGTATTATTGATATTATAGGAAATGCTGATGGTGTATATGAATTTGTTTTATATTCTGCAGATTCACTAAAGTTACTGTTTCATTTAATATTTTATTTGACTTTTTTGGATTAATTAAAATTAGGTACACCATTATATTATCAGTAAAATGTAATTTGTTTCTTATTTACTTTTGCTTCTTCCTTCAATTTATTTTTTTTATCTTATTGAGATAGCCAGAATTTCTCTAAAATTGGTTTAAATTATATATTTCTTATTCCATTAATTTGCACAATCTGTATTTTAAATGTTTAAATATTATTTATTTAAGCTTTTTATTTCATGAGCATAGAGTTGAGCAAAGTGATTTTTAGTAATATGTTTCTTCATTTGTTGTGAATCCTTTTTTGTTTTTTAATACTGATAATTTGGTTTTCCTTTTTTTCTTTCTAATCAAAATTTCATTGGTTTTAAAAATAACAGCTCCTGGCCTTGTTAAATTCAATGATTTGTTTTTGTTTTTACTTTTGTTAATTTCTTTCTTAATTTTAAGAATTATATTTTGATGTTTAATTGGGGTTTTAATTCATTAGTTTTCTAATATTTTTAGGATTACTAGATTCATTGATATATTCTTTCTTTCTTTTGTTGTTGTTAATTAAAGGTTTAGAGACATACATTTTCCCCTAAGAACTAATTTGGCTACATCGCAGAAATTTTGGTATGTTATCTGATTGTTATCAATATCTTTAATTAAATTACCAATTGTTTCTAATATTTCTTCTCTGACTATCAGTTCTTTGGGATGAAGTTATTTAGTCCCCAGTTAAGTTTAGTGCTATTTCATTAGCCTTTTATTTAAAATAATTTTTATTCCTTTGTGATCAGTAAAAGATGTAATATTTCTGCTTTTCTACTTTTTTGTAGGGCTTTTATATCCTAAGACATGACTGATTTTGGTAAAGGTGACAGATGTAATTGAGAAATATGTATACTCCTGTCTATTTCATTTGATAATCACCAGAACTCTATTAGATCTATTTTTTCTAAAATTCTATTCAGGTATTTAATTTCTCTCTTACTTACTTTTAGTTAGTTTTATCAAGTACTGATAGGAAGTAATTGAGGTTCCCCAACATCATAGTTTTACTGTCTATTTCATTTTATAATTCACTTATTTTTTCCTGTAAGTATTTGGGAGCTATGCCAATCAGTACCTATATAGTTAGGATTGAAATAATTTTATTGGACATATTAACTTTAACAAAATATAATTTTACTCCTTATCTATTTTAAATACATCTATTTTTGCTATTACCTTGTCTGAAATAATATGCTACCCATGCTTTTTTATGTTCAGTCAAGGGATAAGAGATTGTGCTCCAATCCCTTATTTTAACTTTGCATGATTCTTTTATGTTTCAAGTTTATTTTTTGTAAAAAAATTTTTCCATTTATCCATTCTGCTAACTTCCTCCTTTAATGAATGAGTCCATCCCATTCTCACTTTAATTTCCCTCTATTCTCTTCTTTTATCCTTTTTCTTCTATGTACTCTTTTCTCCTTGCCTATTTCAAGTTGTCATGTTTTGTTGCTTTTTCTTTTAACCTTCTCTTCATTATCTTCCCTCTAAGCTTAGGGTTCATTTTGCCCATAACTTAATCCTCATTTTTCCCCTAGGTGTCTTAACTTTTTATATGTGTTTCTTATATATAAAGATCATTGTTATTTGGATTCTTATCCCATCTATCATTTTCCTTAATTTTATTGGGTTATCCATTCCCATTCAAAGTTATGGTAGTTAGGTTTGTGTTTTTCTTAATTTTTAATTTACATTCTTTTTATTTTTAATTCCCTTACTCTTTAAAGTCATTATTTTGTCCCTCTGATTAGTTTTGTATACACCACTTTGGTGGTGGTCTATATTCATAAGTTTTTCCCAACTCCCTTCACCTATTTTCCTACCCTATACACAGTATTTGAATTTACTTAAATTATTTTTCTCTTTTTTAAGTCATTTAACTTTTTAACTCTTGTTCTTACCCTATCCTCATTCAGTTAAGGAACAAGTTCAAAACCTTTTCTTCCTTCTTCCCTTCCAACTGCTTAATTTTAGTAACTTTCTTCACTGAGCTAAAGATAGGTGAATCAAACCAGGTTTGAAACAAAGAAGCTTAAATCTCCTTTGCAGATCAGTGGGGTCAGGCCTATGAATGGCTTATGAACTTTTGACCTAGGCAAGGTAGGAAGAACTAGGAGAGAGAGAAACAGAGACAGAGATGCAGAGAAAGAGAGAAATACACAGAGAGGAAAAGACATAAGATATAGAGAGACAGAGACAGAAGACAGAGAGATGATCTACTATATAGTGTTTTATGCCAACAAAATTGAAAAATTAAAGGAAATTGAAAATTATTTGCAGAAATATAAGAGATCCAAGTGAACTGAATATAAAACAGACATCTTAAACAATCCAATTTAGAGAAAGGAAATTGAACTAGCTATAAATTACCAATTAAAAGAAACCCTGTTCCAGATAAGCTTGCAGGAAGGTTTGGTACTAAATAATTCATACATACACTATACATAATATTTTCAAAACCAAGACTGAATACATGCTACAAAACATCTTCAAATATAGTTCATTCAAATATAGTTTGAATTCATAAATGATGAAAGGATAAGGAAAGAAAAATAAGTGATGATAAAATTAATAAGTATTGATTTACAAAATAATAAAATTATATCAAAAAGTCAATAGTAAATACCCCAAAATTATTTATTTTGGTCAAGTTATGTTTATATCAGTTGCTTTGGTATAGGAGGACTGAGTGTGCTCTCTTCCCTGACCCCAGGTGACTATAAAAAGGCCTTGTAAAGTTTGAAAAGTAGGAAAATACATACTTTCCATCTGCATTCCCCAGCATAGCAATGGCCTTCACATATTCAGGAGCTATGAGTTTACCATTTGACTAGGTATGCTCTCTGAGTTTGAGCCATCAGTAACTGAGTATGAAAATGGAAAGTTTGCCCAAAGATTGAAGGGATATTTTGCTATAGCTTCTTAGTGAATACCTCTTCAAAAAGGTTAATTAATTCTAACTAACTAATTGATAACTAAGAACACACAGCATAGGGGTTCTTGAGTGATAGTACCAGAAACCTTCATCCACTTAGACTAATTCTAGAGCCCTGGGGGGGAAAAGTCAAAGCCACCTTTGGGGGACCTAACATGAGTGGATAAAACTTTGAGTGATTAATTGATTCAATTGAAAATTCTGAGATTTCTTTGTTTAATTGCGATGAACTAGAACCCCAATGATATTAGCAATAACAATATTGGAAAAATGGGGAAAAAAACAGGAAAGGAAGTTTTATTCAAAACAACTACAAAATATACAAAGTATCTTGAGTCAATCAACCAAAACATGCTCTACATTTGATTTATGTAGATGAAATTAGAAAATGCTCATCAAAAAATAAAGAACAGCCTTGATAATTGCAGGCATATCTAGTGATGAAAGGCCTTGTCATTATAACGAGAAATATAAAATACTCTCTGGACTATTTTTCAGATTGAGTGCTATACCAATCAAACCAGCAAGGGGATACTTTATAAAGACAGAAGAAATAAAAAAATCACTTGGAAGAACAAAAGTCTAGAATCTCACGGAAAATAATGAATTAAAAAGAATTAATACAGGAGAGATTACACTTATAGCCCTTAACTTATAAAGCAGTAATCATTAAAACCATTTACCATTGGTTAAAAATAGGAAAGTATATCAGTATAATAAACTGGATAATGAAGTATCAGAGATGATTGAGTTCAATAACACAGTGTTTAATAAATCTGAGAACATAAATTACTTTCATAGGAATTCCCTATTTAACAGTAACTTCCGCAAAAACTGGAAAGTAGTTTGGCAGAAATTAAGTTTAGTCCACCTTCTTGGACAATAAGCTCAAAATGAAAAGTGACCACAATGTTAAAGGTTATACAGTAAAAAAAGAAGAAAGTTATAGTCTGGTGCAATAAGTGGTCCTTAAGCAACCAATGGATAGTTAATCACAAAAGTTAGAATAGATTATTTTGATAACAGAAATTGAAAACATTTGCAGGAACAAAACTGATACAGTATTAGATGGGAAATTGTAATTTAGTAGAAAAATCTTTGCATCAACTATTAAAGATGCACAAAGTATAAGCATAGAGCTCTCATTCTTTCATTTTTTTGTTTGAGTCTTTTTGTAAAAATGGCTAATATGAAAATGTTTTACATGATTACACATGTGTAACCCATATTAGATTGTCTGCCATCTCAGGGAGGGGGAAGGAAGGGAAAGTATAGTATTTGGAACCAGAACTTTAAAAAAATGTTAAGAACTGTTTTAATATATAATTGGGAAGAAATAAAATATTATTTTTTAATTAAAATATTCCTTTCAATCTCCATGCCATACTGTCTGCTCTACATGTAGCCTCTACTTCTATCCATAGTTGAAGATCTCACAATGTGACCCTGGGTCATCACTGTCTTCTATGTGTTATCGTCCTCTTATAGAATATAAACTCTTTGAAGACATAGACTGTTTTGCTTTTTAAAATTTGTATCCCCTGTCAGCATCATTCTTGACTTATAGTAAAGGCTTAATAAATGCTTTTTCATTTATTTATTTAAAAAATTTCAAACCATTAATAACTATATGAAACATCACTCCAGATCTTTAGGAATAAATAGAGTATAAATCAAAACAATTCTGACCTCATCCCAAGAAATTTTAAAAGGATGGGAACAGTGAACACTGGATGAACTGTGAAGAGACAGGCACACTCAATAACTTTAGGCAGTGAAATGAACTGATTCGACCATTTTGGAAAGCAATTTGCTATTTTTCTATGAAACTTACTGAAATATCCATACCAATACCCTTTAACCTAGATAATTCACTACCAAGCATAAACTTGAAGGAGGTCAAAGAGAAAGGAAAGCCCTATGAATACTAAAAATTTTATTGCAACATTTTTTCCAACAGTAAAAAGTAGGAAACAAAGTAGATATCCATAATTGGAGGAATGGTTACACAGATTGTAGTACATAAATATAATTACGTATTACATAAGAAATGGTAAATATGAATAATTCAGAGAAGCAAGGAAATATGTATATAGATTGATATGAAATGAGGTAAGGAAAACCAGGAAAACAATAAATATGATCATGATAGCAATTTAAATAAAAGAAATAAAAATCCAAAATGGAATGCTTATCAAGTATAAAAAATCAAATATATCTCCAGAGAAGAAAAATATATACCTCACTTTTTTGCAGAAGTCGAGGGGAGAATTATGGATGAATAAAATCACATATATTCTCAGATAGTATGGGAGGATGGGGAAGAGGAAAATATATTTGTGCAAGATGGTTATATTAAAAAAAGGCCAATATTTGTTGAGGAAGAAGAGGAGGGAACAGGCATTTATTAAGAACCTAACATTTGCCAAGTACTGTGCTAAGTGCCTTACAAAAGTCAATAAAATAAATATATTAATTATACTCAGTTATCAACTATTTAAAGTAGTCAGAAACCTTCTCACCTCCCACTTAGATAAACTCATTCTGGCCTTCTTTGGCTTTTCCAGCTCGGTTTATTGTGGATTTCTTTGTCTTCTCCACCATGCCCTTACACTGGCACCTCACCCTCTCTTTTTCAGTTTTCTTTTATATGTTGTCTTCTTTCATTAGACTGTAAAATCTTTGAGGGCAAGGACTATTTTTTCTTTCTTATATTTGTATCCCTAAAGCCTAGCACATTGCCTGATGCATAGTAGGCACTTTACAAAATATTATCTCATTTGGTCCTTTCAACAAACCTGGGAGGTCAGTGTTATTACTCTCCTCTTTTTACAGTTGAGGAATTTGAGTCAGACAGAGGTTAAGTAACTTGCCCACGGTTAGACTACTAGTGAGTCTCTGAGGCCAAATTTGAACTCAGGTGGATAAGTCACTGAACCTTGTTTGCCCCAGTTTCCTCATTCATAAAATGAGCTAGAGAGGAAAATCCCTCTAATATCTTTGCGAAGAAAACCCCAAAAGGGGTCACAAAGAACATGACTAAAATGACTGAACAACAGCATTGAGGTGTAAGCCAAGTTATAAGGTTTTCTTTGAAGGAATAGACAGAAACAGATGAATATGTTTGGAGATAGAACTAGTGTGATTAGCAACTTATTAGATATGGGGATAAACCAAGATAAGGAATCAAAGATGATATTAAGGTTTTGAAATTAATTAGAGGATGAATATGCTATTAAAAAAAGCAAATTTGGGGTGTGGGGAATAATAAGATTAGCTAATTGGGGTAGCTAGGTGGCTCAGTGGATAGAGTGGAAGATTGCTCTTCAAGAGTTCAAATCTGGTCTCAAACACATATTAGCTATGTGACCATGGACAAGTCTCTTAACCCTGTTTGCCTCAGTTTCTTCATTTGTAAAATGAGCTAAAGAAGGAAATGTCAAACCACTCTAATATTTTTGCCAAGACAATCTTAAATAGGGTCACAAAGAGTTAGAAACAACTGAAACTACCGAACAACAGAAACAATAACAAAATTAATTTAGCATTGGACATGCTAAGTTTGAGGCATTAGAAGGAGATTCTGGAGAAACTAATTAGCAAGCAATGGGAAATGTTGTTTTGAATCTTGGGGGAGATCTTGGGGCAAGAAACAGAGTTAGGGGATCTTAATGATGTATGTATGACAGCTTAAATGTTTAGAGTAGGTAAAATTAACCTGTCCTTTGACTAACAGTGTTTTGTTTGTTCTGAATTCTTGTAGTTACATGATGGAATCATTTCTAAGAGAAAACTTTACTCAGAGTAAATTTTCAGGAAAAAACAAAACAAAACAAAACAGCCCACTTCACTCATGTGGAAGGCATGTTCCTCGCCTGTTTATTGATTAATTATAAAATGTGTCCCAAATGACAATAGTGTCATTTTCAATTATTAAAGTTTAAAGTTATGAAGCATTAAAACTGTACTAAGACTTCTGAGACATTTTGTAAAACATCTTTTCTGTCTGAATATAAGATCATAGATTGGGATCTTTAAAGAGGGAACTTCAGAGGTTGCCTCATTTTAGAGAAAATTATTGTTGTTATTATTATTATTATTATCATCATCATCATCATCATCATCATCATAACTATGGCCAAGAGATGTCAAGCAATTTGTGCAAAGTCACAGACAATAAGTTGTAGAGCTGGAATTTAAATCTTAAGTCCTTTGACACTGATTCAGTGTACATTTTATCACACTACACTGCATCTCAAATGAATGATTTCATTCTCACAGCAATTTAACTAGATTCACAGAACCATAGAATTTCAGACCTAAGGGGGATCTCAGGGTTCACATAGTCCAAATTATACTTGAGAAGTAGTACCCTCTTCAATATCCCATTACAAATTATCATCTCACCTCCTCCACTTATAGCCTAATTCCTCCTTGTTATTTCATCTATGAACACGGATATATTCCTGTTTAAAAAATAATAAAACTCCAATTATCTTGGCTTGGAAGTGTTATAATACAAAGACAGATTTTAGATATTTAATTTCATTAGAAGAAGTATAAAAAAGATCGATAAGCTAGTTTTTAAAACCAGGATAGTTACTGACCCTTTCCAGATTTGCTCTTTGTCTGGGGTGTCCATTAGCAGACATTAGTCTGCTGCTTGCTGGGAATGCTTCCATTTTTGTCTCTGCCTCTTCACTCATGGACACTTCAGCATGTTTGGTTCCACTGGGCCAATTCAATTGTTCAAGCTGTTCCACAGTGTCATCTGTCTGATGCTGTTACTCCTTGGCTATCAATAACTCTGCTTCATCACTTCAGAGAGGGGCTCTGAAGTCTGTCTTCTAACAGTCTTGTGTGGAAGTGACTTTCTTCTGTGAGTTCACTCGCTGTACTAGGATTGTTTTGATGTTCTGTTAGCATGCATTCTTTCATGTCGCCACCCTATCAAAGCTATCTGTAAGCCTCAATGCCTAGGAATTGACTGTGCCAAGACCTTTGGTTCCAACATGATTGATAATTCAGTATGTATTTGGGTAATGGGATAAAGGAGAGCAGATTTTTGCCATTCTGTAGTTATATGTGAAATTTTTATCTCAAGAAAATGGTGAAGTATTATAAATCTAAAAGATATTCTGACTGGAATAATTATTTGAGGATAACTGAAAAATTAAGATAGAATAGGAAATTAGTCTTAATGCATTTTTTTTACGATATGAAATTTTGGAGAACTGGCAAGATGTTGGAGTGAGAGGAAGCAATATAGCCTAACTCTCTCACATAATTACCATGGCAAGGGAATTCACTAGAGTGTACAGAGATTCAAGGAGAAATTAAAATGCAGAGCATTTTTTTCAGCAATAGGAGACAACTAAAGATCTTTAGGAACTATGGAGAAGTTCCAGCTAGGAAGACCCACACAGAAGCTTCCACTTCCTAAGCAAAAGTAAGACATGATGAGAGTCCCAAGAGCCAGGAAGAATGCTATAGCTGTCCCACTGTTTTTTTCTGAGGTTGTGGAGATTTCCAAAGCAACCAAGACTGGAACTGTATCTGTGTCCCAGGGCAGGGATTCTGAATCAAAGAGAAGTGTGTAATTATGTCACTCTGACCCTGCCATTGGGACAGAGTTAGAGCCTACAGCTATGTATACAAGACAGATAATGTATAGAGGCAAACCTGAGCTTCTGATGCTGAGGAGCTTTCCACTGTGCTGAATAGAGGCTGGGTTCAGTAATTGTCCCATTGAGTTCCAGCCCAGGGAAAGCCTGAAGCTGTATCAACTGGACCATGAACAGAGATCCCATAAAGAAGACACCAGGGAGGTAGAAATCAACTTGGACCCTAATGCCTACCCCCTATTAGCATTGAAAAATTTGCCACGCTTTAGTCTGAGATGTTCCTGAAGTCTTTGAATAACACAATGCTCAATACCAGGAGGATAATGTGGCAGAACACCAGGAAATAAAGGTCAGAACCAAAAAATGCCCCTCCGTTCCTTCAATAAGTGGGCAGAACCTACCCCCAATACAGAGCAGCGATTTAGGAAATGAGACTATTTAAATAAGTACACAAAAATATTGATAAATTAACAATATGGATCCAGGGAAACTCAAGACACAAATTGACAAGAAGAGGATAATTCCCCAGTATCTACAACTGGTCAAGTAGAATTTCTTGAAGAAATGAAGTAGTAATTTTAAAATTATATTAATGAAGTGAGATCTCTGGAAAGAATTGGAAAAGAAATCAGAGCTATTAAAAAAAGGACAGGGAAATAAAACAACCATCTAAGTAGAAGAGGTACAAAAATTGAGCCAAGTAACAGGGTCCTGAAAATTAAAATGGATCAATTAAAATCATTGTCTCCATGAGACAAGAAATACTGGGAAAAATCAAAAGACTGAAAAAATAGAAGAAAATATAAAATGTCTTTTAACAAAACTGAACTGGAAAACAGGCCAAAGGTGGAATTTAAGAATCATCTGGCTACCTGAAAACTATGAAACCAACTCCCACCAAAAAAAAGAGCTTGATAGCATATTTTAAAGCATTATGAAGGAAATCTGCCTAGAATTATTAGAACCAGAGAGGAAAATGAAAACAGAAACAATCAAATGGTCACCTCCAGCACCTTAGAGACGGGGTCATGAACAAATGATAGAAGTACAACAGAATATAAAATCAACAATTTTAATTTCAGAAAATATAAAAGATTTTATTCAAATGCTATTGAAATTTCAAGCAAAACAGTTAACTGAAGGAAAGAAATCTTTTTAGGAAGTTTCACTCAGAAAGGTTTAATTTCCAAGACATATTTAAAAATGATTCAAATGTAAAAGTGCTAGTACCATTTCCCAAGAAATAAATAATCAAAGCTTTGTAAAGCACTTTTTTTTTTTACTTTTAGGCAATTGGGGCTAAGTGACTTGCCCAGGGTCACACAGCTAGTAAGTGTCAAGTGTTTGGTCTGAGGCTGGATTTGAACTCAGGTCCTCCTGACTTCAGGCTGGTGCTCTATCCACTGTGCCACCTAGCTTCCCCAGCACTTTTAAAAGGAAAAAAAATCCAAGCTACCAAACAACACATGAAAAAAAAGTTCTAAATCATTAATAATTAATGTTAATAATTAGAATTAAAACAACTCTGGGAGTTCTATCCCAAACCCACCATATTGGAAAAATGACAAAAAAAGGGGGAAAATGACACTTGTTACAGAGTAAGAGAGAAAAGTAGGATGCAAACACACTGTTGGAGGAGCTATGAACTGGTCCAGTCACTCTGGAAAGAAAGTTGAAACTATAACCCAAAAGTCTACTAACCTGTACATATTCTTTAACCCTGCAACACCATTACTAGTTCAATACTCCAGAGATTGAAAATTGTAAGAACTCTATGTACAAAAAGATTTCTAGAACTTCTTTTTACAGTGGCAAATAACTGGAAACTAAGGAGATATATATCAATTCACGAAGTATTCAACAAATACAGGTTTAGGAGTATAATGGAATATTGTTGTGCTATACGAAATGACAAAAGACAAACCCTGAGAAGACATTTATGAACTGATGCAAAGTGTAATGAGCAGAACCTAGGGAACAATCTATCCCATAACAACAATATTATAAAGAAAAACAATAAAGAAAACCTGAAGAATTGTGTTCAGTTTGATGATCAGACATGATTCCAAAGGACTGGTAATGAAATATGCTACTCATTTCCTGACAATGAAGTTATGAAACCAACTCCAAAATAATTTTTTTTGAAAAGGCTAGTGTAGGGATTTGGTTTTCTTGAATATACGTATTTGGTACAAGTTTTTTTGTTTTACTTTATTTCAATTTGAGAAGGGAGGGTAGGAATAACATTTCTCTTTTTATCAAAAAAGAAGAAAGAGAAGAAAAGAGGGTCATTGAAACATTTTAGAAATTCACAGAGGAGGCTATAAGTAACATTAGTAAGAAACAAAGAGAAGCAGAACAGTTTTGAAAATAGCATGTGGAATTTGTTGCATACTTGGAGGGAGAAGTAAGTTATACTTGGGGCAGATTTATGGCTTTATTTGCAATGTTCTTTTTCTTTTCTGCTTTGTACATGGAAAAATTCATCTTTTTGGGTATTCAGTTTAGAATAAAAGCCAAAATGTGAAATTTTAAAATTACGAATGCAATCTTACTCTTCCAGATCTGTTACTAATTATTTCTACAAAACCATGACAGAGAAGATTCTGGTAAGGCCTCTAAGTGGTCATGACTAAGCCCAGCTTCTCTTTGTCATCTCAAAATAGCAATTAAAGCAAAAATAAGGCAAAATATCCATAACAAAAAATATCAGAGAAAATGAAAATCTCACAGCAAAAAAACAACCCAGCAGGAAAATATTTAAATAACCTAGTGGGGTCTAGGAGAGAATAACTGATGAAACAATGAAACTAAACATAAAAAATCCTCCATAAAATACATAATGTGGAATAAAAGAAAATGAAGAGAAGTATCTAGAAGGAAAGAGCATAAAAGAACAAGTGCTTTAGAAGCAAAAGTTGATAGATCTCAAGAACCTTCACAGAATTTTAAAAGCTCATTAATACAAGTAAAAAGCAATTTGGAATCTAGAAAGATGGTTGTAAATTCAATGAAAGAAAAACAGAGTAAGATGAACATGAAATATAATCATGAAAATGTTGATATAATGACCCTAATACTGTAAATAGGTAAATTATCTGAACAATGAAATGGTTCGGTTAAAAGACAAAAATGTAGAAGTACTAAACACACACATACACAAACACAAATATAGTACAAGTAGAAACAGATATGAGAGCTCTTTGAATGAAAGTGTCAGCTGTTACAAGACATGAGTATACTAAGAACTATTGAACTCCAAAAAATTACAAAGAAATAAAGGCTTTGAATATCACATTTCATTAACTTATTAACTTATTAAAAATACCCCAATACACTTGAAAACACCTGGTAAAGTGAGGCTAATATAACTTACAACACATATCAGAGAAGATTCCTAAATTTAATTCACTCCAGAAGCTTAGTAATCAAATTCCAAAGCATTAGTAACAAGGATAACTGTGTTTAAAGACAAAGCCTCCTGATTTGAAAAGAAAAAAAAAATTTTAAATATCAATTTGAATAGCTCAGGGAGGGGAGATTGGGGGATGTGGTGATCAGAATCAAAGTCTTTTGATGAAGGACAGAGTGAAAAAAGAGAGAGAAGGATAAACAGGGGAAAATGGGATAGAAGGAGATACATAGTTAGGAAGCATAACTGTGAACATGAATGGAACAAACTCACCCATAAAACACAAGCAGATGTCAATGCAGATTTAAAAAAAAAACAGAATTCTTCCATATGTTGTTTACAAGAAACATGCTTGAAGCAGAGAGACACACACAGAGTAAAGGAAAGGGACTGGAACAGAATCTATTATGTTAAGCTGAAGTTAAAAAAAGGCAGGGGGTAGCAATCATATGAGTTCCCCCCCAAAAAATTCCCAGTACTTAATGAATTCACGATTGAATTCTACCAAACATTTAAAGAATTCCAATACTATATAAATTATTTGGGGAAACAGGTCTGGAAGGAGTCCTACCAATATCCTTTTATGACACAAATATGATGATGATACCAAAACTAAGAAGAGTGAAAACAGAGAAATAAAATTATAGACCTAATGAATATTGATGCAAAAGTTTTAAATAAAATGCAGTCAAGGGGACTTCAGCAAAATATCATGAAGATCATACACTATGACCAGGTGGGATTTATAACAATAATGCAGGGCTAGTTCAATAAAAGAAAAAAAAACTATCTGCATAATTGACCACATCAATAACAAAAACAACAAAAATTACAATATTATTTCAATTGATGTAGAAAAAAGCTTTTACAAAATACAATACTCATTCCTATGAAAAAGACTAGAAAAAATAGGAATAAATAGAGCTTTCCTTAAAAATGATAAATGGTATCTATCTAAACCCATCAACAAACATGATCTACAATGGAGATAAGCTAGAAACCTTCCCAATAACATCATTGGTAAAGCAAGGGTGCCCATTATTCCCACTATTATTCAATATTGTACTAGAATGATAGCTATAGCGATGATAAGAAAAAGAAATTGAAAGAATTAGAATGGGCAATGAGGAAACACAAATATCACTCTTTGCAGATGAAATGATAGTGTAGTTGAGGAATTCTAGATAATCTACTAAAAAACTACTTGAAATAAGAACTTTAGTAGTGACTATATAAAATAAACAGAAATTATCAGTATTTTTATATATTTCCAACAAAGTCTAGCAGCAAGAAATAAGAAGAGAAATTCCATTTATAATAACTGCAGACAACAAAATATTTGGGAGTTTCTGCCAAGACAAACCCATAAACAAATTGCAAAACACTTTCTGCACAAATAAAGCCAGATCTAAACAACTGGAAAATAGTAATTGCTCATGTGTAGACCAAGTCCATTTAATAAAAATCACAATTTTACCTAAATTAATTTACTTATTCAGTGCCATACCAAACCACCAAAAATTACTTTATAGAGTTAGAAAAATAATAAAATTCATCTGGAAGAACAATAGGTCAAGAATATCAATTTTAAAATGTGAAGGAAGGTAGCTTACCCATATCAGATTGCAAACCATATTACAAAGCAGTGATCATCAAAACAACCTGGTACTGGCTAAGAAATAGAATGGTGAATCAGTGGAAAAGATTAAGTACACAACACACAGTAGTGAATGGCCATAGTGATCTAGTGTTTGATAAACCCAAAGACCTAAGCTTAACAGACAAGAACACACTAGTTGACCAAAAGTACTGGGAAAACTGGAATGCCGTTTGGCTTAAACTAGGTAGAGAGCAATATCTCACACCATATACCAAGTATAATACCAATATCACCATATACCAAGTATATACCTACTAATAGGTTCCCCTATACTTGTAACAAAACTACAAAGTGCTGCTTGAATGATGTAACAATAAAGTTTACTATGTTTGACAGCTGTGACTATCAAAATCAAACAAGACATAAATATATATATATATATTGTTTGCTCACCAAGAATTTTCCCCATTTTAATGGATAATGTTGATTTCTGAATCCAAATGGAATAAGATTCCCTATAAATGGTGAGGTACTCTAGATACTGCTATTTTCAGATGATATTGTGCTGATTGCTTCAGTTTTGAGAGCTTCCTAAATAATGGCCAGCACAATTGTGAAAGATTGGTATTGGCTGGTACTGGCTAAGAAATAGAATGGTGAATCAGTGGAAAAGATTAAGTACACAACACACAGTAGTGAATGGCCATAGTGATCTAGTGTTTGATAAACCCAAAGACCTAAGCTTAACAGACAAGAACACACTAGTTGACCAAAAGTACTGGGAAAACTGGAATGCCGTTTGGCTTAAACTAGGTAGAGAGCAATATCTCACACCATATACCAAGTATAATACCAATATCACCATATACCAAGTATATACCTACTAATAGGTTCCCCTATACTTGTAACAAAACTACAAAGTGCTGCTTGAATGATACCATTGGTATTAGTAGTCAAAATAGGTATATGATTTAAACCTAAAGATTGATACCATAAGCAAATTAGGGAAGTATGAAAAATTTTAATGGTCAGATCTATGGATAAGTGAATAATTTATTACTAAATCAAGAGATAGAGTGTATTACAGTGTGTAAAATAGATAATTTTGATAACATTAAATTTAAAAAGTTTTACACCAAAAACACCAATGTGATCAAGATTATAAGATAAGCAAAAAACTGGGGGAAATTTTTACAGCAAGCTTCTCTAATAAAGACCTCATTTCTCAAATATATAGAGAACTGAGTAAAATTTTTTAAGAATACAAGTCATTTCCCAATTGATAAATGTTCAGAAGATATGGATATTCAGTTTTCAGATAAAGAAATCAAAACTATCCATAGACATATGAAAAAGTGCTCCACATTACTGATGGTTAGCAAAATGCAGATTAAAACAACTCTGTGGTGTCACTTCATACTTACCAGAGTGGCTAATTTGACAGAAAAGGAAAATAATAAATGTTGAATGGGATATGGAAAAATTGGGACACTGATGCCCTGTTGGTGGAGTTGTGAACTGATCTAACCATTCTGGAGAGTGCTTTGTAGCTATGCCCAAAAGGCTATAAAACTGTGCATACCTTTTGATCCAGTAATAGCATTACAACTAGCTCTGTATAACACCCCAAAAATAAAAAAGGAAAAGGACCTATATGAATAAATATATTTATATCAGATCTTTTGTGGTGGGAAAGAATTGGAAATTGAGGGGGTGCCTATCAACTTAAGAATGGCCAAACAGGTTGTGGTATGATTGTGATGGAATATTATTATCTTATAAGAAGTGATGAATGGGGTGCTTTCAGAAAAAAACCTGATGCAGACTGAAGTGAGCAAAACCAGGAGAACATTGTACATAGTAATAGCAATATTGTATAATTACCTGTGAATGACTCAGCTATTCTCAACAATAAAATGTTCTAAGCCAATGTTGAAGACCATATGATGAAAAATTCAATCTGACTTCAGAGAGAGAAATGATGGAGTCTGAATGCAGATTGAAACGTCTTTTTTAAACTTTATTTTTCTTGGGTTTTTTTTGGTGTGTTTTCTTTCACAACATGAAAAATATGGAATTGTGTTTTGCATGACTACATATATACAACCTATATTAAATTTCTTGTCTTCTCAATGAGAAGGGAGGGGAGGGATAAAAGGAAAAAAATTGGAAATCAAATTTTTTAAAAAATGTTTAAAATGTACATGTAATTGGAAAAAATAGAATATTAAAAAATAAATTGTTGTGGGCTGCATGTGGTCCATTGGGAGGAGAGTGTTTAACACTTCTGATTTAAGTTCAACTCAGTCACTTTTTCAGTTGTGTCCAACTCTTCATGACCCCATTTTGGGGTTTTATTGGCAAAGATACTGGAGAGGTTTGTCATTTCCTTCTCTGGTTTATTTTATACATAAAGAAACTGAGGCAAATAGGGTTAAGTGACTTGCACATGGTCATATAGCTAATATATATCAGACACTAGTCTGAGGCCAGATGTGAACTCATGAAGACAAGTCTTCTTGACTCCAATCCTAGCACTGTGTCCACTGAGCCTCCCAGCTGATTAAAGGTCCTGCATAATTTCTCAAATGCTATCTAGATCATTCTCCTCCTCTTTAATTCTGAGTCATTCCTTGACCATATATAGTATCTGGCTAAAATATATGCTTTCACAGACTAGCCCTTTACAAAGTACATATTCATTATAAACTACAAAATAGGTATATTATTCATTTTTTTTCTCCATGTGGGTATTTAGAAGAAATCTTTCACAATTGTGCTGGCCATTATTTAGGAAGCTCTCAAAACTGAAGCAATCAGCACAATATCATCTGAAAATAGCAGTATCTAGAGTACCTCACCATTTATAGGGAATCTTATTCCATTTGGATTCAGAAATCAACATTATCCATTAAAATGGGGAAAATTCTTGGTGAGCAAACAATATATATATATATTTATGTCTTGTTTGATTTTGATAGTCACAGCTGTCAAACATAGTAAACTTTATTGTTACATCATTCAAGCAGCACTTTGTAGTTTTGTTACAAGTATAGGGGAACCTATTAGTAGAAATTCTTTAAAGTTGTATTATATTCTATTGAATCAAATGTTTTTCTTTTTTTTAAAATCATCACACTATGAGAACAGTGGGATGTTGTGTTCTGTGGCTGTGAAGATGTGTTTGTATTTAGGAAATGCTTGTATCCTTTTCATATCTTCATTAAGGATGACCTTTATGCATATATAGATTACTTGCATAAAATTGATAGAGATTGGAAAGTTGATATAAGGGAAATAATTACATGACATGTATAACTTAAGACATATAAGAGAAAAAGAGAGTTGTAATGCATTGAGAATGCTATTTTAAGACCTAATGAATCAACAAAATAATAACCCCTAGATAAGCACAACAGTTCTTGAAAATCAAAAGAGATAGAAGTGAACTAGGAAATAAAGAAACTACTAATGAAAAATAAACAAGACCTAACTTTTATCACTTGCTGATAAAAGCAATAAATCATGAGATTTAAAAAAAAGATAAAGGAAAACTAAATTACTCAGATTATATTTTTTGTAAAAATTTAGGTGTGATTCACATTGAATGGAGAAGAAATAATACATTAATCAGGAACTCCTATACTGTTACATGCCCCCTAAAAGTAAAATGAAAAGATATGAAAGATTATCTAAAAATACAAACTATTCAAATTAACAAAGAAGAAAATAGGGCTATACATAAGTCCATCTCAAGAGAGAAAAAAATAAGAAATTCAGAAATAAATCCCCCCAAAGAAAGAAACTCTTGTTTCACAAAGATTTACATTCATTCTTTCAAAAGTTTAAATAATATATCATCTCTTTGAAACATAAACTATCTCCAAAAAAATACATAAAAAGATAGCGATGTATCATTTGCTTTCTATGAAACAAATATGATGATATCTAAACCATAGATGCAGAAAGTAGAGTACTATTGACCATTGATACAAAAATATAAAATAAAATATTACCAGACTAAAGTAATTTGTGATCCAAATTGTTCATCATGAATAGGTTGTATTTATACCAGGAATTCAAGAATGTTTCAACATTAGAAAAAAAGTTATGATTAATCATATTAATACTATAATAATAGTAATACACCATAGCTTTATCAATTAACTCAGAAAGTTTTTTAATAAAAATCTTTGCTAATTTATGTAAAAGTTTCTAAAGAGCATAGCAAAACAAAACAAATAAAAAACCTTTCCATGCTATGGTCAAAAATATTTATCTAGAACCAAGAGCTCTCATTCCTTTAAATAATTAAACAGTGGATTGTTTCCAAACAAGTTCAGGTGTGAAACAAGGATGCCTACTATCTTCTAGAAATGCTAATTATAGCAATAATAAAAGAACAAAATGTTGTGGATATAAACATAGACTAAAAAGGAAAAAAAAATTTATATTTGGATGGTAATTAGTAAATCTTAGAGGATCAACAACAACAATAAAAATTATTAAGAGAGTTAGCAGCTTCAGTAAAGTAGCAGGACACAAAATAAATTCACATTAATCATTAACACTTCTGTATATTGCAGACAAAAACCAGTATAAGAATAGAAATACCAATGAAAACAATAATATTTTAGTAATCTTATCTTTAATATTTGGAAGTAAAACTACATACATATAATCATAATTTCAAGATAATTTTATATAAATAAAATAAACTCTAAGTAATTGCAAAAATAGTGTTCATCCTTGGTCAAGGATAATATAATAAAAATCATGATTCTACAAAAATTACTCTACAGATTTAATTTTATACAAAATACAAGGCATCACATTATAGAATGTCACAAAATGATAACAAAATCAAAAAGAAGAAATGAAATGTCAAATCAAAGGAAACAAGAAAAATGTTAATGTTTTAATGTTAAAGTAGCTTGATATTTCAAGTTTCAAGCTATATTTTTACAAAACTCTAATTATGAAAAATCTTTTGTATTAGACCAAAAATTTAAAAAGTTGGTCATTGGAATAGATTAAATAATAAAGTTGTAGAATAAAATACTAACAAAAGAACTCCTCGGAGACAAAAGAATAGTTGGGTTTAAATAAAATTGATTGAAATCACAATCTTACACTATCTACCACAATGAATCCTAAAATAATAAAGATCCAAATATAAATTCATACCACAAATTTTTTAAACAATAGAAGATTTTATGTTTTACAGCTATAGTTAAGGGAAGAATTCATAACCAGATATGGGATGGAAAAATCAAAATAGATGAAATCGGTTATCGTA
The DNA here is from genome assembly GCF_900497805.2 of Vombatus ursinus. NCBI lineage: Eukaryota > Metazoa > Chordata > Mammalia > Diprotodontia > Vombatidae > Vombatus > Vombatus ursinus. The sequence continues at coordinate 1,404,900 of NW_020954650.1, forward strand.
TTTGCATAGAAGTTAAATGCTTCTGTACAAATAAAATCTATATAATTGCAACAAGAAGAAAGTTTAAGAAAAAAACTAAATATAAACCCTCTATAGGGAGTTGCCACAAACTATACAATTATTAGCAGTGATCCTAGTGGTTAAATTATAGGAACAAACAAAAAATAAACACAAACTTTCAATAACTATCTGGCAAATTATTCTATATCACTAATAAGCAGAGAAATTCAAATAGAAAGAACTCAGAAATATCACCTTCTATACATCAAATTAGCAAAGACTAGAAAAGGGAATGTTAAATCACATAGGTACATACTATGCCAAGAACTCCAATTCATTGCTGGCAGTTATAAATTGGTCCAACTCTTTTGGACAAAACTTTGCAACTGTGCAAGAAAAATTATCAGATTGAACATACTTTTCAATCTAGCAAGCAAGTGGGATTATTCCAAAAAGAAGTTACTGACAGGAAGAAAGACTCATCCTTGCACAAATATTCATAGCAGCATTATTTTTGTGATGTAAACACTTGGAAATGAAGTATAGTCTGACACTTCAGAAACAGCTAAGAAAGTCATACATAAGTATAATGGTATGTTGCTCCCTAATACAAATGAGAAATAAGAAGAAATCAGATAAACAAGGGAAGATTTGTATGAAGTGATACGGAATGAAGAAAGTGGAACCAAAAGAGTAATAAATGCAACTTAATTACTGTGTATAATTGGGCAATACTAAAAAGCAACAAAATTGAGATCAAATACAATATCAGTGTCATACAATAAAAGTTTTAAAAAATCCTTTCTCTTTTACCAGTCATTAAACTACAAAAATAGAAAATGACAAGTAATCTGTTGTCATTTTGCTATGGGCTGGGGGTGGGGGTGTTGCTTAATGGTGGTTTTCAAGAATAAAGTGGTGGTGGGGAAGAGATTCAAAGGAGAAATGACATTGTATGAGTGTTATTTGGGAAGTGTATTTTGTTCCAAAATAAAGAATATCCAAATAAATGTTGGTAGTTCTTAAAGTACCCTTCACTTCTGAGTCCCCTAGAAAGTTACTCTACATTGCTGGTGCTTCATGATCAGAATAATCTTCTGACCATATCACAAACCACATGTTGAAATGGTAATTTTTAGTACTCAGACATAGTACATATATAGTGCAAACTTTGTTAAAAGTGGATATGACACAGTAGCAAAATAACAGAAGACATTTTCCATAAACCTTGATCTTACTTTCCTACAATTACACATATCCTCAATGGGAAGAGTGAATCTGTATAAGGATAATTTCTGGGCCATAGACACATAGGGAACACATGTGTCCAACATATTTGTGTGGAAGAATTTACATGCAGGCAACATGTTTGCTCAGGGCATAAACATGAAGGAGCAACTCGTACCACTGTTATTATAGAGTTATTGGTGCCTTTTAGTGATATAATACTGCTGTTCTCTGATATTCCTTGCTTAGTGCCATACCTCAAGTTCTTTGTCCTGGGCCTTGTTTCTACTTTGGTTGATCTTAAGCTATCCAGCCATCTTCAAGGTTATCTAATATCATATTCAATATTCATTGGGCTGTAATTAGTACATTTTCTCTTATAGGCAAGGACTGAAGGTTATTCAACCAACACTTTCAATTTCCCATTGTGTATCAGCTGTAGTTTTCAGCTGAGGAGATAGCTTTAGAGTCATCTGCTAATGTGTAGAATTAAAGCCGGAAGGGACCTCAAAGACCACCTAATTCAATCTCTTCATTTTACATATGAGGTAACTAAAGTCCAGGGAAGTCATGATTTGTTATTGATCACATACATATTAGCATCAAAAGCAGAATTTGAACAAAGATCCTCTGACTCCAGAGTCATCATCTACCATTTTTAAGCCAATGCTTATGATTCTCTTTTCCTCAGGTAGACTACTCACAGAACATAGCAGTTGCCCCAGTAGAATCACATCTATGCTTTGAAATGTTATTTGAACTATTCTCTTCTCTCTGAGTGTCTTAGCTCAGGAACCATCTTACTTATGGTTAGAAGCCCATTTTATTTCTTAGTTCTTATCATACTGGCTTGACTGGGGCAAGTATCCTCAGGGCTATATTTCATCCAATGGAAAAGGAGCTGAATGAAGTTGTGAGAAATCTGCTTTTTCTCTCATTTTACCTGTCAAAGTCTGATACCATTATTTTATGAAAATAACAAGGGCTGCATTGATTAGTGAAGGCTTTAAAAAGGATGGTAAACTTCACCACATTTTTCCCCTAGCAACAAATCACACCTAGTCTCTCTATAAATACATAGGTGGTTAAAAAAAAATTTATTTTTAAAGATTTTTTTTTAATTCTGGCTTTTTTGCAAATAAGGTTGTTGGGAAAGATCGGGAGAAAAAAGATATGAACTGAATAAAAAGGAAAAATGCATTGTGGTGTCTTGGTCAAGCAAGGGATTTTCAGCTTTGGAAGTCTACAACTCATAATCATACAGATTCTGTGGCCACGATGTACTGATTGGTGAGTCAGCCAATACAAATAAACATGTCCCAATAGATCTAGCCAGGCCCAGTAGCCATGTCATTCCATCCAAGAGGCAGTTAAGTGATCTAATAGATCAGACATGGAGTGTTGAAGACTTAAGTTTGAGTCCTGACTTTAAAATTTTTTTTATTGTTGAGTCATTTCAGTCATGTCTGACTCTTTGTGACCCCATTTGGGGTTTTCTTGGCAAACATGCAGGAGTGGTTTGCCATTTCCTTCTCCAGCTCATTTTACAGAAGAGGACCTGAGGCAAACAGGTTAGGTGATTTGCTCAAGGCTACATGGCTAGTAAGTCTCCGAAGCCAGATTCAAACTAGTGAATATCAATTTTCCTGATTCTAAACCCAGTGCTCTATTATTCATTTTGCTACCTACCTGCCTTTGTCTTTTACATTTATTTACCATATTTTATCCTAATTTTTTTTTATCTATAAAGCAGTGATATTAACAGCAACTAAATTAAAAAGTTGTTGTGAGGATTAAATGAGATAATCAATGTTCATCATTAGCAAATTTTGTAAAACTTTATAAATATTAGTTGTTAAAATTTTATTTTACTGCTAAAAAATCCTAGATAACATTTTAGATGAAATTGAATTAAATTAAAATGTCTGTGTCTCTGCCTCTGTTTCTCTCTCTTTCCTTCTCTCTCTCTCCCTCCAGTTCAGTGGTAACCCTAAGAGTTAAAGTTTCCAATACTGTTGCTTACAAAGTTCTACCAGTAATTATCTACTAGATATCTACAATTATCTACTAGATATCAATTATTTTTTAACAAAGATATTTACAAAAAACTATAGTAATAACAGCCAACACAAAAACGTAATTTCTTCCCCCCAAAAAACCTGAGGGTGCATTATCTCATTGTATATACAAGTCCCTGAGGAGAATGGGTTTATCCTTAGAGCATGATGGTACTAAGGCACACATGTGGAAACTACACGTGGCAAAAAGGTAGCTCCTGACTATTGAACCAGAAGTACTCTACCCACTTCATAGCATTCTTGTGAAGTTCCCCTTAGATACAACTTTCCACCAGACTCTAAAGATTTGTGCTTCTCCAGAGGCAACTATGTGTTCATGATTTGTAATTAGGTCAGAACACAGGCATTACCCACATATTTGAACATCCAGGCAGTTCCAAGTCCTACAGTGGCAAAGAGAAGAGACTGAAAGATGAGTAGGTTTTCCTTTTTTTAAATTCAGGGGGTGGAGCCAAGATGGCAGAGTGAAAGCAGTGACTTGCTTGAGCTCTTCTCCAAACCCCCCCAAATACCTGTAAAAAAAATGGCTCTAAACAAATTCTAAAGCAGCAGAATCCACAAAAAGACAGAGGGAAATAAATTTCCAGCCCAAGACAACCTGGATGGTTGATCAGAAAGGTATATCACCCTGGGTGGGGAGAGGAGCGCAGTGAACCTGGAGCAGGCCTCAGAGGACTGAATCGCTGACAACTGTGGTGGTTTCCAGACTTCTCAACCCATGAATGCCAAAGAGAACTTGGAAAGTCAGTGGGAAAAGTCCGTGACTGTGGTGAGAGAAGTAGCTAGGTCTCAGCTGCAAGTTCTGAGTGCGGCCTCTGGGTAGCAGCTGCCTCCTGAGCTTCCAGTCCACAGACTGGGGGAATTGAGTGGCTGATCAGGATGGGGATTGCAGGGATCTCTTTACCAGTGCTGAGGCAGGAATCTCTTGCTTTGCCAATGCTTGGATCTGGGTCACAGTTCTGAGGGGTGGTCCTGGGGCGAGGAGGAGTGCTGGTGTGGTGGAACTTGTTGTGGCAGTGGAAAGGAAAGACCTCGCCCCTTATCGTACCAGCTTGGAAGAGCTGAAAATTTACAGGTCCCTAGAAGTATCTCTGAAAACAGCTGTACAAACCCCTGAAGCTTGGGACAGTACATTCTCCACATTGGAAGCAGACTCTTACCTTAACAAAGAGTTTAAAAATCATGTAATTGGCTGGGATCACGAGTAAGCAGCGCAAAAAGAGTCAGACTATATTATCTTCCTTTGGTGACAAAGAAGATCAAAGCATACAACCAGAAGAAGACAACAAAGTCAAAGCTCCTACATCCAAAGCCTCCAAGAAAAATACGAATTGGTCCCAGGCCTTGGAAGAGCTCAAAAGGAATTTTGAGAAGCTTAAGAGAGGTAGAGGAAAAACTAGGAAGAGAAATGAGAGTGATGCAAGAAAATCATGAAAAACAAGTTAACAGCTTGCTAAAGGAGACCCAAAAAGATACTGAAGAAAATAATACCTTAAAAAATAGCCTAACCCAAATGGCAAAAGAGGTCCAAAAAGCCAATGAGGAGAAGAATGCCCTAAAAAGGAAAATTGGCCAAATGGAAAAGGAAGTCCAAAAGATTACTGAAGAAAATACTTCCTTAAAAATTAGAATAGAGCAATTGGAAGCTAGTGACTTTATGAGAAATCAAGACACTGTAAAACAAATCCAAAAGAATGAAAAATTAGAAAACAATGTGAAATATCTCACTGGAAAAACAACTGACCTCAAAAATAGATCCAGGAGAGAGAATTTAAAAATTATTGAACTATTTGAAAGCATGATCAAAAAAAGAGCCTAGACATCATCTTTCAAGAAATGATCAAGGAAAATTGCCCTGATATTTTAGAATCAGAGGGCAAAATAGAAATGGAAAGAATCCACCAATCTCCTCCTGAAAGAGATCCCCAAAGGAAAACTTCTAGGAATACTGTAGCCAAATTCCAGAGTTCTCAGGTCAAGGAAAAAATATTACAAGCAGCCAGAAAGAAACAATTCAAGTATTGTGGAAACACAATCAGGATAACACAAGATTTAGTAGCTTCTACATTAAGGGACCGCAGGGCATGGAATATAATATTCTGTAGGGCAAAGGAGATAGGATTACAACCAAGAATCACCTACCCAGCAAAACTGAGCATAATCCTGCAAGGGGAAAAATGATCGTTCAGTGAAATAGAGGACTTTCAAGCATTCTTGATGAAAAGACCAGAGCTCAATAGAAAGTTTGACTTTCAAATACAAGACTCGAGTGGAACATGAAGAGGTAAACAAGAAAGAGAAATCATAAGAGACTTATTAAGGTTGAGCTGTTGACATTCCTGCATGCAAAGATGATATTTGTAACTCATGAGACCTTTGTCAGTATTAGGGTAGTTGGAGGGAAAAAATTATGTGTATCTATCTATCTATCTAGATAGATAGATAGATAGATATAGATAGATAAATAGATACATTGAGGGCACAGGGTGAATTGAGGATGAAGGGGTCATATCTGGAGAATAAAATTAAGGGGTGAGAGAGGTTTAATACTAGGAGAAGGAGAAAGGGAGAGGTAGAACAGGGTAAGTTATCTCACAAAAGAAACAGGAAAGAAAAGACTCTTACAGTGGAGGGGAAATGGGAGAAGGTGAGAGGGAATGAGTGAATCTTATTCTCATAGGATTTGACTTAAGGAGGGAATAACATACACACTTAATGGGGTATGAAAATGTGTCTTACCCTACAAAAAAATAGGGGGGGGGGGAGAGGACAAGAGAGTAGGGGGATGATAGAGAGGAGGGCAGATTGGGAAAGGGGATAATCAGAAGCAAATACTTATCAGGAGGGACAGGGTCAAAAAAAGAATAGAATAAATGGATAGGATTAAGGGAAATAGAGTTAGTTTTTCACAGCATGTGAAAGTGTTTTGCATAACTGCACGTGTATAACCTATATTTTCAATGAAGGTAGGTGGGGAGGGAGGAAGGGAGAAAATTTGGAACCCAAAATTTTAAAAACACATGTTAAAAAAATGTTTTCACATGCAACTGGGAAATAAGAAATACAGGAAATGGGGTACAGAAATCTATCCTGCCCTACAGGAAAATAAAAGGGGAAGGGGATAGGAGAAAGTGGGGAGAGATAGAAGGGAAGGCATACTAGGGGAAGGGGTAGTCAGAATGCATACCATCTTGGGGTGGGGGGAAGGGCGAGACGTGGTGAAAATTTGGATCTCAAAATCTTGTGGAAGTAAATGTTGAAAATTAAAAATAAATAAATTTATTAATAATAAAAATAAATAAATTCACGCTCAACTCTGGCTCTACAGCTACTAAACCAATGGTTATATCTTCACATTTTTGTCATCCCAGGATACCAATCCTTGAGTTATAGATGTCTAGAAAACAGTTCTCCATAATTTTCTTCATAGTTATAAGGACTGAAAATCATGTGGGAGAATTTCGGTAAATTCTGAATGACTGACCCTCATTGGCAAGTCCACCCCCATTACATAGTCAAATTTTACACAAAAAGTACTGTCTTCAATATTCTCTCCTTCAACATTTACAGGAATAGAGAACTTGATACTTGTGGTCCTCTCTCTGCTCTTTTTTAGATGTATATATGACCTTGTATGAAGTGCTTCAACTCAGATGCCATGTCCATAGGATAAGAATAATGCAACTGAACCAGAATCTTTTGAAGAATCTCATCCATCTCTAAGATCTATGATTCACCATTTTGCAGTTGACCATTGAATATCCCTTTCATCCTATACTTGTGCTATTATTTTTTAACCCATTTATGGGGCTTTACATTGATTTATACCAGATTTTATTTTGTTTTGTGACATTATTCCAGTTTGTCTAGATATTTTTTGAATCTGTTATCTAACATATTTGCTATCCCTCTCATATTTGGGCTATCTATACATCTCATTCAGACACATCATTGAAGAGAACTAGCATAATAGTTAAAATGTTGGACCAGTAATCAAGAAGACCTTAGTCCAAACCCCACATTTCACACTTATTATTCTAGTAACTATAGGTAGCTCACTTGATTTAATTAAGTCTCTGAAAACTTTTTCAGACAATTAGTTATAAATGTGCTACTATCTATGTGAGTCAGAGAAGTTCCTACAGCAGGCATACACAGAGTAATGAAATCATAAGTGCTTGATATATTGATATATTGAATTAATCAATATATCTTCATTCAAACAATTGATACAAATGTTGAAGACAGGACCAAAACACTGAACCCTTCTACACTAGAAACTCTTCTACAGATTAACATTGATCCATTAATAGTCTTTGTCTTCAATTAAAGTTATTTAATCAACCACAAACCCACATAATTGTGATATCATCTATCCTACATTTCTCTTGCTTATCCACAGTCATCTATATGATAGATTTTGTTAAATGTCTTCTGTTTTATTAGCTTGTCTTGTGATTAGCACTAGCACTTATGGCCACAGGGGAGCAGGGGCACTGGTCATAGTTACAGGGCAGAAAACAGTGCTTGTGGCTGCTCACAAGGGAGTAGGGTCCCTGGTTTCAGTTCGAAGACAGAAAGGGGCACTACTAGCACATGAAGCTACAGGAGAACAAGGGCTATTCCTGGATAAAGACCAGAGCACATAACAAGAGAGCAGTGAGCACACCTTTCCTTAGATCCATCTTGGAATTACCAACAATTTACACATCCCCCAGATTTAGCTCTGAAAATAGCAGTATATAAAACCTAAAGTTTGGGACAATGCTCCCTCAAAATTAAGGCAGAGCTCAACTTTAACATAAAAATCAAAGGCTGGAAATACAGTGGGAAAATGAGCAAAAAAAATGACCTGATCATAAAGAGTTACTATGGTGACAAGTAAGCTCAAAACACAAACTCAGAAGAAAATAATGGCAAAGTATCTATAAGCAAAGCCTCAAAGGAAAAAAAAAAAGTGAGTTGGACACCAGGCTAACAAGAACTCTTGGAAGAGCTCAAAAAGGATTTTCAAAATCAAATAAAAGAAATAGAGGGAAAATTGGGGGGGGGGGATGACAGTGATGAAAGGAAAATCAACACTTGGCAAAAGATGCACAAAAATACTGAAGAAAATAATACCTTAAAAATAGCTGGTAAACAGAAAAGAAAAATCATAAGGGACTTATTAAGGTTGAACTGTTTACATTCCTGCAAGGAAAGATGATATTTGTAACTCATGAGACCTTTGTCAGTATTAGGGTAGTTGGAGAAGAAAAAATTATATGTATGTATATATAGATAAATAGAGGGCACAGGGTGAGTTGAAGATGTAGGGGTGATATCTGGAGAGTGAAATTAAGGGGTAAGAGAAGATTATACTGGGAGAAGGAGGAAGGGAGCGGTAGAGTGGGGTAAATTATCTCACATAAAACAGATGAGAAAAGGCTTTTACAGTGGAGGGGAAATGGGGGAAGGTGAGAGGGAATGAGTGAATCTTATTCTCATCAGATTTGGCTTAAGGAGGGAATACCATACACATTCAACTGGGTATGGAAATCTATCTTACCCTACAGGAAAATGGTGGGGAAGGGGTTAAGAGTGCTGGGAGATGATAGAGGGAAGGGAAGAGTGGGAGAGGGAGTAATCAGAAGCAAACACTTCTAAGGAGGGACAGGGTCAAAAGAAAGAATAGAGAGAATAGAATATAATAGGGGGGTGGAATATGATGAAGGGAAATATAGTTAGTTTTTCACAACATGACTACTATGGAAGTGTTTTGCATGTCTACATATGTATAACCTGTAACAAGTTGTTTGCTTTCTTAAAGAGGGTAGGTGGGAAGGGAGAAAATTTGGAACCCAAAGTTTTAAAAACAAATGTTAAAAATTGTTTTCACATGCACCTGGGAAATAAGATATACAGGCAATGGGGTATAGAAATCTATCCTGCCCTATAGGAAAATAGAAGGGAAAGGGATAAGGGGGAAGATAGAAAGGAGGAGAGATTAGAAGAAGAGGTACTCAGAATGCATGCCATCTTGGGTTGGGGAGAGGGATGAGATGGGGAGAAAATTTGGAACTCAAAATTTTGTAGAAGTGAATGTTGAAAACTAAAAATAAATAAGTAAATTAAGAAAAAACATAATTGGCCAAATGGTAAAAGAGGAACATAAATCCATTGGAAGAGAAGAATGCCTTAAAAAGCATAATTAGCAAAATGGGAAAAGAGGTTTAAAAATTCACTGAAGTGTAGAAATCCTTAAAAGGGGGAATTGAACAAATAGAAAAAGGTACAAAAGCTCACTAAACAAAATAACTGCTTAAAAATTAGAATTGTGTAAGTGAAAGCTAATAACTCCATGAGAATTGAAAAAAAAAGAAAAATAAGAAAAATAAGAAGATAATATGAATGTATCATTGGAAAAAAAACAGCTTTAATAGAAAAAAAAGATGAAGGAAAGATAATTTAAGAGTTATTGTACTACCTAAAAGCCATGATCAATAAAGGAATTTAGACATCATGTTTAAGAAATTGTCAAGGAAAGTTGCAATGATAGCTTAAAACCAGATGATAAAATAGAAATTGAAAGAAAGTACTGATAACCTCCTGAAGGAGATAAAAAAAACAAAGCCTCCCAGGAGTTTTATTACTAAATTCCAGAGCTCCCAGGTCAAAGAGAAAATATCTCAAGCAACCAGAAAGAAACAATTTAAATATTGTGAAGCCAGAGTAAGGATCACACAAGATTTAGCAGAAGAAGGGAAAGGAGCTGGGATTAAAACCAAGAATAAACTATACAGCAAAACTGAGTCTAATCCTAAGGAGATGTGGGGGAGTGGGGTGGATAGTTAGTGAAATAGAGGACTCTCAAGCATTCCTGATGAAAAAACCAGAGCTGAATAAAAAAGTTCACTTCAAATACAAGACTTAAGAGAAGTATAAAAATGGTAAACATGAAAGAGAAATTATAAGGGACTCAATAAAGATAAACTGTTTATATTCTTATATGGGAAGGTGATATAACTCTTAAGAATTTTGTTACTATTAGGGCAGTTAGAAGGAGTGTACATAGACAGAGGAAATGGATGTGAGTTGACTATGATGGGATGATTTCGAGAAAATAAAATTAAGTACATTATAAGCATCGTGGACAGCCAGTGAAAAGGTGCAGAGAAAGGAAAAAAGACTTGTGTTAACTGATATAAAATGAAATGAGTAAATACAGGAAACGAACCTTTGCAGTATAGAAAAGTAAGGAGAAAATATTGGCAGGACTACAGATTATGGGAAGGGAAGTATTGTATAAAGGTGGAAAAGTAGGTTTGGGGACAGGTTGTGAAGGACTTTAAAAGTTGAATAGAAAATCTTATATTTGTTCCTAGAGGCAATGGAAAGCCATTGGAATGGATTGGGTAGAGGAGTATGAAGCTTTCACTTCAGAAGAATTAATAATGAATTCTAATTCTACATTGCAAGTCCTCAAAGGACTGAATACAACTATCATGTTCTCTTCCATCTATTCCTTACACAAACTTAACATCCCCTTTTCATCACACTAGTCCTACTTAGGAACTGTTCGTTGCTGCCTTCATTATATTGACCCCTGGAAGTACCCTTGCTTGTCCATTTTCTTCATAAAATTTGGCCTCTAGAAATTAATATAATAATCCAAATGATCCAGACAGTGAATAAAACATCAGGATTGTTATTCCTTCATCCTGCATATGATATTTCTTTTAACAATACCTTGAATAAAATCCGGCCTCAGACACATAACACTTACTAGCTGTGTGACCCTGGGAAAGTCACTTAACCCCATTGCCTAGCCAAAAAAAAAAAAAGGAATACCTTGAATAACCAAGTTGTATCAATTGAGGCCAAGCATTTTTTATCCATAAAGCAAAAAGATAGGTAGATAAGATAGATAGGGTAAAAAATTAATTTCAAAATAAATTATAATATCTGTTTGTAATTATTTGCATTTAAATAGCATTTGAATAGACAGGAGAAATTATGACAAATTGTAGTAAATTTTTTTCATAATTGTGCTATTTTACACATTTTATCTTTCTAATCTATCATCACAAGCTTTTTTTGGCTACTGTATCATGCTGTTGAATCATATTAAACTTTCAGATCACTGAAATCTGTATCATATAAACTACTCTCTAGTCATATCACCCCCATCCTATACTTGTAATAATTTCTTTTGTCTGTGACTTGACATCTGTCCCTGATGCACTGTAACTTGTTACATTTGGCCCATTATTTTAGCCTATCAAGACCTTTTAGGATCCTTGTTTTCATACAGCTCTTCTAGCTATCCAAATTTACTGGGCATGTAATCTATTTCTTCCTCCAAATCATCCATAAAATCATTAAAGAGCCTAAATCCAGCACAGATCCTTGGACCACTTCATTAAAGTTTTCCCTCCAAGTTGACAGGAACCCATGGAATCTTTGAGTCCAATCATATTATTTATCCCAGTAACAATTTTTTCTACATTAGGCAAATCATTCCGTTTCCCTAGGTCTAAGATTCCTTATATGCAACATGAAGTGATTGGACTAGATGGCTTCTGAGGTTCCATTGAGCTCAAGATCTATGATCCCAATTGGAAAACCAATGGAGACTGCAGAGGACAAATAATGAAAAATTCCTCTTCTCATACAAGAGATAAGCTGGAACTTAAATGTTAGGGCAAAAAAACCAGATATTAAATAGCACACAACCTTTAATCTAGCAATACCATTACTAGCACTGTACCTTGAAATATTAAAGAAAGATTAAAAACATATATAGGAGCTCTTTTTGCGGTGGCAAAGAATTAAAAATTGAATAGTAACCATCAATTAGGGAATGACTGAACAAGTTATGACATATGAATGTTATGGAATTGTATTGTGCTATACAAAATCATGAAGGGAATGGTTTCAGAAAGACCTGACAAGACCTGTGTTAACTGATGTAAAATGAAGTAAGCAAAAGCAGTCTAACTACTTATACAACAAGAATGGTATTGTTTAGGCAAACAACCAAACCTGTGATTTAGGAATATCCCTTTGACAACTGTGGTTAAAATGGTTTGAAGAGAGGGTTTAAGTCAGGGAGATCAAGAATGAAATACATATTCAGTACAATGACCACCTCTAACAGTATATACAACATTCTGCCCTAGCATTTGTAAAATTTCTAATTCAATTTTATTTCATTTTCAACTTTAAATTCTCTCCCTTTCACTTTCTACTTTTCCCCCATTGAGAAACCAAAAAAACACAGCCCATTACAAATGTATATAGTCAAACAAATCAAAATCTCACCTTAACCATGTGTTTTTTAAAGAGAGAGAGAGAGAGGAAGAAAGATGGAAGGAAGGAAAGAAGGGAAAAAGAAAGGAAGAAGTAAGGAAGGAAAAAAGAAATAAAAGAAGGAAGGAAGGAACAAAGGAAGGAAAAGTTTGTGAAATTACTAATTGAGGGATTGAGAGACTAATTTTTTTAAATAAAATATTGTTTTTTAAAGAATAGGTGGATATCTTCATAGTTACATAAGTGATTCAGAAAAGTAGGAAATATAAACTCCCACTGTGTCTAATGTTAGTTCCTATTTAAAAATACCACAAAGAAGAAAATGAATCCTTAATGGCTTCCCTCAAACAAGGTATCTTCCATGCATATTTTAAAGTTATGCAAAATTATCTGATGGATGCAACAATAACTTTGTTCAATGGTCCATTGAATATTAACATAAATTGACACATAAAATGGAGAGGCATCAGCTTTTCTAAGATATTCACTGGTGTGATGTAGACTGCCTTTGTCTTAATCAGAATCCAAACAGGCAGATTCTGTATTAATGTTTAGGCTTACAAATGTCATTGTACTAATTATGTTAGACTGTCCAGTTCCCTCTACTCTTTTCACCTAAGAATAAAGTTAAGTTTTATTACATAAAAATTGGGTATTTCATTATTCCTTACTCTGTGCAAGCATACACTGTGTAAGAGATACTAGAAACAAAGATAAACTCTATCTGTATACCATGATAAACCATAACACCCACAGAGAGAAAAGTTCACAATTTTTAGAATCCCAAAGTTAGAAGGGACCTCAGAGGCCACCTAGCCCAGCCTATTACCAAAATAAGTACCTCTATTACATACCTAAGTCATCATCCCACTTTTGTCTGAAGACCTTAGAAGAGGCAGTGCCCACTACCTGCTAAAACATCCATTTTGGATTACTTTTCTAGTAAGCAAGTTTTTTATTTTTTAATTTATTTTTTAGTTTTCAAAATTCACTTCCACAAGATTTCCAAATTTTCTCCCCATCTCATCCCTGCCCCCCACCCCAAAGTGGCATGCATTCTGAATACCCCTTCCCCTAAACTGCCCTCCCTTCTATATCTCTCCCCCCCCCATCCTTTTCCCTTTCTATTTTCCTTTAGGGCAGGATAGATTTCTATACCCTATTATCTATATTTCTTATTTCCCAGTTGCATGTGAAAACAATTTTTTTAACATGTGTTTTTAAAACTTTGGATTCCAAATTTTCTCTCTTCCTCCCTCCCCAAACACTTTGATTGAAAAGGTAGGTAACTTGATACAGGTTATACATGTGAGGTTATGCAAAACATTTCCATAGTAGTCATGTTGTGAAAAACCAAGAATATTTCCCTTAATCCTATCTTGCCCCCCATTTCTTCTATCCTCTCTTTTGACTATGTCCCTCCTCAGGAGTGTTTTCTTCTGATTATCCCCTTCCCTAAGCTGCCCTCCCCTCTGTCATCCCCCTGCTCTCTTGTTCCCTTTCCCCCCACAATTTTCCTGTAGGGTAAGATAGATTTCCATACCCAATTGAGTGTATGTATTATTCCCTCCTTAAGCCAAAACCTATGAGAATAAAATTCACTCGTTGCCTCTAACCTTCCCCCATTTCCCTTCCACTGTAAAAGCCTTTTCTTGTCTGTTTTATGTGAGATAATTTGCCCCATTCTACCTCTCTCTTTCTCCTTCTCCCAGTATAATCCTCTCTTACTCCTTAATTTTACTCTCCAGATATCACCCCTTCATCTTCAACTCACCCTGTGCCCTCTATTGATCTATCTACCTACCTACCTATCTGTCTGTCTGTCTATCTATCTATCTATCTATCTATCTATCTATCTATCTGTCTATGTATCTATACATACATATAATTTTTCCCTCCAACTACCCTAACACTGATAAAGGTCTCATGAGTTACAAATGTCATCTTTCCATTCAGGAATGTAAACAGTTTAACCTTAATAAGTCCCGTATAATTTCTCTTTCCTGTTTGCTTCCTCACGTTTCTCTTGAGTCTTGTTTTTGAAAGTCAAATTTTCTATTCAGCTCTGGTCTTTTCATCAAGAATGTTTGAAAGTCCTCTATTTCACTGAATGATCATTTTTTCCTCTGCAGGATACTCAGTTTTGCTGTGAAGGTGATTCTGGGTTGTAATCCTATCTCCTTTGCCCTACAGAATATTATATACCATGCCTCCGGTCCGTTAATGTAGAAGCTGCTAAATCTTGTGTTATCCTGATTGTGTTTCCACAATACTTGAAATGTTTCTTTCTGGTTGCTTGCAATATTTTCTCCTTGACCTGGGAACTCTGTAATTTAGGTACAATATTCCTAGGAGTTTTCCTTTGGGTATTTCTTTCAGGAGGTGATCAGTGGATTCCTTCAATTTCTATTTTGCCCTCTGGTTCTAAAATATCAGGGCAGTTTTCCTTGGTAATTTCTTGAAAGATGATGTCTAGGATATTATTTTGATCATGGCTTTCAGATAGTTCAATAATTTTTAAGTTCTCTCTCCTGGATCTATTTTCCAGGTCAGTTGTTTTTCCAATGAGATATTTCACATTCTCTTCTATTTTTTCATTCCTTTGGATTGTTGTTACAGTGCCTTGATTTCTCAAATTGTCCCTACTTTCCAGTTTCTGCATTCTAATTTTTAAGGAAGTATTTTATTCAGTAAGTTTTTGGACTTCCTTTTCCATTTGGCCAATTTTGCTTTTTAGGGCATTTTTCTCCTCATTGACTTTTTGGACCACTTTTGTCATTTGGGTTAGGCTATTTTTTAAGGTGCTATTTTCTTCAGTATTTTTTTAGGTATCCTTGAGCAAGCTGTTGACTTGTTTTTCATGATTTTCTCACATCACTTTCATTTCTTTTCTCAGTTTTTTCTCTGCTTCTCTTACTTAATTCTCAAAATACTTTTTGAGCTATTCTATGGCCTGGGATTGATTCAAATTTTTCTTAGAGGCTTTGGATGAAGGAGCTTTGACTTTGTTGTCTTCTTTTGGTTGTATGTTTTGATCTTCTTTGTCACCAAAGAAAGATTCTATACTCTAACTTTTTTTGTGTGCCTTTCTTTGCTCATGATCCCAGGCAATTGCTTTAGTTTTAAACTCTTTGTTAAGGTAGGGGTGTGAGGCCTCTGCATTTTCTATGAAATGAAAGAAAGCCTGCTCTGAATTTCATATATTGTTTTCCTGAGGGCTAACATGGTGAGTACCAAGAGTGTTATAATGGGGAAAAAATAATGATGCTGAAGTCATAGGATCTGGGTTCAAATTCCACCTCAGACACTACCTGTGTGACTTTAGGCAAGTACTTAACCTCCATGTGTTTCAATTTCCACATGTAGAGTAGAATAGGCAACCTTTAAAGTTCCTTCTCACTCTAGATCTGTGTTCCTCTGGAAGATGAGAGCTCTTTGCCTTTTATTGTGAAAATCTAGGTATGAGTTTGGTTATAATATCCCTAGGAGAAATCCTGGGGAGTAGTAGATTTTGTTAAGAAGTACTCAATATTAAATGGGCTTTGTGTAAACCCAGAATTTAAGATATGGACCATAGATTGCATATATATTTTTCATCTTAATTTTTGCAATGTGAATATATAGAACAGTATCCATTGAGTTATAAACTCTTTGTTAAGATAGGGGTCTGCTTCCAGTGTGGAGAATGTACTGTTCCAAGCTTTGGGGGTTTTGTGCAGCTGTTTTCAGAGATACTTCTAGGGACTTGTGAAGTTTCAGTTCTTCCAAGATGGTATGATCAAGGGCGAGGTGTTTACTCCTTTCCTGGCCTGTGCTCTGGTCTATGAGTGACCACAAGCACCCTTTTCTGCCTTGGAACTGTGAGGAGGATTTCTTCTCCATAGCCACTACAAGCTCCACCACATCAGCACTCCTCCTCACCCCAGGACTGCCACCCAGAACTGTGACCCAGATCCAAGCAGGGCAAAGCAAGAGATTCCTGTCTCAACATTGTTAAAGAGATCCCTGCAATCCCCCTCTGATCAGCCACTCAATTTCTCCTCAGTCTATAAGCCAGAAGCTCTGTAGAATGAGTATGAACAGTGTAGTATAGTAGCAAAATCTCTGAACTTGGAGTCACAGGACCTGAGTTCAAATTCTGGCTCTATCACCTATTATGTGACCTTGAGCAAGCCACTTGACCTCTCTGGGCTTCAATTTCCTCATTGGTACAACGAAAGAATTTGAATAGGTGTCCTCTCATTGAGTAGATCCCCTCTTACTATAAAAATGTGATCCTAGAGATCCAATTCTCTTCTTTTGGAATTGGACAATTGTCATTAAATTATTATGAGCCTCGAGGACCTCACTAAGGTCTATGATTTATTCCAGAAAAACTTCATTGTTTTCAGTCATTTTTGTCCTGTCTAACTCTTCATGACCCCATTTGGGGTTTTCTTGGCTTCCAGAGAGAGAACTGATGAATTATAAATGTAAATTGAAGTGTAATATTTTTCATTTTATTTTAGTGGGTTTTTTTTGAAACATGGTTAACATGGAAATATTTTACATGATTTCACATGCTTAATTGAACTCATATTGCTTGCTTTCTTGGGGGTTAGGGTGGGAAGGTGGGAGAGAATATACATCTCAACATTTAAAAAGAATGTTAAAATAAATAATAAATTTAAATGTAAAAAAAAAAAGATCAACTTTAAATTTGTGTCTTTATAATTTCCACCACACTATTCCTAATTGTGCCGTCTTGGTCCAAGCAAAACAAGTCTGTTCCCTCTTCTCTGTTTGATAGTTCTTCAAATAACTAAAAATAGTTAGCATCCCCCCCCCCCCCCCCCCAGTTTTGTCTCTTCTGAACTATGAATCCCTGCTTCCTTTAACCAACCCTTAAATGGCTTATTTTTTCCAGCTCATTATTATTCTTGCAATACGATATTTATAACTGAAAAGCTATATCCAGATGTGATTTGACCAGGGCAAAACAGAGGTTTAATGATCTTCTTAGATCTGGATTCTAAGCCCAGTGCTCTGTCTACTGTGCCACTCACTCACAATTGATTAGAGGAATGCAAATTAAAATAACTCTGAGGTACCAACTCACATCTAACTGGAAATGACAAATTCTACAGAGGATGAGTGAAAAATAAGTACACTAAAATGAACTGCTGGTGGTGTAGTGAACCTAGTCCTCCTAATGTATAGATTGTATTCATTTTTTGATTCTCACAATTCCTTAGGTACTATATACTTCCAACCTCTATGTGCATGGTATTCATTCTTACTGGTCAAGGCTTACCCACAATATTTTCTCACTGCAACCTTGGCCTTTTCTTCTACTTTCTCTCTACTCTCTTATGAATGCACACTTTAAAATCACATTGATTGTAACCACTTCCTCAGCACTCCCAGATCTTAGATTCTTATGCCCTCAGGTTTCAAACTGGCCTTGAAAAACTTCAAAACCATTTTTACCAGTGTTCTTCTAGCTATTTTGCTGATACTCCTAAATAATCCCTATAGAATTTCAATTGCTCTTCTTTTGAGCTATCTCTGTAATGTGAGGAATGGGGAAGAAATATTCACATTCCCGGGGTAACACTCAGCCTTTTCTTAGCCTCTCAGTCTTCCAGCACCCCAAGCTCCTAAAAAAATCTCACTGAACCCTAGAATGCTACAGGGCAGCTAACTGAAATTTATTATCATCCAAAGGGTACTGTTCGGATGTGGAGCCAAGATGGCAGAGTAAAAGCAGTGACTTGCTTGTGCTCTCCCCCAAACCCCTCTAAATACCTGTAAAATACCACAAAAAGATAGAGTGAAACAAATTTCCAGCCCAAGACAACCTGGATGGTTGATCAGAAAGGTATATCACACTGGGCTGGAGTGGGCGTGCAGGACTCAATGAACCTGAAGCAGGCATCAGAGAACTGAATCACAGGCAGCTGTGGTGGTTTCCAGACTTCTCAACCCATAAACACCAAAGACAGCTTAGAAGGTCAGTAGGAAAAGTCTGGGTCTGCGGTGAGAGATAAGCACGTGGTCCCAGCCCCATCCCTGAGTGCAGTCCTGGGGCAGCAGCTGCCTCTGGAGCTTCTTGCCCACAGACTGAGAGGTAATCAAGTGGCTGATCAGAGGGGGATTGCAGGGATCTCTTCTTTGCTGGTGCAAGATTCTCTTGCTTTGCCTGTGCTTGGATCTGGGTCACAGTTCTGAGTGGTGGTCCTGGGGCAAGGAGGAGTGCTGATGTGGTGGAGCTTGTAGTGGCTGTAGAGAGGAAATCCTAACAGTTTCAGGGCAGAAAAGAGTGCTTGTAGTCACTCATAGACCAGAGCACAGGCCAGGAAAGGAGTAAACATTCCGCCCTTGATCATACCACCTTGGAAGAACTGAAAATTTATAGGTTCCCTAGAAGTGTCTCTGAAAACAGCTACACAAAACCCCCAAAGCTTGGAACAGTACATTCTCTACACTGGAAGCAGAGCCCTACCTTAACAGAGTTTATAACTCAAAGGATACTATTCTATATATTCACATTGCAAAAATTAAGATGAAAAATATATGTGCAATCTATGGTCCATATCTGAAATTCTGGGTTTACACAAAGCCCATTTAATATTGAGTACTTCTTAACAAAATCTACTACTCCCCAGGATTTCTCCTAGGGATATTATAACCAAACTCGTACCTAGATTTTCACAATAAAAGGCAAAGAGCTCTCATCTTCCAGAGGAACACAGATCTAGAGTGAGAAGGAACTTTAAAGGTTGCCTATTCTACTCTACATGTGGAAATTGAAACACATGGAGGTTAAGCAACTTGCCTAAAGTCACACAGGTAGTGTCTGAGGTAGGATTTGAACCCAGACCCTGTGACTTCAGCATCATTATTCTTTTCCCATTACAACAGTCTTGGTACTCACCATGTTAGCCTTCAGGAAAACAATATATGAAATTCAGAGCAGGCTTTCTTTCATTTCATAGAAAATGCAGAGGCCTCACACCCAAGCCAATAAACCATGATGGCTACTTTTCTTCCTTCTCTGAAGAGTCTAATCTTCCTCAGAGACCTTTTTGATCTTCTACTTTTAAAAAATAATCCTGAATTTGAGCACAACTTCCCTCCCCATTCTAGGAGAAGAAGCATTTAAATTTTCTAGAGAGTCAACACTCCTCACTGTACCTGCACAGTTCCCTTACATCATTCACAGCAACCAGGAGTGGAAAAGATCCAGGGGTCATTTCTCCACATCATGGCTCTGTTACTTCTTTGTCTTTGCTTCTAGCTATTTGTCCAGGAATTTATATAATTCAGAAATTCTTGTCCTTGTGCAGGAACCCCTCAGTAGCAACAGTACTGGCCACTGCTGCTTGCTTTTGTTCCTGTGACTTCTAACTTCTCCAAGGAATATTGAGCTGCTTTACCCCACGGCCCCATATGTTGCTATTTCTGGGACTATGTAATTGTCCCCTTCTTGGCACCCATGTTTCCAAGGTATAGATGGTTCTACAAAGGGTCCATGTGTTTCTCTGATGTCTATGGTTCCCTGAAGGGCCCAGGTAACTGTGCACCTTTTCCTTCAAAGAACTGAAGTTCATTTACATCTGCCCCATTTTGGAATCTTCAGCTCTAGATTTTTCTTTATCTGTCCTCCTGTTCTATTTTCCTTTTAAAAGCCAATTCCATTGTTCAGATCTATGAATAGTCATGCTTCACTCAATCATCCTTAATGTGGTTTTAATGAACCAATGAAGTTCCAGGACAAGACAATTTCACACCATATCAAAGAGACATAATTACAAAGAGCTAACCTTGATAAAGAATTAACCTTGTGAGGGAAATAAATATTGCTAAAGAGACAGAAGAAGAAAGTAGGAAGACCTTACCTGGATCCTCCTTAACATATCCTCTAAACAGAGAACTACCAAGATAACATGCAGTTGTGAATAGCAATCTATTTAGTTAAGCCATCAGTGCAAATATAATTCATGACATGATGAGGCCTTTCATAACCCCTTACCAGCTGTTAGTGTTTTTACCCCCAAAATTAAAAATTATCTTGTATTTATCATGTATATGAATGTTTCCCTCCAATAAAATTTAAGTTCCTTGATGTCAGAAACTATTTAATCTCTGTTTTTGTAATCCAAGAACCTAGCATAATGTCTAATACAGAGTAAGTACTTAATAAATGTTTGTTGATTAATTAAATGAGCTATACCCAGTCAGGCAACCTAGAAAAGGTCTATGCTCTTACAATGATTCTAAGCTGCTTATTGTTTCAGAAGTCCATATTTTCAACACCATTGCTCATCTGGGGAAAATGTATGTCTGTGAATCACTCAGCATCAAAATCTCAGAAGAATCTGAATTTCAGGCTACCCAAAGGTCAATGGAAAGATGCATGGTGAAAATAGACTGTGACATATACCAATGACTTGGATTCAAGGAGCAACATGAAGAAATAATCATAGACAACACTGATTCAAGAAGATTGTTTGACCATGCAGACAGGTAGATGATACACTTGACTAGAGTGCTAGACCTGGAATCAGGAAGAACTAAGTTCAAATCCTGCCCCAGACATTTATTAGCTGTGTGACCCAGGTGAAGTCTTAACCACTTAACCACTGCCTGCCTCAGTTTCCTCATCTGTAAAATGGGATAATAATAGCACCTAACTCAGAGGATTGTTGTAAGAATCAAATGAGATAATGTAAGTATAAATTTTGTAAATCTTAAAATATTGTATAAATGCTAGTTATTATTATTATCATGTAGCAAGACAGATGTAACAAACAGGAATACAAATGTGGCATACTGAAGCCAGAAATATTAAAATCATCACAAGTCCCATGTATGGATTATTTACAGAAATAAATTAATAAGAATCACATAGAATAAGAAACTACTCAGTATTCTTGTCATGCCCTATCCATTTTGATAACTATTGTGCTTCAATGACAGGCCATGTGCAAACAATAGACAAATTAATTTTGGAACTAAAGAAGAGATATATCTGGGCAGAAGTAAGAAAAGCTTTCTCTCTGAGTCTACTATGGCTGTATGTGAATATGTACTGGATAAGTACTGGAATATTAATATTTTCTAAATTTAAACCAAAAATAGCATTTATCATTCTAGGAGAAATAAATGAAACAGTAATATGAGGATCTAAGGAAGGAAAGCTTAATGAGGAGACAACTGAGGAGGAGGATAGCATAGTATAGTGAAGAGGAGGAGACCTGGAGTAAGGAGAACTACATTCTAATTTTGTCAACAGTTCACTCTGTGACATTGGAAGTCATAAACTTGTCCAATACTCAGTTTCTCTTCTGCAAAATGAGGAAGTTGGACTAGATGACCTCAAAGTGCCTGTTCAGTTCCTCAATGGGTGCATTTAGCTATGGAGTTCAAATGGGGTGTTCTGACTCATTGGAGCCAGATTTCAATTGTGACCTCAGCAGTATTGCTATGATAAAGGGTGGGCCCAATACAGCAGGTGTAGATGAGTCATTCTTTGTCAGTCTTCTTTTATGTTAAATCTGGGACTGTATTTTCTTTTTGCAAAAGATAGTTTTATTAGGCAAATATTGAAAATGTTTTCCCAGAGATAATATCAGGGCCAGAGACCATAACAAACATCAATGTTATCTGTATGTATTATGTTAGAATTGTCTAAACAAGGTTTTGCAAAGGTAATTATTTTTATCTTGAGGATAAAAAATGAATCTTTTTTTTCTTATCTCCTTGTCATAGTCACATTTCAAACAAGTAGAGTACGTAGTGCCTTTTCACTTGTCTATGCATCAAATGTAATGTATATTAAATTCGGGGTATAGAATATGGAAAACATGTCATGACTTTGGACAATCTGCTTCACTTCTTAAGGCTTCCTTACCTGTAAAATCAAGGGTTTGAAATATATTATTTCTAGTTGTGCTTTCAGTTTCAGATTATAGTAATAGTAATAAACATAAAATGCTTTACATATATTAACTCATTTAATCCTCATGGAAAGCCTACAGGATAGGTTCTTTTATCTCCATTTTACAAATGAGGACATAAGACTGAGAGACATAACCAGAATCACAATGCTAGGAGAAATGAATTCTAATTCTGACACTGCAAATAACTTACTGTATGACCTTGGATGGGTCATTTAATTTGTCTAATACTCAGTTTCTCATCTGCAAAGTCAGGGAGTTAGCCTAGATGAAGTCTGAGAGTCTGATTAGCTACTCAGTAATTAAACTTGGTTAGGGTGTCTGAGTCAGACCTTTGTGAACTACTATGAAATTCACAAAATCCTGCAAATTTCTCTGGGTTCCCATATATTCATCTATAGAATAGTGGTATGGTGGACCAGATAATTTCTAATGTCCCTCTCAATTCTACTTAATGATCTTGTGACTTGCCCAACATCACACAGCTGATGAGTGGCTGGGTCAGGATTTGAACCAAGTCTTCAGTGTTCTTTTCATTATGCCATACTCCTTTCCTTTCTTCTTTGAAGAATGATTTTTTTAAAAAATATCTAACTGATATCTAATGAGCCTCAGGCTCATTAAATCAGTTGTTGAGGCATCTTGAAGCAGTAGAAAGATTATTAAACTGGGAGGCTGCATACTTGGACATGAACTCAGTCTTAGTAGCTGAATGACATCAAATAAATTAATACATTGTTCTGAAACTCAGAAGGAAAAAAAAGCACTCTAATTAACAAGATTTCTATGGCAACAAAGGATACAATTTCTATGAAAGCATCTTTAAAAATATATAAAATTATATAAACTGTAAGGTATTACTGTAACCACTGTTTTAGGCTACCATATTGTTGTAGGAAAGCTAAAGTCATAAATTCAATCTCCACCTTGGACATTTTTTTCCTTTTTTATTTTTTATTTATACCAGCCTCACTGCAGTTAGTTCTACTACATAACCTCACTGTGGCATATAAATGATCCTAGGATCTCAAATGCTATGTAAACAGAAGTTGTGGAAAATACTACCAAATAAGAAAGATTATAATTAAACCCTAGATTGACTCTACTGATCAAATATCAGTTTACCTAAGAAAAACTCATCAATTGGTTGGTCACCAAATGATTAATCCTTTAACCAAGGTAACCTATAAGATGAAAAAAAAGACAATATAGCTTTTGGTCTTATAATGAATTATTCTTTCTTGCTAAAGCCACCCTCTTCACTTCCCATTCTTAATACCATATTAATCCATCCCTCCTCTCTTGTGGGAGCACCAATCATCTTTTAAAAAGTTTTTTATTAATTTATTTTTACTTTTCAACATTCACTTCAATAAGCTTTTGAGTTTCAAATTTTCTCTCCCTCCCTCCTTGCCTCTCTCCCCAAGACAGCATGCAATCTGATATAGACTCTACATATACATTCCTATTAAACATATTTTCACATTAGTCATGTTGTAAAGAAGAAATAGAACCAATAGGAGGAACCACAAGGAAGAAGATAAAAAACAAAACAGAAGAAAAAAAGAGCAAATAGTATGTTTCAATCTGCATTCAAACTCCATAGTTATTTCTCTGGATGTGGATAACATTTTCCATCATGAGACTTTTGGAGAAATCTTAGACCTTTGCATTACTGAGAAGAGCTAAGTCTATCAAAATTAGTTTTCTCACAATGTGGCTGTTACTGTGTACAATGTTCTCCTGGTTCTGCTCACTTCACTCAGCATCAGTCCATACAAGTCTGCTTGCTCATCATTTCTTATAGCACAATGTATTCCATTACATTCATATACCACAATTTGTTCAGCCATTCCCCAACTGATGGACATCCCCTCAATTTCCAATTTTTTGCCACTACAGAAAGAGCTGCTACAAATATTTTTGTACGTGTGGGTCCTTTCCCCATTTTTATGATCTCTTTGGGATACAGCCCTAGAAGTGATATTGCTGGGTCAAAGGGTATGCACATTTTTATAGCCCTTTGGCAATAGTTCCACATTGCTCTCTAAAATGGTTGGATCAGTTCACAACTCCCACCAACAATGCATTAGTGTTCCAATTTTCCCACATCTTCTCCAAAATTTATCATTTTCCTGTTTTGTCATGTTGGACATTCTGATAGGTGTGATGTGGTACCTCAGAGTTAGTTTAATTTGCATTTCTGTAATCAATGGTGATTTAGAGCATTTTTTCATATGATTATAGACAGCTTTAATTTCTTCATCTGAAAACTGCCTGTTCACATCCTTTGACCATTATCAATTGAGGAATGACTTGTATCCCTATAAATTTGACTTAGTTCTCTATATGTTTTAGACATGAGGCCCTTATCAGAGACACTGGTTGTTAAAATTCTTTCCCAGTTTTCTGCTTCCCTCCTAATCTGGGTTGCTTTGGCTTTGTTTGTGCACAAACTTTTCAAATTAATGTAGTGAAAATTATCCATTTTGCATTTCATAATGTTCTCTGTCTCTTGTTTGGTCATAAATTCTTCTGTTCTCCATAGATCTAACAGATACATTGTTCCTTGCTCTCCCACTTTGCTGATAGTATCAGCCTTTATATCCAAATCATGAACCCATTGTGACTTTGTTTTGTTATACGGTGTGAGACTTTGTTCTATGCCTAGTTTCTGCCATACTCTTTTCCAGTTTTCCCAGAAGTTTGGTCAAATAGTGAGTTCTTATCCAGAAGCTAGGGTCTTTGAGTTTATCAAACAGTAGATTACTATAGTCATTGACTAGTCTTGCATACCTAACCTATTCCACTCATCCACCACTCTATTTCTTAGCCAGTACCAAATAGTTTTGATAATTGTTGCTTTATAATACAATTTAAGATCTGGAATGGCTAGGCCACCTTCCTAAGCATTTCTTTTCATAAGTTCCCTTTATATTCTGGACTTTTTGTTCTTCCAGATGAATCCTGTTATTATTTTTTCTAGCTCTATAAAATAATTTTTGGTAGTTTCATGGGTATGGCACTGAATAAGTAAATTGATCTGGTAGAATTGTCATTTTCATTATATTAGCTCAATCTCCCCATGAACAACTGATGTTTTGCCAATTATTTAGATCTGACTTTGTGTGAAAAGTGTTTTGTAGTTGTGTTCATATAGTTCCTGGGTTTGTTTCGGCAGGTAGACTCTTAAATATTTTATAATGTCTACAGTAACTTTAAATGAGACTTTTCTTTATATCTCTTGCTTTTGGTCTTTGTTGGCAATATATAGAAATGCTAGTGATTTTTATGGGTTATTTTATATTCTGCAACTTTGTTAATATTGTTTATTATTCAAGTAGTGTTTTACTTGATTAGTTAGAGCAAAGGGTAGCATCAAAATCAAGTGAGAAAAAATGATAAGACATTGCATTCAATTACTCAAAACTACCCTACTGAAAAGTGTTACAGAAGATTAATAAGAAATGGTAAAGGTGTTTGTCAATGTCATGGTGATGACCTGACCAGAGGGATTTCCTATAGTTTATGAGGTCCTTTAGATGTTCCTGTTTGTGATGATAGACCCAAGCTCTTAAATACTAAAGAACTTCTTCAATGAGGTCCATAGTCACTTATACACAGAGAAAACAAATGAATGACAAATACCTACTGACCAGACTATGTCATGCAATTGATTATAGACCACTGGGGTAATACATCACTCATATGTCTGGGCAGACACTAAGGATGGTGAACTAATCAGAAGAAAATGACCAGTTGGAGTGCATTTGGGAGTGTAGTATTTTCATCATCCCCAAACTCTTCCTTGTCATAGAAACTTATTCCTTAAATTCTAGTATTCTCCATCTGAGAGACAGGGTGGTATTTATATGATTTAGAATTGTCCTCAAAATCAGAAATACCTGAATTCATGTAACATCTCTGACAAATGATGTTTATGTGAACCCTGAGTAGTAAATTAAGCTTCCATGCAAGAATCTAAGACAAAAAATTTCAGGCCGGGTGCCAAACTCCATTAGTAGAAAGAGTGTCCTCTTTAGGAGTTTCCTATACCAAAATAACATCACAAGTCCAGTGCAAAGGGGAAAAAATCATAAAATACTATGTGGCTGAGCATCATGGCTATATAACATGGAGTACCATTTATAAAGAATTAAAAAATTGTAGGTGAGCAAAAGGGCAATGGAGAGATGCATGCTGTGTGTAATTATGCTGTAACATATTACTAATAGTAGCTTGAATCTAAGAAATGAAGCTAATCAATCAGTAAGGATTTATTTGCAACCTACCATATGCCAGGCACTGTGCTCAGTGCTCAGGAGGCAGTCAAGGTAATTCTGCCCAGAATTAGGAAGACCTAAATTCACATTTTGCCCCAGACATTTAAATAGCAATTTAATCCTGGACAAATTACTGACCTCTCTAAAGCAGTTTCGTCATCTTTGAAATGAGGCTAATAATAATAATACCTACCTCACAAGGTTGAAGTAGCTAGATGGTGCAGTGACTTGAGTGCCAGGCCTGAATTCAGGAAGATCATTTTCCTGAGTTCAAAACCAGCCTCAGACACTGACTAGCAGTGTAACCCTGCTTGCCCTGGGCAAGTCCCTTAACCCTGTTTGCCTCAGTTTCCTCATTTGTCAACTGAGCTGAAGAAGGAAATAGCAAACCACTCCTGTATCTTTGCCACAAAAAAAAACCAAACACAATAACAACAAAAATAACAACAATAAACCAAATGGGGTCATGAAGAGTTGAACATGACTTAAAAAACAACGGACCTCATAAGGTTACTGTGAGGATCAAATGGGATGACATATGTAGAGCATTTTGCTAACCTTAACGTTCTTTATAAATGTTAGCTAAAAGGACAAAAGTGAAATCATCCCTTTTGCAAAAGACATCCTTATGGAAAGTGCAATGGGAAAATGAAATGTTGCTGGCAAAGGATAATAGATGGAGAGCCCAGGTGCTTCAATGGTACACTCAAAATGTTAAAAATACACTATACTGAATTGAGCACATCAACGATGGATATTTATGGGAGGACATGGATGGAAGAAGCACAGAATCAGAAGATATGGAAAGGTTGTGATCTGTGTAGCAATGACCTATATCAGTGAGATCATGGAGCCACACAGCTTCAGATACTGAAGTAAGTATGGGCAAACACAATTACGTGTATATTTCCAAGAGAACAAAACGTATTTACCCTAGATAAGTGGTGTGTTTTTTCTAGGACATTCACAATGTGACTTCTTTTAAAAACAGAGCCATTTCCCTTTGAAAAGTCATTGAAGAGGGATAAAAAGAAACTGCTTTTGAAATCTCATTGAAAAAAATCTAAACTAATAATAACAGTTTTCTTTCTTGTAGTTACCTAAAATGATGAATAAGAAATATTAGAAAGACAAAGTTGTGTGTAAAAAAAGTCCTCAATTTGGAGTCAGAGAAATTGCTTGTCATCCAGACTATACTACTAAATATATGAATTTTGACCAATCACTTAATCTCTCTGGGCCTCAGTTTCTCCCATCTATAAAATGAAGGCATTGGGCTAGATTTTCTCTAAGGTCCTTTATGTAATCTATTATTTTTATACACCTAAACATTTAGAAATGTGGTCATCTTAGATAAGGAAGCAATATTATGATGTTGTTCTTGTTGTTTGGTCATGTCTCACTCTTCATGACCCTTTGGACCCCAGCACAGGATTACTGTCCATAGAGTTTTCTTGGCAAAGATGCTGTGGTAATATACCATTTTGTTCTCTAGTGGATTGAGGCAAACAGAGGTTAAGTAATTTGCCCAGGATCACACAGCTATTAAGTGTTTGAGGTTGGATTTGAATTCAGGTCTTCCAAACTCCAAGCCCAGCTCTCTATCCACTGAAACACCTGGCTACCTCAATATAATGATGGTTGTGGTTCAGTCAGGTCTGACTCTTCATGACCCCATTTGGGGTTTTCTTTGCAAAGGTACTTAAGTGGTTTGCCATTTCCTTCTCCAACTTATTTTACAGATGAGAAAACTGAGGCAAAGAGAGTTAAATGATTTTCACAGAGTCACATAGCTAGTAAGTATTTGAGGTCAGAATTGAACTCAGGAAGATGAATCTTCCTGACTCCAGGCCTGATTCTCTATCTACTGTGTGACCTAGAATTTTCACTTTAATTAAACAGATTATTGAGGGAAGAAAAAATAATGGAGAGCAGAAAAGAGAAGAAAGATGTTAAGTGGACAGATAATTTTGTATTTTCATTTTCCATTAGCTCTATATCGTCTCTCTCAATTTCTATGTAAACTAGGCTAGGAATTTATTTTCTTCCTCTTTCTGTGGTGTCTTCTTTGATGCAGGAACTTCCCTTGCCACCAGTCAGTTTCATTTGGTAGACCCTCTGAACTTCTCAAACTCACAAGAGTACCAAAGTAAAGACATCCATTTTAGGATCAGTGATTCCCTTAGAGCAAGAAAATACAAGAACAGAGGGAGGCCCAAACCCAGGCTCAGGTTTGACTTAGCAGGACATTGGTTTTAGCTAAAGGTATTGCACTAAGCTTAAAGATAGGAACCATCCCTAGATACTTAGCAGCTTCATGATTCTGGGCACATCACTTAATTTTAATTTTATTTCTTCATCTGTAAAAGGGGCATAATAATTTTCAACTACACAGGCTTCTAAAGTTAAATGAGTCAATAGATGTATAGCCCTCTGCAAAACTGAAAGTGCTATATGTGTTGGCTCTACTTATTAACTGCCATGTGCTGGACATTTGGCCATTTCTCACGGAGTGTAGAAGGAGCAACCCAAGCCCACCATCATGGGAAATCCTACAATTACATGATGCCTCCAGGACTATAGAAAGAAGAGAGGGCAGAATCATTACCATTTTTAAAGGTCAACTGATTTATGTCCTCTTTGTGCTCAGCAGCCATTAGAAGATTATTTTGTTTTCTCAAAGCACACCCTTTCCCTATGGTAATTGGTCAATAGTACAATCCTTACTTATATTGTCATACATGGAATTTCCGTCCATGCTCTGTGCAGCCTATGTTATATGTCTACTGTAAATTGCTTACTTTTAATATTTAATAACATATAGTCAGTTATATTATGAAAAACATCAATAATTGTTTCCTTCAGCCTGATTTGTGGTTTAAGAGAGGCTGATCTACCAGAGGCACTAAAACTAAAAAAGGTCACTTAATTTTTTTTTAAAAATTACACTTAAAATTCAGGCCACTCAGCCATGCCAATGCCAATAGTCCTTTGAACTGCTCCTTCTTTTTGGAAAAGATCAATAAAAACAAAATGACTGGTCATTCAGCCTCCTTTCCTATCAGAGTTTTGCAGCAAATTCCATGGGGGCATTAAATGCAGAGAACTAGCATACATATTTAAGAATTGGAGATATGGGCTAAGGAGATTGTGGAAGGGATTGCATTCACAGGAGCAAGTGGGGTAAGTGTAGAAATGCTTCACAGATGAGTTTGACTGATTTGTGATTCAATATATTGTAGCTTCTTTTATTGTGGATTAAAACTTGGGCAACTAGGTTTCAGGCTTAGTAATAAACTATGGACAAACAGCTAGTTTGTGAAGGATTATACCCACATTTGACCATTCATTCAATAAGCATTCATTAAATGCTTATTATGGATCTGACCCTGTATAGAGTAACTCATAGTTTCATTGAGCTATGCAAGCTCCTCTCCCACAATGAGGCATTAATGCAAGTCAATGTCATCTTCTCTACCATTTTAGACCTGTTTGTGGGTTTTTTTTGGCAAAGATACTGCAGTGATTTGCCATTTCCTTCTCCAGTGGATCATCTTTTGTCAGAATTCTCCACAGGAGAAGGAAATGGCAAAACTATCTAGTATCTTTGCCAAGAAAACCCCAAGGAGAGTACTAAAATTATAAAAAAGATGACATGGAAGATGAACTCTTCGGGTCAGAAGGTGTCCAATACACTACTAATAAAGAATGGAGGACAACTACAAGTACCTCCAGTGCTAATGAAATTGCTAGGTCAAAGCTAAAAGGAAACTCAGCTGTGGATGCATTTGACAATGAAAGGAAAGTCTAAGGGACCTGGAATATAAGATCTGCGAACAAAGAAAAGCTGCATGTGGTCAAACAGGAAACGGAAAGATTAAACATCAACATCTTGGGTGTCAGTGAACTTAAATGGATGGGAATGGGTGAATTTAATTCAAGTGATCACTACATATACTACTGTGGGCAAGAATCCCTTAGAAGGAATGGAGCAGCCCTCAAAGTCAATAAAAGGATGAGAAAAGTAATATCAGGATTTGAATCCAAGCAAACCATTCAACATCACAGCAATACAAGCCTATACTCCAATTACTGATGCCAAAGAGGCCAAAGCTGATCAGTTCTATGAAACCTACAGCATCTTCTAGAAATAATGCCCCCCCCCCAGAAAGATGTCACATTCATCATAAGGAATTGAAATGCTAAAGTAGAAAATAAAAAAAAATAATTGGAATGGCAGACAAATTTGGCCCTGGAAAATAAAATTAATCAGGGCAGAAACTAATAGAGTTTTGTTAAAAGAACACATTGGTCATAGCAAACACACTTTTTCCACAACCCAAAACCAACCTGGAACTGACTGTGGATCAGATGATGAGCTTCTTATTGCAAAATTCAGACTTAAATTGAAGCGAATAGAGAAAACCATCAGATAATATAGGTATGACTTAAATAATATTCCTTATGAAAATTAAGTGAAGATGATGAATAGATTTAAAAGATTAGATCTAGTTGATAAATCTATGGACAGAGGTCCACAATATTGTACAGGAGGCAGCAACAAAAAAGGGTCCAAAGAAAAGCAAGAAAGCAAAATAGTGAGGCTTTACAAATATCTGAGGAAAGAAACAAAGTGAAAGTTAAAGAAGGGGAAAGATATACCCAACTGAATTCAGAGTTTCAGAGCATAGCAAAAAGAGATAAAACTTTCTTAAATGAACAATGAAAAGAAATAAAAGAAAACAATAGAAAGGGAAAGACAGCTTTCAAGAGATAGTGGAGGACAGGAGGGCCTGGCTATGTGGTCACAAAAAGTTAGACACAGCTAAATGACTGAACAACATTGGCTTGATATTGTATTAATTTTTAGAACACATTTTTAAAAACGAAACAGCTCCTGACCACAAGAAACTTACATTCTAAGTGCAAAATATATATTTAAAAAATTAAAAATAATTGAAGTGGAGTAGTGAGGGGGGTAACAATTGAGAGATCAGAATAGGCCCATATGGGACATGACTAGCTCAGTCTTAAAGAAAGATAGAGCTTCTCCAAGGTGGAGGTGAGTTGGGCAAACATTTCAGGCATTGATGAATAACTTTGGAAAAGCAGAGATGGATATGGGGAATGTATTATCATGTGCAAGAAAGGGCATGCAAATCAGTTAAGAAGGATGGAAAATAGTCAAAACCAATGAAACATATGAATTATAGAATATATATTCTTATAGGAATTGCAATGTAATCCTTTCAAGTGGGTACATAGAAACTTGAGTTATCGGCTTAGATTCCACAAACAAGTCCTGCAGGGGTTCTTTAATAATTGATGAGATTACTTTGTAATTAGCATTTACATGCAAACAGTAACTTGCTAAATCTCTAAAAACTGTTTGATTTGTTCTTCAAAGTAAATTAAAAACTGACTTCTATAATCTTGTTTATGGTGTTAATTTATTAAAGTATTTATTATAGTATCTATTTATATTTATATAGTATTTGTGAATTTTCTTAGAAAATATTTTTTACAGACAGGACAAAGGAAAACTTCAACAGGATCACAAATTCAGATCTGAATTTAATAAAGTGGAAGAAACATCACATAGGGAATCAGAAAGTCTGAGCTAGAATCGTACCTCTGACATTTGTCAAGCATGAGGCCATGGGCAAATTATTTATGATACTGCGCTCAATTTCTTTTTCTGTAAAATAGGGATAATAGTGATAGTTTCCAGCACTTTTTTAACCAAATTTTACCAGGATTTCACATCTCATGACTTGCATGGCATGGCACAGATATCAGTACATTTTACGGATAGGGAAACTGAAGCCCATAAAGATTAAATGAGTTACCAGAGTCACAGGAATGATAAGGGTCAGAGTCAGGATTTAAACTCAGGTCTTCTGATTCCACACCTGTTGTTCTTTTTCAATAACACACACTCACACACACACACACACACACACACACACACACACACACACACACATACATACATGCATACAAACAACATTAGAATATTATCCACCTTGCTAAAATAAAGAGAAAATATTTTGTAAACTCATCATATAAATGTTTTATTATTATTACTACTATAAATAATAGTGACAATAATGTTTCTACAGTATGTATGGATAAGTCCTAAAAACAACATTCTTCTGTAAAAAGTTCCATTGAACACAAGGTATTGCACATCTGAAATCTACAACATAGATATTTCCTAGGTACTAGTTATTTAACAGCTTTGCTCCTTAGAAAGAGATTTTTTTTTCTGATTCGATTAGAAATCTCTGTCTGCATCACCCACATGGGTAAATAACCACTATCTATGACTCAAGGAATAGAGGCTTTTTCAGGATGCTGCAAGTTGGTTTCATATGCCCAGCAGAAACCCCTAAAGTGGTGCTGGTTTGGCTTTGATTTGTAGGATAACAATACCACAGAGGCCTCTCTTAATGCCAGCTGAAATATAGCCACCTATTTTTCTTTGTGTATGCCCAAGGAGCCCTAACATGATTTAAAAGATAAAATACAGTTTGCTGATGAGTTGTTAGTTATTTCACACCCATCACAGAAAATCTAAGTAAATTTCACTTAATACTTTGCATTCAATGAATCAGATTACATGTGACACATGTCCTGTGTGACAAATAGGTTTGTAAAGTATTACTCACACAGCATAATGGTAATTTGTCTGCTTGGTGGCTGGAACACATGCATTACATTTTTCTTTAGCAGTAATAATTCAACATTTCAAAATATCATAATACATGTAAATACTCTTTTACCTCCTCAACAGGGTATAAATAGGATATCAACACTAAAGTAACAGTGTTTTCCCCAAAGTCTTGAACAGATAGAAAAATCAATGAATCTCTCAAAATCTGAACAGATATTCATGATAGGAATAGGTGTGCAGAGGATTTTGAAATCAGTAATATGGGATTGTGTTGACTGCATCAGAAAGTTTTGAAAGAGAACATGTGATGATGGATTACACAGGCCTATTTTGAAGAAATATTACATCGGGTGATGTCAGTGGTCTAAAAGTGATCCTTTTGGTTTTCAAGTGGTTCAGTAATAAAATGTGTTTGTTTGCTTATTTGTTTGTTTTTTCCTACCCTACTTTTCATTTCTCAACCCAGAAGAAGAGATTTTTCATTGCAGAGTGGGGAGGTGTCAAAACTTTTTTATCATCAAAATTCATATACTCCCCCCCCAAGCTTTAGGCTCTTAGATATCACCTCTAGAATGCTTTTGATCATATGCCCATGAGTTAGAGACAATTCCATTTAAAAAGAACATTCATCTTAGTATCACCTTCCCAAGACTCATATCTTTCAGAAGGCTGTCTCCTTGCTGTGAAGACCTTGTGAAACTGACAGTGAGATCTTGTTGTTTCAGGTGTGAATAAGAATGCTCCCTGTTAAAAAGCTATCTGTAAGAAATGGGCCCGAACATGGGGCAACTCAAGGAGAGAGGCAGGATCAGAAATCATAGCTTCCCACAAAGCACAAAAGAGCTGCTATTCTAAATAATGCCTATCCTTAGGAAGCTGAAGGAAGGGAGCCAGATATTTTTATATGTTGAGATTTGTCTTCCTTTTTGTCTACATAATCACAGAGATGTGTGTGGGAAGGGAAAGAGAAGGAAAGGAGTTGTACCTCTTTCTGGCAATATTCTTTATATGTCAACACTGCAGAATAATGCAAGCTCCATTTCAAGCTTTATTTTTTTCTCCTTTAATACCATAGATTGTCATAAATATGAAATAAAGTTTCCCTCTATTTTTTTGAGCAGGGTCACTTGTAAAGGACACATAAGACTTTTTCAAGAGTACTTTTCTCTATCTTTTAATGATGCCAGGCATGCTTATTAGTGGCCAGTAAGTATGCTAATCAACTAATGTTGATTGAACACTTCATGGGTGCATAGCCCTGTGAGGAGCTGAATAAAAAGAAAAGGAAAGCAAAGAATTATTTTGGGCAGTATTCCCATTCTAGGGAAGGCTTTGGAAATAGTTCATTTAGTAACTTCTACGTAGCCTAAGGAGAGGTGGAATGGCTTCAATTTGCAGATATGATTGAACTGTGTGGGCACCTAGTACATATACATATACATATACACATACATATACATATATATATGTAGGATGAGTTGTGTTTCAAACTCAGAATGTCCACTGCCTTTCCCCTAAAACTCATCTCTGTTCCTATTTCTATTAAGACTACCACCATACTTTTACTCAGGTTTTCAATCTTGGAGATATCTTTACTAGTCCCTCTCCATCACTCTGCTGTCCCCACCCCCACATGTCCAAGCAGTTGCTGCCTTGTCTATTATATGGCTTTCATATCCAACACCTTCTCTTCATTCATACCACCTTCATAGTTCAGTATCCCCTTATAACCTCTTACCTAGCCTCCTTTCTGCATCTCTTTCTCCCTTTTCCAATCCATCTTCCACATACATGATAAATCATTATTCCCAAAGTATAAGTCTGATCATGTTAATCCTCTGCTTAAGAAACCCAGTGATCCTCTATAGTATCTTGGATAAAACACAAGGTCTCCTAGTTGGGAATTAAAACTTTTAATAATATGGATTCATTTTTTCCTGCCAGATTTGTTTTCTATCATCTACATTATTTTCCAGCCAAATCAACCTATTTGTTCATTATACATGATATTTGATTTCCCATTTCTGTACCTTTTCACAGACTGTCCATGACAGAATGTTCTTGCTTCCTCACCACTACCTCTTAGAAATCCCAGCTCCATTCAAAATTCAGTTCAGATGTCAGTTCCTATGGAACTTTTTGATCCTCCCAGTTGTGAATAGTCCTTTTAAGTATACTTTGTATATATTTATATTTACCAATCTTGTGCATTTTATTTTCCTCTCCTAGTAGAATACAAGCTCCTTGAGGACAGGAACTGATTTCATTTTTGTCTTTGTTTCCCTAGGACCTAGAGAGGTGCCTAGCACTTAGCAGGTGCTTAAAAAATGTCTATCCAACTGATTCAATTTGAGCTGAATAGCTCAGGACCATAAGCCTATTTTAAAACTGAAAATTCTTTTCCTCTGTTATAGCTGGCTTCACTTTCCACCTAATCTAAATGCACCAGGGCATTATCATTTAATGTTTGCTCTGTAGCCTGAGGGATGATAACCTGAGTGCATCTTAGTGTGTTGGGTGTCTTTGCCTCAAGGACTTTGCCAAGTCCTCCTGGGCATAGTGTTTAACAATGTATATCAAGAACTACAGCAATAGAATAAAAAGCTCGGCCTGTGGTTGGTAGCATCTAAAATGACCCTGGTTAATTTGCAGAAGGAAACAGGGTCACATTTAGCAGAGCCAGTACACATAAGGAGGAAAGTACACACAATACAGCAATACCAAGGAACATGGATGACTGGTTCAAACAAAATTCATTAACCAAATATTTTTGAAGGGCCTTTTTATATGCAAGGTTCTATGCTAAACACTCTTTTGGATACAAAGAGAGCTAATAAATGACAGCTGTCCCAAAGTAGTTTACAGTGGAGTAGGGGAGATAAGACATATACACAGCACAACCTTATAGGGTTCAGAACATGTGAAACAAAAATGAAAAATATAAAATGTTTTAATCACAGTGTTTGAAGGTAGGTTCCTTGAGTACAGGGGACTTGTATTCCCATTCTTAGCTTGTTGACTGATTGTGTGATATAAGGTTATGATAATTACCAGTGTGGGGGATTAAGAGGTATTGTTTGAGCCTTAAAGATGAGAAAGATGTCAAAGTATGAAAATGTCGTAGATGACTTTTTTTTTTTTTTTGCTTTTTGGTAAGGCAATCGGGGTTAAGTGACTTGCCCAGGGTCACACAGGTAGTAAATGTCAAGTATCTGAGGCTAGATTTGAACTCAGGTCTCCCGACTCCAAGGCCAAAGCGCTATCCACTGCACCGCCTACCTGCCCCCCATAGATGAAAGCATGGAAATGAGAAAAGCAGGATCTGTTTGGGAGATGGTGAATCACCTAGTTTGGTCAGAGCATGGACAGAACATATTAAGGGGCAGGCAGTGGAGGTGTGGAAAAAAATGAAAAAAAGATATGGTGGAGGGAAGGATTGACTTTTTCCATAAACACACAATAGAAAATATCTCAAAAATCAGTTGACTACCTTCAGTCAGTTAATCAACAAGCATTTATTAAGCACCTACTATATGTTAGGCACTATGCTAGGCATTCACATGTAAATGTAAATCAGAGTTGTAGACAGGAGCATCCACAGAGGGGGTTGGTTTAGGGAGAAAGCAAATTCTGCTTTTGTATATTTTGAGTTTGAGAAGTCTGTGGAATATTCAGGTGGAGATGATTAATAGCTAATTGGCGATTTGACAGTAGAGTCCATCAGAGAGAATAAGGGTGAATAGGTAAATTTGAGTCATAGAGATGATAATTGAAATTATGGAAGCTGATGTATTTACCAAGCAGGAAGAGAACTGGCCCCATGACACAGAAGGGAGGAGAATTATAATGCCAAGAGTTCTTATGAGGGATCAAATGATATAATATCTTTATAGTGTTTAAAATCATTAAAAGCTATTTAAGTATCACTTATTATTAATAATTATTATTAATGTTACACTTCTCAATATGTTGCTGAATGTTCAGTTACTACTATCTCAACTTCAACATGTTCAAAACCAAATTTATTATCTACCCACTTAGCCATCTTCCCCTCTTCTTAACTTCTATATTCCTGGAAATAACACCAATCCTCTCCCAGTCACCAAATCTCAGTCAACTTTGGTTCTTTTTATCCTTTTATCCCTCCATCCCCTTAACTAGTCAGAATAGAAGAGGACTATAATTTTCCTAGTATTGAATATTGTGTTTCTATTCATTCAACATTAAAACACCTTAGTTTTTCTTTTCCTTTAGCTGCCATGTCACAGTATTTGTTTGCATTGAAATTTCAGTCTGTTTAAGCCCATTTCCATACCTCTCCCCTATTCTTTACTTATAAAGTAGATTTTTTTTTGAACCTGAGCATAGGATTCATGATATGTCATTAGATTTGACCCATTGATTTTGCTTGTTGAGATATTTTCAGATCTTGATTCTGATATATAATACAGTATTTATCTCTCCCATGTTCATGTCATCCCAAAATTTAGTAAAGCATTTCATCTATGCCAATATTCAAGTAGTGATACTCACTTTTTGAGCTAGGTATTGAAAATAATTTATTTATCCTTCCCTTTGTTGTGTAACATTAGTCCAAATACCTGTCTCTTTCCTTGAGATTTTTTCTTGCATCTTGAAAAGTTTCAAAAAAATTGTTACATTATCCACAGCTTCAGTTTTAGTCCGCAACTACCATATTTAGTCCACAACTACTTCATTTTTCTTCTTGGATATTTTATCATGTTTTAATTAGCACTTCTTTTTTCCCTTATCAAAAAACTTGCCTTTGATTTCAGCTATTTTAATATAATATTTTATCATTTTAAATTCTTTCTCTATGTTAATGTTTTTTTCTACAAATAGTAATATCTATGTTGCTCTTCAGATCTTTGGTTTCTCTCCCCTCACCCACAAAAAGAGTTCTTTATATGTACATTAACCAGTAGCTACCATTATCTGGCATCATGAAAGGAGAGCATGGTTCTCTTTCCCTAAAAACTACATTTATATTTTTTTAAAAAAATTCCTTTTTTTAAACAAAAAGTTATTTATCTTTTCAAACTCTATGAAAAAAAGAGAAGTTAAATTTTACAATTATCTTTCAAAAAAGGGTTTCTTTCACTTTATAAACCATGTGCATTCTGATATGTATCTAAATCCTGTCAATTCTAGCAGCCCATTTCCCTTTCTCAGTAAGTATATTCCAATCAATATTTTTATAGACAGTTAAATATAATAATAATAAAAGAAAGAAACCTTGGCTTCATGGTTCACTTTGTGATTACTTCTGACCCTGTAATATAATTGACATACTCTGTCAGTATCACACCTTGTTGCATGAAAAGAAGGCATTATAACAAAATTATTTTCTTGTTTCTAGGAAAAAAGAGTGATACACAAAGATCACAAATCTCTTCTTTCCCTCTTCCCTTAATCATATCCTTGATTATTATATCTTCTAAGCAAGAGCTCATATTTTTCAAGTCACATCATTTGTTTTGAATAAATTTTTCAACCCCGTTTGGCTTATTGACTAGCATAAAACCCCCAGATCTAATCTGTTCATGCACAATATATTTCCCTTCTTCATATTCAGTTTTGTTTCTTGTGCTCAAATGACTTCTATCTTTTCTCAAAGCCCAGAGGGCTGAATCTCTAATCTTAATTCTTATGTTTCTTGTATCATGTATAGGGACTTTTGGCTGTTCTTCATTGTTCTTTCATTAAAAATATTTTTTCAAATTATAAAAATTAATTTTTTCTCCCTCCCACACCCTACTTGAAAAGAAGAAAGGGAACTATTTTTACAAATATTCCTAAGCAAGCAAAACAAAGTCCCCTATCAACCCTATCATTTATATATGTGTGTATGTGCATATAATACATATATGACAAATACATGCTTACATATACATATATTAATCTGTAACCATCATTTTCTGGTGTCATGAAAACAGAGAATGGGTTGCTTTCTCAGAGTACTTT
Organism: Vombatus ursinus; assembly: GCF_900497805.2. Taxonomy (NCBI): domain Eukaryota; kingdom Metazoa; phylum Chordata; class Mammalia; order Diprotodontia; family Vombatidae; genus Vombatus; species Vombatus ursinus. Next base: position 1,444,381 of record NW_020954650.1, read on the forward strand.
GGGTTTTAAGAAAAGAAAGAAAGATAGAGGCCACTTGAATATAAGAAACAAACGTGATTTTGTATAAGGTAGGAAAATGTGTGTGTGTGTGTGTGTGTGTGTGTGTGTGTGTGTGTGTATTCCTATTTGGTCATTGTGTTGATCAAAGTTCTTAAGGCTTTCGAAGTTGTCTGTCTTTATGATGCTGATATTGTTTATTAATTGTTCTCCTGATTCCATTCATTTCACTCTACATGTGTTCATATAATTCTTTCCTGTTTTTTTCTGAAACTTTCCCTTTCCTTATGTCTTATGGCACAATAGTATCATATTACCTTCATATACTACAAATTATTGATATATTCCAGAGTTGATAAGCATCCTTTTAGTTTCTTTTTTAATTAAATTAAATTTTCTGTTACATTTTTTTCTGAATTGTCTCCCTCCCTCTCTCCCTACCCCACACTTGAGAAGTCCACCATTTGCCACAGATTTATAAATATGTGTAAAACCAAACTTTGCATACTTCTGTTTATCAGTTCTTTCTCTGAAGGTAGATAGCATCTTCCTTCATAGGTTCTTTATAGTTAATTTTAGCATTTATAGTACTCATAATAACTTGGTTGTTCACAATTATTCTTCTGACAGAATTGTTGTTACTGTAAACAACGTTCTCTTAGTTCTGCTCACTTCATTTTTCATTATTTCATGCAAGTCTTTCCATGTTTTCCTAAAATCAACCAACTCATCATTTCTTATAGTACAGTAATGTTCCGTCACAATCACATACCACAACTTATTTAGACATTCCCAAATTGATGGACATCTCTTCAGTTTCCAATTCTTTGCCATCACAAAGAGTACTGCTCTAAATATTTTGGAACATGTAGATTCTTTTCCTTTTTCCCGATTACTTTGGGAAGTAGACCTAATAGTGGTATTGTTGAGTCAAAAGGTATACACAGTTTTATAACTCTGGGCATAATTCCAGATTGCTCTCCAAAATGGTTGGGTCAGTTCACAGCATTCCTTTACTTTCTGGTTCTTGGCTACCACAAAAAAGAACTGCTACAAATATTTTGTAAATCAATCCTTTCTCTCTTTCTTTGATATTTTTTGGGGGGAGGGTATAGGGCTTAGTAGTGGTATCCCTGGGCAAAAGGATATTCACATTTAAATTACCTTTTTTAGTTCCAAATTGCTTTTCAGATTGTCTAGACCTGTTTGTTTTTGGTCAACTTGCCTAAGCTGGTAGAGGTAAGGTGAAAATTCAGAATTGTTTAAATTTGTACTTCTCTAATTATTAGTCATTTCAGTTTTTTTTCCTCCTATGGATATTAATGAAGTTTTTCCTTTGAAAACTGCCTGTTCATATCCATAAATCATGAGAGAATGGTTCCTATTCATGTTAATTTTAATCAGTTCTTTATATATCTTAGAACTGGGACCCATAGTAGAGCTACTTACTGCAAAGACTTTTTTCCCCCTTAGTTACTAACTACCTTAACTAAATTGGTTTTGTTTGTGCAAAATATTTTTAATTCTATATAATCAAAATTATTTATTTTACTATCTGTAATCTTCTCTGTCCCTTGCTTGGTCAAGATTTCTTCTCCCATTCTTTGATCTGAAATATTTTTTTTCCTTGATTCTGTATTTATTTATGTTGTCACTCTTTATGTCCAAGTCTCCTTTGTCTTGTTGCATAATACAACAGTGATCATTTATCCAGAAAGATTTAATGTTGTGGGTAATGGAACATGTCTTAAGCTATAGTATTAGGCATAGAGAGGGTGCCCAATAAATCCCGCTTGATAAAGTGCTAAGAAGAATTAGCCAGTCAATAGGCATTTATTAAGGTTCCACTATATAACAGGCACTGTGCTAATGGACTTAAGAGAGGAGTCCATAATCTTATGGTAGAGGCAACAAGCAAACAACTATGTACAAACAACATAAACAGAGGATAAGTTGGAGATAAACAAAAGATAACAACTAGCATTAAGTGGCATCAGGAAAGTATTTTGCAGAAGATGGGAATGTAGCAGGGATTTGAAGAAAGCCTAGGAAACTAGGAGGTGGCAATGAGGAGAAAGAAAATTCTAAGAATAGGGAAAAGCCAGTGAAAATGTCTGGAGTGGAGAAACAATTGAACATATTAGCAGGTACTAGAATGATTGGATGAGATAGGACTTAGTTTTGGAGTCCTAGGCTTGCCTCCACCCCCTCCCATTTTCAAAGGCTTGATTACCAAGCAGTGACTTGGCAATTTGGCTGAGTAAAAAAAAAAATGTATAAGAAATAGACATACAGGATCATAATGTCTCTGTACTGTTGTCAAGGACTCATGAAGAAAGGAAGAAGGCCCTGATGTCTACCTCCATTATGCAGATAGGTATTAACCCTACTGCTACAACTGCTCACTCTTCTTTTATGAAGGACTTCTCTTCATAACCTTTGAGGGAAAAAGTTCTTTGGTTTTCTATGGAAATAGGTCTTACTGTGAGAGGTAATACTAGTTTTGTGACCCTGGACAAGTCACCTAACCCCTGTCTGCCTCAATTTTCTCATTTGTAAAATGGGGATGATTCAGAAAAACTTGGAAAGACTTACATGAACTGACACAAAGTGAAGTGAGCAGAGCCAGGAGAACATTGTACACAGTAACAGCAATATTGTATGATGATCTACTGTGTTAATAACTCAGCTATTCTCAGCAATCCAATGACCTAAGACACAAAGGACTCATGATGAAAAATAGATCCACTTCCAGAGAAAGAACTACTGGAGTCTGAATGCAGATTAAAGCATATTATTTTTTCCTTTATTTTTCTTGTAGATTTTTTAATAGAGATTTTTTCTGATCTATATCTTCTTTCACAACATGACTAATATGGACATGTTTTGCATGATTGCACATGTATAACCTATATCAAATTGCTTACTGTCTTAGGAAGGTATGAAGGAAAGGAGTAAAAAAGAATTTGCAACTCAACAAATTTTATATGAATGTTAAAAGTTGTTTATATGTGTAATTGGGCAAAAATAAAATATTATTTTTAAATGGGGCTAATATTATTGCATATCTCACTGGATTGTTGTGAGGATCAAATGAAATAATATCTGTAAACCACTTAGCACAATACCTGGATACTATTCCCTCCCTCTCTTCATTTTGAATTCAACATTATATTCTATACTTGTGTATGAATACTTTGTGTTAATATTCTTTCTAAATTTGAGTTATTAATAAAAAATAAGGTCACTCTGAAAATTTCCATTTAATCAATAAAAGGAAAATTGTCCGGTACACAACATAATCATTATTCTTTCAGCTAATGAAAACATAAAGCAATTTATCTTAAATTTATTTCTATGACAAATCCAGTCTCAGGCTGTGGAGAAGGATGTGAAGAAGAAAGTACCTTCCCAAGCTGCAAAGATACTATAGTTTACATTTTACTTTGATATATTTTATTTTTACATCATTAAGATTCTCCTTCCTATCCCTCTTTCTACTCCTCCAAGATAGTCATTCCTTGAATTATTTTTTTCCAAAGAAAAATAAGAGAAAAAAATAAACAAAAGTGTTCATTATATATTATGACATTTTATGTTATGTTACATACTCATTGGCTGCCCTCCTCTGCAAAAGGGATAGGGGAGATGTCTTGACATATCTATCTATTGGAGACAAGTTTGTTTGTAGTTTCATAATATTTTCTATTCTTTTGTGGTGTTTTTTCTTTCTATTTACATTGATGTAATCACTCTGTGTATTCTTTTTGACGCTCTACTTTCTTTACTTGGCATCAGTTCATGAAAGTCTTTCTATGCTTCCCAATTTTCATCATGGTTCCCATGTCTTACAGTGCAATAATATTCCATTACATTTATGTACCATAATCTGTTTAGCTAGTCTTCAATCTATATATTTTGTTCCCAGTTCTTTATTACCACAAAAAGTTCTATAATGAATATTTTTCTGTATATTCATCTTTTCTTTTTTTATCAGTGATAGCCTTGGGGTATATGTCTCATAATGGAATTTCTAGGTTATGGCTATTTTAACCACATTGACATAATTCCAAATTGCTTTTCAGAAGGGCTGTTTTAATGGACAGCTCCACCAATAATGTATTGGTATCCTTCCGCAGTCTCTCCAACATGACTATTCACAATTTTTTTCCCAATTCAATGAGTGTGAGGTGAGACTTTTGTTTTGATTTGCATTTGACTCATTATTATTTATATGGAGCATTATTTAATGTTGTTTTTAATATTTTGCAAGTATTTTAAGAATGATTTCTTCAAAACCTTTGACCATTTATGTATTAGAGAATGAAATTCATAGCTTATGATTAGAAATCTTTTATTTTACTATTTGAGTTCCCATGCAAAGGGGGCTAATTTTTTTTTCATAAAATTCAGATGACTTACTTGAACTCGATTTGTCTACATGTTTTTTATTTTCTAAATTTGAGGTTTCAATGTTATTCACCATCTCCACAGGATAAAAATTGTAAGGTCAAAATAGCCTATGCAATGTCTTAAATCCATCTCCTCTTTTCTATTCCTAATGTCAATACCTTGGTACAGGCCCTCATTATCTCCCTACCTGAACTATTATAATAGTCTCCTGACATGTTTTCCTGACTTCACTCTCTTCTCTTTTCATTCAATTCTTCATTCCTTTTCCAGAATAATCTTTCTTAAGCATAGATCTTGTCATTCCATTTCATTGCTCAAATGTCTTTCATGGCTCTGTGTTACATACTTAGTATAATGTATTCTTTACTTTGCATTTATAGATCCTCATATTTGGGTGCCACTTAAATCAGTCAGTCAATCAATAAACATTTATTAAGTGCTTACTATGTTCCAGAAATTGTGCTGAGGTCAGGGGAAACAAATAGGAAAAAGAAACATTAGTTCTTTCTCTCAAGGAACTTATAGTCTAATGGGAAGAAAAACAATGCAGAATGACTTCTTATTCTTAAGATTGTGGAGAGAGGAAAGGTAACCAGAGGGGAATCATGATAGAAAAGTCCAAAGGAGAGCCACTGGGTGGAAAACAGAAAAAAAAAATTACTGATTTAAATGTGTTCCTTAAATGGAAGCTTTGAAAGAATCTCTCCACCTTGGTCTCTAATTTGGGGACCCAGGGACAGAGAGTATAGATAAGGCATGACTTCTATGCTGATGATATTATGGTGTGAAGAGGTTCTGGTGGAATAAGGGATAAATCCAAAGGATTTCACCTTATCTTACCATTATTATTACATAATGTTCTTTTCCAGACTCTCTGTACTCTAGTCAAACTAGATTACCCTTTTGTCCCACAAACACACCCTATACTTTCTCACCTCTTTGTCTTTGTTCACTCTGTTTCTTATGCCTGGAATACCCTCCCTTTCCATTTGCACTGCTGAATTCCCATCTATCTTTTAAAGTTCATTTTAATTGCTACGTCTGCTAAGAAAACTTTGGTCATCCCCTCCTCTTAGTAATGAATTCTGCTGACCCACCTAAACCCTGCCCATTTCAAGGTTCAAACAATACCCTGTTTTGTATTTTCCTAATATGCTTATTGAGCATTATTGTGGTTTTACTTTTCTCTTCTGCTAAACTATTTTGTTGTTGTTGTCGTTCAGTCCTTTTCAGTCATGTCTGACTCTTCATGACTCCATTTGGGGTTTTCTTGGCAAAGACACTGGAGTAGTTTGCCAGCTAATTTTACAGATGAGGAAACTGAGGAAAACACAGTTAAGTTATTTGCCTAGGGCCAAACAGCTGCTAAGTGTCTGAGGCCAGATTTAAATTCAGGAAAATGAGTTTTCCTGACTTCAGGCCTGGCACTCTATCCACTGGCCACCTAGCTGCCCTGCTAAACTATGAGCTCTATGAAAACAGTATCTCTTTAAGCATCTATGCACACAATAAATATTTAATAAATGTGTTGAATTAAAGTGAAAACAAATATACAAGTTAGTCTAATTTGCAAGACTTACTCAGAGGCAATATATATAGCATGTTACATTTGAAAGATTGGCTCTGGAGTCAAAAGACCAGGTTTCAAATCCTGCAACTGACCTTGGGAAGGTCACAACCTCCTTGGACCTTAGTTTCCTCATCTATGAACTATGTGGCCTATCAGGACCCTTTCAATTCTAGACCTATACTCCAAAGACCTTCCATACTTAAAAATCAATATGAGTACTCTCTTTGTTGAAGCAAAGATTAATCTAAGCCTTTTCATCTTATTAAATTCTTTTTCATATTCCCCCAGAGATGGTCCACAGAGGATCCTCCCAACATGCTAGAGGCTTTCTTCTAGGATGTTAAACATTTCATGGTGACCAATGAATTAGTCTGGGAATCAATTTCTTATTCCTTGCTCTTGACCCATGAGCCATCTACCTTCATCTTCCATCATATATTGTATTATAAGTCATCACCAGAAATACACTGAATCCTTCTTGCTTCCACTAAAGAAATATGGTGGACAAAAATAATACAATACATAATTCCAATATGAAAATGTTACATTTGTCTAGAGAGTCTTAAATTTATATTTCTTGTCTTTGATATAATTAAAATTTTAGCCACAAAACATCATGGTGATGGTGCTTTATATTAAACAGTATGCTGGAAGGGGTCTTCCCTACCCTATCCTTCCTGATATTCTTCAAAATAGAGTTCACAGGTGTGGTGCTTTGTTTGAATATGTAGAACTATTCAAGTTATCCCTAATGACTAATTATGACAGAAAATTGTAAGGTAATAACATTTTTTTATCTGAAACTGTAAGAGGGGCTTAATGAGGCAGTTAAGAGGAATAAGGTGCTTGACTGAGAAGACAAAAATGTAAAATTGCTCTATTTCAGAATACACATTCAAAACCCAAATATCCTGTTTAAAAAAAAAAGAAAATGCTTAAAGGAATTTAGTAGATGAGTGTGATCAGGCTTAATGGAGGTTAGGAAGTAAAGATAGATTTATTTTTATTCATAAGAATGTTCAGTTTCAAAAATCTGAATTCCTTGGAGGGCAGAAGAATGTTTTGTTCTGGTTGAGAGCATTTTCTATATTTAGTACAGAATGACAGCGCTTCTCCTTTGACAAAGTAATGTAATCCTTCCATCCCTGTTATGTAAAAGAAAAAGAAAATTCTTTCTTTACTTTTATGTTATCCTTTCGCTTCATCTCTCATTTCCTAACTCACTAGTCTGTACATAGGGAAAAAGAAATGAATGTATTATGTTTTCCCTGTGAGTCCCAATAGGATGTTTCTCTGGGCACCTATGTGCCTAAGTGAAGTAGATGAACTTTTTCTGCACAGTAGGACATTCTTTGACCCTGAGATTGTACTTTTATTTTTATTTTCTCACTGTACACTCTGATTGAATAGAACAAGAGTTAGACTTTGGTAGGGCAGAGACTATTCAATTTCTTAAAAATTAATAAACATTTATTGAGTGCCTACCACATGAAAACTACTATACTAGGCTCTGGTAGGTGAATATAGTTTTGATAAGACAGTTCTTGTCATCATAAAGCCAATAGAGCAGTAGGGGGTATGGAACATGTACAAATAACATGGCATGTGGTCCCTGACTCCCAGCCAATGTGATCAGATGCATTAAATTTTCTCTGGAAGATTTACTTTTGCTACTAGGCAAGAGGTTCCTATGAGATGAGCTGCTAGGGTAAGTTGTGGCCTAGGTGGCATTCTTCTTTTCTCTCTTTAACTCTTCCTTCCCCAACCCTATTCCCTACACCACCCAAGGATATAGATTCCCCAGGAGATCAAGTCCTGATAACAGCCACATGATCACATAATAGCAATAATAGCTAGCACTTATAGGGAGCTTTAAATTGGCAGAAGACTGGAGTGATACCTAAAATAACATTTACCTTTATTATTTTTGTTGTTGTTGTTCAGTCATTTCAGTCATGTCCAACCCTTTGTGGCACCTATCTGGAGTTTTCTTGGCAAACATACTAGAGTGGTTTGCCATTTCCTTCTCCAGCTCATTTTACAGATAAGGAAACTGAAGCAAATAAGGTTAAGTGATTTGTCCAGGGTTGCATGGTTAATGTGTCAGAGGTCACATTTGAACTCAGGAAGTTGAATCTTCTTGACTCCAGACCTGGCATTCTATGCACTGTGTCATCTATCTGCCTCTACTTTTACATATATCAATAAATCTTCACACTACAGACATCATTATTCCCATTCAGCAGTCAAGGAAACTGAGGTTTAGAGAAATAAAACTATTTGCTCATGCACATATAGTACAGTGGAAGAATTCAAATCTATTTCTTTCTGACTCCAAGTCCAGCAATCTATCTGCTATGCTATTATATCATAGTCCTCCACATAAATCTCTCTAATATTAAATACCTAGCTAAGTTGAAGTCTTTCTCTTCCCCAAGAATTCTCCAAAAGAGATCAGCCATTGTGCAAATCAATTTAGAGCTGGAGCGCAAGATAGAAATCATTGAGGCCAACTTCTTTATTTTATAGGTGAGAAAACTGAGATCCAAGGAGGGGAAGTAACATTGCTGTTGTTTTGGTGGGTTTTTTTTTTTGTTTGTTTGTTTTTTTGTGAGGCAATTGGGGTTAAGTGATTTGCCCGGAGTCACATAGCTAGGAAGTGTTATGTATCTGAGGTCAGATTTGAACTCAGGTCTTCCTGACTCCAGGGCCAATGCTGTATCTATTGCGCCACATAGCTGCCCCTGTTGTGGTGGTTTTTGAAGAGGACCAATGGCATCACAAGGGTGATGTTTTGACTTGCCCATGAATTGGATTTAAGTGAGGCAGAGCTGCACAAAGTCATCAGTCTCATTCTCTCCTCCAGAATCATTGGAGTCCCATGGCAAGACAGAAGTCAAGATGACTGGAGATGTTCCAGGATGCAGTGGGTGACCTTGGCCTTTGTAAACTAAAGTCTTTCCCAGGTCTCAGTTTGTCTGGTGATTAAGGGCTAGGTGAGAAATGAGGCAAAAGATGGTCTAGTTTGCCATCACAAAAGAATTTTTCTGGGAGGGGAAGACCATCAGAGTTTCTAACCAGGAGAAAAAACAGTTCTCTGAGTTATATTCTAGGAAATTTTAAAAAGTCTAGCCCCCAAACCCAAAGATTTCTTACAATATATAAGCTACCAAACATTATATTCCTTTGAGGACCCACACATAAGGCTATGACTCCCTACTTGAACAGAAGGATCATATGTGATGATGATGATGATGATGATGATGAAGAAGAAGAAGAAAATGAAGAAGAAATTATATAGTACCTACTATGTATCAGATACTATATAAGCATTTTACAAATATTATCTTATTTGAGATCGTTCCTTACTTTCTCCCCTCCCTTCCTTTCATTCTTCTCTTTCTTCTCTTCCACAAACATTTCTTAAGCACTTGCTGTGTGGTTAGTTACTTTTTTGGGGAAAGACACATTTTTTAAAATTTTATTTATTTTATTTTTAATTCATGAAATAAATTTTTTTAAAAGATGATTGCACATGAAACTGCAAATCTATTATTTACAACTTGCTATTCCTTTTAAATATATAATAAGGTTATCTTGTAAGTTTTTTCCTTTTTCCCTACCCCCCCACCCTAGAGATGGCTATCATTACACACAAATATGTATGTATGTGTGTGTGTGTGTGTATAATATCATTCTATATATGCTTCTGTTTACTAGTTCTTTCTCTGAATATAGATAGTGTCTTCCTTCAAAGGTACTTTGTAGTTAATTGGGTATTTATAATAGTCAAAATGACATTGCTCAAAGTTGTTCTAAAAATGATATCGCTATTACTGTATACAACAACCTCGTTTCTGCTCATTTTGAATTTCCTTATTTCATGCAAGTCTATCCATGTTTTTCTAAAATCAACGAGTTCATCATTTCTTATAACACAGGATTCTTCCATCACGATCATATACCACAACTTGTTCAACCATTCACCAATTGATAGGCATCCATATAATTCCCAGTTCTTTGTCATCACAATGAGAACTATTATAAATATTTTAGTCCATATAGATTCTTTTCCTTTTTGCTTAATCATCTTTAGAAATAAACCTAATAGTGTTATTGCTGGGTCAAAAGGTATAGGCAGCTTAATACTACTTTGGGCATTATTCTAGATTTTTCTTCCATATGGTCTGATCAGTTTAGGATTTCACCAACAGTGACTTAGTGTCCCAATTCTTCCACATCCCCTGCAACTTTTGTTGCTTTCCCTTTCAATAATTTTAGCCAATCTGATAGGTGTAAAATAACATCTCAAGGATGCTTAAATTTGTATTTCTCTAATCAATAATGATTTAGAGGATTTTATATGACTATAAATTGTTTTGATTTCTTCATCAGAAAACTGCCTGTACATATCCTTTGACCATTTGGTAATTGGAGAATGACTTATATTCTTATGGATTTGACAAAATTTTTAATATATTTGAGATATGAGATCTTTACCTAAAAAATTGTATATAAAATATTTCCCCAATTTTTGGCTTTCCTTTTGATCTTGGCTACATTTGTTTTATTTGTATATAACCTTTTAAATTTAATGTAATCAAAATTATCCATTTCACATCTCACACAGCTCTATTTTTCTTTTTTATTCTTAAATTGTTCACCTATCCATAAGTCTTATAAGTAATATGTTACACATGTTCTTCAAATGGTCTTGTAATATCTCTCTTTATATCCAGGTCATGTATTCATTTTGACCTTATTTTGGTAAATAGTGTAAGATACTGGACTGTGCCCAATTTCTGCCAAATTGCTTTCTAGTTTTACCAATTTCTACCAAATAATGAATTCCTATCCCCAAAATCATCTTTACACTTATCAAATAAAAGATTACTCTATTTATTTGCTGCTGTAAATTATATGTCTATTCAGTTTACCTGATTTTACCTTTTTATTTCTTAGCCAGTACCAGTTTAGATAATTAATGCCATATAATATAGTTTAAGATCTGATACTGCTAAACTTCCATCCTTTCCATTTTTTCATTACTTCTTTTGATATTCTTGACTTTTTGTTTTTCCAAATGAATTTTGTTATTATTTTTCTAAGTTGGTAAAAAAAATGGTAATTTAATTGGAATGGCATTGAATATATGTTAGTTTTGGTGAAATTGTCGTTATTATTATATTGGCTCTGCCTATCCATAAACAATTAATATTTCTCCAATTATTTCATTCTGATTTTATTTGTATAAGAAGTTTTTTTTTATAATTTTGTTCATATAGTTCCTGGTTTTGTTCTGACAGGTATACTCCAAGGTATTTTATATTGTCTATAGTTATTTTAAATGGGGTATGTCCTACTATCTCTTCTTGCTGGGTTTTGTTATAAATACATACATAGATACATACATACATATATATATATATATATATAATTTGAATGCTGATGATTTATGTGAATTTATTTTATATCCTGCTACTTTGCTAAAATTGTTTCAACTAACTTTTACTTGAGTCTTTGGGATTTTCCAGATATACAAAAATGGATAGCTTTATTACTTCATTTAGTCTGATTCCACTTCTTTTTCTTCTCTTATTGCTATTGCCAGGATTTCAAATACAACATTGAATAATATTGAAAGATACAATTTTACGATGAGATATGATACTCACCTTTATATAGATCTTAAAATCTACTAGGGTGCTAAAATAAACACAGATAACTACAACACAAATGGTCCAAGTCTTGCCTTTGACACATACTAGTTGAATATTCATGGGCAAGTCACTTAATCTTTGTGTCCCAGACAACTACCTAAAAATATAAGTTATAAACAATTTCACAATCTTCATAAGAGTAGAAAATTTCCACATCAGAAATTCTCTATTATTTTGATCTCTCTCTTTCTCTCTCTCTGCCTCTCTCTCTCTCTCTCTCTCTTTTTCTGTTTCTGTCTCTCTCAAACACACACACACACACACATACACAAAAGACAGATAAAGTATTATGTCTCATACTAGAGGAGAAAGTATTTCAAAGTGAACTTTAAAGGATGGCTAGAGATTCACTCAAGACTGTGGAATATTTTAGTAGCTACTACAGTGACACTGGACCTTTTTACAAAGGTTGGAGCAATGTTCAATATAATACTGACCTAATACTGCCTACTTTCTGTGACTTGGCACAAGAAAAACTCTCTCCAAGAAGAAAACTCTTCCTCTTTGGTCTAGTGAACACTTTAGGAGTTTGTTTTTTTTTTATCCTTTCCTGAATTTGAATACTTTTGTCAAAATATAAACACCATGTGGAGGGTTGGGTATATTAAATTGTCTCCATGCCTCAATCTACTTTCTTCTCCAAAAAATCCTCCAAAGAGCTACCAATGTGATTTTCTTGAAATGCAAATCTTACCCGATTGCTACCTCCCTAAATAAATTCTAATGACTCTTGATTGCCTGTAGGATAAAACCTAAACTTTTCTGTTTTGAAATTTAAATCCTTCTTCTATCTGGTTCCAATCTGCAATTCCAGGCTCATTACACATTATTCTCATTCTGACTTTGTGGTCAAACCTTCAGACAGGACACTCCATCTGCCATCTTCATCTCCATTCATTTGCTCTGGCTATGCCTTATACCTGGAATAGACTCTTTTCTCATGCCTACCTCTTAGAATTCTTTCAAAACTCTACTCAATAGGATAAACTTCCCCGTGAAACCTCTTTTGATAACACCTCCTACTCCTTCCTTCCCAAATACTTTGTCATAGCTTCAAACAAATAAACACAAAACAGTTAAATATAAGATAGTTTGGGCGAGAGTTGTATGATCAGAATATAATACAAGGTCTATGTTGTGTGTGTGTGTGTGTGTGTGTGTGTGTGTGTGTGTGTGTGTTTTAAGGGTGGGATATGCAGCTGCTCATTTTATGTCAGAATAATTAATTTCATACACACACACACACACACACACACACACTAACCTAATTGATAAAATCACATTAGGGATAGATTAGAAGGATAATGAAGGGTCTTAAACAAAGGTTAAATATATGTCTAAGTTCTTTTTCAATCCTGTTCTCTTGGACATGTTGTCTAGGAAGTCAGATGAGAGTTAAAGTCCAGCTTACTGAGGATTATGACCCTGGCAGCAAAAAAGAGAGCCAGTTGTAGAAGAAGAAACCCAACCCTTGAATGGGAATAGTTCCTTTACAGCAGGAAGTGAGAGGACTCTTTTTCATTTCTCAGACATACTCACACAGCAGGAGACACTGTACCCGAAGTCCACGTGATACAGTAGATGACTTTGAGGATTATGACATTAAATGAGTCAAAAAGGGAGCGTGGTCTGAATTCTGGAGTTGGACAAAGGACCTAAGAAACTAATGACTTGAAGAGCAACTTAAAAAATAAGAGAATGAAAAGAAGTTATTCATTAATTTTCCATGTGCTAAAAATCTTGATCCCTTATAAACTAATCAAAATTTTCTGTAGGAAGGATAGCACTGTAAGAAGTTACATGAAGGAGAAATAAAAAGAAGAGATGAAATAGAGCACTCCTAACCCAGTACTTTAGTGAACAAAGGAATGGATTGACAGTAATTTTAAAAAATTCTTAATAAGAGTTGGGGCAATGGGAGAAGAGGACAACAGTAATTGGGCAGGAGGGAAGGGATGAGGATGTAGAGAGTAAGGGGAAGCCTTGCCCCTAAAATAATGGAAAGGATTCCAATAAAAGTTATTTTTGGGGTATGTCTGTGATAAAAGACAAGAGCCCTACAATCTGTTTCATCTTCAATAATTTACATATCAGGAGACCACTTTTCCTAAGAAAATGTAGTATCCCCAGGACTGTATCCCTTCCCAGGAGCTAGAATATATGAGTCTTTGAGGGTTCCCAGAACCCAACATCTGTAGTGCAGGAGGGATATAGAATTATATAGAGAGAATTATATTATATAGTTAATTTGGTCTGAGAAGTAGTGAATGATAATGATAAAGTCACGAAGATAAGAATGGGCCTCATTCAGAAAACAGTGGTTCCCACCATATGACACTGCTTCCATTAGACTTTTTACTTCATGAATTGTTATCTTTGAGAAACAGAGCAGAAAAAGGAGGAATTAAGATCTATAATTTAATAATATTTAAATAAGAAAGGAGAAGGAGCTAAAATGTGGTATTCTAGAAACAATTCAAATAGAAGATAGAGATAATCAAGACGAAATAAGATTATAGTCCATGGTGTGTAGAATAGAATTAAGAAGAGATGAAAAGGGGCTACAGATTAGGAGAAGGTCAAAATAAAGGAAAAGTTCTTGAAAAAAATGTAGCACAAAATGAAATGTTATTTGAACTAAAAAGTGGAGGTGGGAGAAAAGATTCTATATTATCCAAAATAAAATAGTTTGAAAAAAATTGTCAATATGAAAAAACTTGTTGGGAAATAAAAAAGAATTGCATTTTTAAAATATTTCAAAAATCTAGAGCTAAAAAAAGACCCCAAAGTCAAATTAATCTAATCTCCTAATTTTATAGATGAGGAAATTAATATAATAATAATAAAATAAGTTAAAATTTGTCCATGATCACATAAATGTTAAACATCACCTAGCTACACTAATTCCAGAGCAAGTTCTCATTTCCCAATACCATACTTCTTACATATAGATACACTTAAGACTTTACAAGTACAATGTATGAAGCACATCATATATGTTTCATAGATATATTCATTATACCAGCATTTTCAGAATCACCAAAAATTGGTTACAGTTAAAGTTTATTATGTTCCATATGTCATGGGAAAAACACTATTGTCTTAAAAACTCAAGAAGTAGGGGCAGCTGGGTGGCACAGTGGCTAGAGTACCAGCCCTAGATTCAGGAGGACCTGAGTTCAAATCTGGCCTCAGATACTAGCTGTGTGGCACTGGGCAAGTCACTTAACCCTTTTGCCTATCCAAAACAAAACAAAAACTCAGGAAGTGACTTTTGATTTGGTGTAACTGATTCATTTCTAGATTTCTCATCTCTCAATTTAACTCACAATTTAAAAGAGAAAAAATGCATGCCATTTTTAACCCCAATTAAATGTATTTAGAGATAAAAAGCCAGAAAGATGAAGTAGAAAAATAATGCATTTTTTAAAATGGGTAGCATAAGTAGCTCTGCATTTTATAGCTTTTACTTCAGCTTTGTGGAAATGGGTCTTCATCATGACAACATGAAAATAAATTACAACACTGATAGTAGCCCTAGTGCAATGCTTTAATTCCACATAGGATTGCCTTCCTCCTGGATCTTTGCTTCTGCACTTACTTACAAAATATTTGTAAATAATGATTAAAAAGAGATCCTTTCCAAAGGATGACAATGGCAGGGTATATATAGTCATACTGTTTCTAAAATAACTGGGCCTTTCTATCTCAAATGTTTCCTAAACTCTATTACTATTTTATACATTTGACTTTTTCTACATAACCTATGAAATAGTTTATTTATTGGAGGCTAAATATTAAGAGAAGAATAATTAACATTCATTCATGAATTATTCTGAGTTTATTAAAATTTCTCTTTCTAAAAGCAACTAATATTTTAGTGGGGAAAGTCTTTTCCCTTGTTAAACAAAAGAAAAAAAACTATTTGTATTTCTACAAATAGGTTTCAACTACACATTAGTTGGAAGCAGACTCCAACTACCCTTTACTTTAGAGTAGGAAAAAATCAGAGTTTTCTTTAAGCAAATACCTAATTAACCTTGAGAAGAGAAATGTACAAGTAAAACACAGTTATTAGAACAATCCAGATATAGTGCATTGGAATAACAAGGTCAGAAGGAACAGTGACATTTGCCCTAGGAAATTCCTGGTGGATTAACTTAGAATGGTGAAACTATACCTATCTCATATATTTA
This sequence comes from Vombatus ursinus, assembly GCF_900497805.2. Lineage (NCBI taxonomy): Eukaryota > Metazoa > Chordata > Mammalia > Diprotodontia > Vombatidae > Vombatus > Vombatus ursinus. The sequence continues at coordinate 1,460,277 of NW_020954650.1, forward strand.
AACCACAGAAAGCAATCAAATCTGCTGGTGCTGAATGGTGCCTTTGACCTTGAAACCTCTTCCATAAGCTGATATTGTTACAGCATAAGAGAATTGGCAGTGGGGTCAAGTTGTGACTTTTCCTTGAGATAGTAATACCATGGTAATAGGGCAAATTGTTCAGAGGTGGGCAACTAGGATGGTCAGAAGACTGGATATTGTGTCTTTTGAAGGAATTGCAGGTATTGAGACTAGGAAAGTGATGACAACAGGGACAGTAGAATTATCTTTAAAAATCTGAAGGGCTCTTACGTAGAAAAAATGATTAGACATTGTTCTGCTGGGCCACAGAAGGCAGAACTAGAAACAACCAGTTGAAAGAAGGCATATTCCAATTGAAAGAAAGGAAACCTTTCTAACAATATGTATCCAAATGTGATACGGAATGCCTCCAGAGGGAGTACATTATTTGTTACTACATACCTCTCTCAGTGAAGACAGAAGACCATAAGGATGTCGTTGAGGGAATTCATTGTCTGGTAAAGTCAGTTGGACTTTGAGGTCCTTTACTACTGGGGCATACTGTAATTATGTGGATATTCTCTAAGTGCTTTCTCTTCTGTATTTATGCCCCTGAAGCACCTTCCTTTAAGAAGATTAAAGGAAAATGTAGTCTTTATATTTCCCTTAGTCAAATTGGACACGTACACATCCTATCAGAAAATCAGTTAAGGCTTCAAGCTAGAGGGATATATAAAGCAAGGGTGCATAACCTAGAGTCTATGAACTTTTTAAAATATATTTTCATAACTAAATTAAAATTAGTTTCCTTTTTTATCTTATGTGTCCTTTTCATGCATTTAAAAACGTTATTGTAAGAAGGATTCCATAGGCTGCACTAGACTGCCAAAGGGGTCCGTGACATACGAAAAAGGGTGAGAGCCCTGGTCTAAGAGGTAATTGACCGTGATGAACCCTCATTTTAAACATTGATGAAAGCTTCAACCCTGATAACTTCTGTTTTGCCATTAAGGTCTACCTGTGCCAGACTGGTGAAACTTGATAGTCACAAGAATCACCTATAGTATGCATGAATTTGCTAATTATCTACCTTTATTTGGACACTAAAAAATTGTACCACTAACTGTAACAAGTTAGTCCTTTAATCATCATGCAAATATATTTCAGACAAAGTAATAAATTCTGTCTTGTGGAAGAGGTTACATTTTCAAATTGGGATCCCAATTTTTTTTTTAATTTTCTTCTCAAGTTTGATATTCACTTACCATGAAAACAAAAAAGAATTATTTCTTTAAACTTAGCTTTGAGTAAGAATGAAGCTCAGATAGTTACTGAGTTGTTAAAAGAATTGAAAGTAGACATGTAAAATACTTTGAAATTTCTAGGCTTAAAAAACAACAACAACAACAACAACAAAAAGACAAACAAATACTCCCAACAATTTGGTATTCAAGTTTCAACAAAAATTTCCTAAAGGTGGTTTCCAAAAACATTTTTTTCTTTGGTATACTTCCTGTCTAATAGTCATTGATTGTCAGATTTGGTGGAAAGATTGCATCGCTAACACTTCAACTAACTTAAAATTGATTGAGATTAAGTAAAGGAAATTGCTGGTATTTTTGGTGGTTACTTTGTATTTCAAGACTAGTTTCAAGGAGTCCTGTTTGAATATAACTCTAAATTACATGTTATTCTAGTAAGACACAAGGTTTTTGCAAAAGCACTTTGAAAACTTTAAAGCACTACATAAATGACAGGTATTAATACTACTAAATTTAAAACACTCTTCTGGAGACAATAGAAACTGAAGTTTATTCCACTGTCAGAAACCTAGGTCCATGTAATAGAGTGAGAGGAGGAAACATGCCAGGTACTATGTGCTTTACAAATATTCTCTCTTCTCATCATCTGGCACCCAATTGTGTTTCCTTGAGAGAAGGGGACTTTACTAAAACTGTACAGAAGTTGGGGTAGAATGAACAGAGAAATCATGAAAAGATAAAGGCATGACCTGCCATGTAGCAAGGGCATGCTCTGGCAGAGAGAGAAATAGCCTGTGGAGACCTATGCCAAGAATATGCAAAGAGACAAAGGAATAGTTTGCTTCTGGTCCCGTTAGCAGAAGGATTCTGAATGTCCAGGAAAATAAAAGGATTTTTACTTTTGTTTCTCAAAGAGTAGTCCCCAGATTTAGACAGAAATGTTCAAAAAGTCAACAGGGAAAACCACAGAATAAATTTATTATGATACCTCCATAAGCCTTTCCATGATATCCATCAAGATTTACTGATTTGAAGCTCTGGGCTACTGTGGGAAATACATAAAAGAAATCAAGATCATGCATTAGAAACAGAAGTTAGAAGCAAAGTGAACAAAAAGTTCCTTTTTGATATAAAAGTTAAAGGGCTAAATCATGAAGAAAAGGAAGCTCATCATGACTTTAGCGAAGAAGTCAGTGAACTAGGCCACTTTTGCAAATAGAAGGGTCAGTGACATGCTATTGGATATATAGCCTAGAGCATTATGCACTACTAGGAAAGAAGTATTCTATAATGGAGATTGTTCTTAGAGTCTTCACAAGACTGAATTACCTAAGTGAGTTGATGACCCTGCAAGCTTGAATATTAAAGGGTAACAGAAGATGGAGACCTTTAAAAATGTCATTCTAGTGTTTTCCTTTAGCAAAATAAAATTCCACTGCTTCGGGTGTGGGTGGTTAAGTAGGTGTTTTGCCTAAATGGGAAGTCTTCATTTATCTACTCATGGGAGACTATATGATGCATAGAGGTCAACTGCCTATGGTGGGTTACTGGACTATTCCATTTATATCCTCACTAACCTTATGTGGGGAAAGCACATTGTAGGTGAAGACATTACCTCGGCAGGAGTTAGCCTAGTTGAAGTATGCACCCAGCTGTGCCTCATCATGAATTTGCCCAATAGAACAAACTAAAATGGATTCCCAGCTAAAATAGCTTCCTTACTATTTTCCTATAAAGTCATACCCTTGGAGTTCTCCCAATGACAGATTCATACTGTTAAGATCTCATCTGTAGTATTGCTAGCACTTGGTTCTTCACATGCTATTCTCTTTGATAGGTTTGGGGTTCATCAATTTCATTCTTTTTTCTCTGTGTACACCTGCTGATACCTCACTTGTTGCTGGGGTTGTAAGCATAAGGGAAATTGAGGTTGTGATAAGATGATCACAGCAAACTATCCAATTGAAATTGAATTGCAAAGAAAATTATCTTGAGGTTCAAAAAAGGGGGAAGGGGCAGGTAATTAATAGAAACACCTGGATAAATCCAAACATTCTAGCCTTGCTTGTTTTTTATCTTCCCTTTTTTCCCTCACATTTCAAAGTTTTGTGAAGCTTGCATTATTCAAGAAGTTATGGCTGATGCTATGTTGTTTATTATTTTAAAAGCATGGGAAAGAAGTACCAAACCATTCATCTAGGAAGGGAAAATAAGAAACACTGTCTCCACAATGCCCGTCCTCCTCCACCATGACATTAGAGGATGGATGATGGTGTTTGTCCTTGGCAGAGTACCTCGAGAGCCTGTTAGATTTTTTTTTCCTTCATATTTCAACTGAAGTAATCATTATGATCTTATTCTTTCTTTTGATGTAATAGTAGGTCTAAAACTTTAATGAGTACAGAAGCTACAACTTTAATGAGGACATAAGCTGAAAACATCTTAGACTACATAAAGTTCAGAGTTCATCTTCTTATGATTTCTTAAGCACCTCTGACAAATCTTTAGCATGACTAAGGCAAGTCATATAAAAAGTAACTATGATTCAATTTGGCACTAACTCATGTGGACTGGTAACTGTGAGTAAACGAATTGTAAGATCTGCCAGTATTTTTTTTTTTGTAAAGAAAATGATGAAGGGTCAAGGTTGGCCTTCCCCCAAAATAGGCATTAAAAATGGGCAAAAATTCAAATAGCACTTTTATGTCATCTATCGAACAAATTCATCTTTAAAATTCTCTAGCCATCTCGTACAATAGTACATTTTTCTCTATGTAAAATGTAAGTAGTTAGGAAGTGATACTAAAGTGTGTAATTTTCATATCCATTTCCATATACGGAAAATATTTTTTTTAAATGGAAGTTTTCCCAGTTTTGAAATTGTATCTATAGGCTTTCTAAACATTTTGTATTCATTTCTCAGAATGAAAAGACCAGTATTTCAGGATTCCATGATTTTACTGTTTTGGATAATCTTATAGATACAGATCTCAACCTCTGCATAACTTAGTAAATTATTTTTATGAGTTACAGCAGCTAATAAAAGATCATCACTTCAAGGGCAACATTTTGGTGAAAAACCTCTCTGAAGTCATCTGGAATGGTTTTCAAATGACAGACACACAAACTATCACCAGGATTGTGATCAACAGGTCCTTGAAGATTTCCAGAACCCTGTTACTAAAGGTCAGGCCATAGGGCCACAGTACAGAATCACCACACCACAACAAGAAATCAGAGAGAAGATTTTAATGGAGGATTTTTTGAAAAATAAAAAAAAAGGAATAGTAGTTAAAACAAGGAAATTTGCTCCCTCAAGTATCTTTACATTTTGATTTTCAGCATTTCTGTCTTCCACATAGGTGTTTCTTTCTACTCTGAATCACTGAAAATAAAGATAACAGTTGTTTAGCAGTACTGTGTATGGTAGAGTCAACTTCAACAACCCAAGTATTTTTGCATATATGAAACTCATTCAACTATTTCCAGAGGGTTTTTTTTTTAATTAATAAACTCAGTCTTCCTTTCCCCAATATCTTCCAAAAAAAAAAAAAACTGCTGCTTTGAATATCTAAAAGGGATTCCCTTAGGGAATATCTTGGATTAGATAACCATTGAGGTTTCTTCATAGTCTTAAATTCTATGTTCTATTATCAGGAAAACTAGCCTAGAGCCAACTAGAGCTAGACTTGGAGACAGAAAACCAAAGTTTGAATTCTAACTTCAGTCCTTACAATTTGTGGGACTATGAGCAAGTTGCTTAACCTACCCCACAGGGATGTTATGGGGAAAGCACTTCATAAATTCCAAAGCCAAAACTTCAAAATAATTACTATTTAGGCATTCATAATAATAATTTCCCATGGTTATGTGTAATGTGAACTAAAGAGTCTCTATCCAGTTCAGAGAATGAGTACATTTCTGGGGGTGGTTAACAGAACAAAAAGAAGAGTAGCTGAATCATGACTGATTCCATTCCTGTTACAGATCACTTTTTTTAGTCTTACACACTGTAGTACTGTGAGAAACAGGGCCTCTGTTCCCAGTGGGATAAAAGCAACTTCCCTTCTGTAGTATATAATATTGAGAGGCAAGATTGTTTATGGAACTTCCTATTTACAAAAAAAAAAAAAAGTTGCAACCCTAAAAGGAAATAATTGCAACCTTATATATCAAAGACAAAGGCTATAAATAAGAGCAATTTTATCCTAATGACCAATTTTATAAATAATATCTTTTAGAGAAAGTAAAGAAAAGCATAGCATAACAGATATAGAATAGAATAGGCATTGTATTCTGGGAGATCTGGGTTCAGATCCTGCCTTTGATACATCCAGTTTATATGACCCTAGGCAAACCACTTAGTGTCTCAGGGTCCCAAGGAAGTTTCTAAGTCTAGAAGTTGCATAAAAGTTGCCATTCTACCCTTTGTTTGTTGTTGTTGTTGTTCAGTCATATCCGACTTTTCATGACCCTATTTAGGGCTTTCTTGACAGAGATACTAGAGTGGTTTGTCATTTCCTTCCAGCTCATTTTTACAGATCAGAAAATTGAGGCAAAGTTAAGTGACTTGCCTAAGGTCACATAGCTAGTAAGTGTCTGTGGCTGAATTTGGACTCAGGAAGATAAGTCTTCCTGACTCCAGGCACAGTACTCTATCTACTGCACCACCTAGCTGCCCCACTCTACCTTACATTGGTAGAAATAATTTTCGCCCCTGTGATGATAGGCCTATAGGCCTATACTAGTGAAATCATAGTTTGGTCAGCAACAGCAAAAGGCTGATCTCTATCAGGACCACTTTCTAGCACTTATGTCCTCCACGTACCTCCTAACAGGTAGTGCTGATATAAGCCACGGCTATTCAGGTAAGGAACTGTAACCAGCTCAGTTCTGGCTCCTATTGCTATTCTAATCCTCACCACCTACCCTGTTGATACCCTGTCATTTCTTTTTGCCCTCATCTCAAGATATCACTGGAGGGTAACAACCTCTATTCCTTTTTATTCTTTACTGCTCTATGGCTTTTTTCCCTACTTGCTACAGCAATCCAGTATACAATGCTAACCTTCTTTTCTTCAGGATTTTCTTCCTTTCCTTCTTTGTTCATTCTTTTCCCTACTCCATCTTCACACCCTCCTTACCCCCTGCAGGAGCAAACAAGCACTTCTTCCTGAACCGTGTCAATGATTGTCTTCAAGGATCCAAGCAAATCCTAATTTCTGGGTTGCTCTAAGGCTAAATTCCCCAAATGTTTTTTGTTTGTTTGTTTTCAAAACCACCTCTTTTTGTAATTCTTGGTCAAAATATACTTGTACTGAGCAGATTAAAATTGCTATTCATTCCCAGTGACTTCACATATCCATAACCACTACAAAACTCAGAAACATAGTTGCACAGAGTTGTATGTGTTTTCAAAGGGAAAAAAAACAAACTGATCTTTATCATTATATTTATAGACACATCCAGTGAATGTTATGGTAGCTTCCAATCTTCCATTGTAAGATCAAAACTTTAATGCTACCATCTTACAGGCCTTGTTTCAGTTATTCTTTGTGTATAATGGACTATTTGTTTCAAAGTAGCTTCAGACAAGATTGAATTTCATGTCATCACCTGGAGTTAGTCACAGTATTTCTGAACTAGACACAAAGAAGAAAACTTTACTTTTGTCATTGACATCATATATATATGTATATAGTGTATACTGTGAAATATACTATATGAAGTATATATACTATATATGTATACTGTGAAGTATACTATATGTATATAGTGTATACTGAAGTATAGTGTGAAAAATTAATCTTACAAGAATCTTACCAAGCATTAGGAGATCATAAGTCTATGTTGTTAAGGCAATCTAGGAGTAGAGAATGAATACTAATACTTTTTTGTAGGTCTTGAAGGGACATAAACAACCTTCTGATACAGTGACTTGCTTTTCCAGGAAAATTAGAATCTAAACCACATTTAAATGTCTAAATTTAAATAGCCTATTTCATTTTGGTAGATCCCCTCCCCCATATTCAACTATGTTGCAATCCAGAAACAATTTCTTAGGCTATAATTTGCATCCTAGCAACTGTTGCTTTGTCCCCGTAGAGTTAGAGGACTAGACAACAACTTTATCATATACTTGAAGATAATTATTTCCCATTAGACTTTTCTTTCAGGTTAATCAACCTCAATTTAGTTGACCTTTGCTTAAAGAAGAGGAAGAGAACACACAACTGCAAAAATATCTTGGAATGTTTCTTCAATGGTATCCTTGGGGTACTCTCACCAATCCTCTTCTAACTACCTACTCCCTCAGGTTAGCAGTGAGACTAAAGACGTTCCAGGGAGGTATGTGAAGTCCATAATAGCAGAGACTGGGAAATGTAAAGAAGTCCAGCTACAGAGACATCATGGTGTTTCTTTGTGGTAGTGTCCCAACAGGCCACACTCACCTCTTGAAAATAACACATATTGTCTCATTCCAGTAGTCTGAGAAAACAAAGAGTAAATGTCAGGGGCTGGAAGAGGAGCACAGCAATGCTGAATGTGTAGAATGAAAGGATTGAGGGTAAGAAGAATATTTAAAGCAAGAACACCACAGAAAGTAGAGTGGGGGAATCTTTGTTACAAAATTTCCTTAGAGACAGAGTTGCACATTGTCTGAGAGATATTGAAAGGTCAGAGAATTAATGAACTAAAGAATCTAAGAATCAAAATGTATAATGGGTAAAATCTGTTAAACAGTAGGAAGAAGAAGTCAATTAATGTTTCAGGGGGAAAATCTGAAGTGTGGACAAGAGGGAGAGGGAAACAAGAAGTGGAAGTAATAATAGAAACAATAAATGTAGGGTCACGTAATTTGGAATTGAGAAAGATGTTGGATGGTGTAAGAACAGGGGCAGAAGATTGAGATCAGATTAGCAAAAGCAAAATGAATGATAATGACCAAGTGCTGATTTAAAAGTGAAGAGAAATTAAATAGATAACATACTTGTTTAGGAAAAAAACACATATCAAATAATTATAAGCATAAAATGTATGTATTAAATTACCCAATAAAATATAGAAAATGGAGGCATGTATAAAAATTTCCCAATAATCTGTTTTGCAAAAGAAAAACATTTAAAATATATACAAATAGAGAATGAAAATTAAAGGATGGAACAAAATCTAATATGTTACAGGAAACTCTTGAAAAACCAGGAGATGCAATCATAATTTTAACTAACACATCAATAAAAACTGTGTTTAAAAAAAAGGAAAAAAAGAGTGAGACAAACAGGTATATGCATTTAAGTGCACCATAGCAAAAAATAACATTATCAAATACATATGTTCCAGATGGCATAGGATCCAAGCATGCAAGCAATCAATGAAAATTTCTTAAGAGTCTATTATATTCAAGACACTGTTAGGTGTGGGAGATACAAAGATAAACCTGAAACAGTTCCTGCATTCAAGAAGCTTATATTCCTTCAGGTGCTATCAATCTATCAACATATAAATATATAATTGTATAAGATATTTATATACATGTACATATGAATGCAGGAATATATAGCAGGTAAATGTTGGTAAGAAGGGTACCAGCAACTGGAAAATAGGAAATAAGGTTTAATGTATAAGGTGGAGCTAGAGTCTAATTCTGAAGTAAATAATGATGAAATCATCTAAATTCTTTAAAGATAGACGAACTCAAAATTCTTTGATAGTAACATAATGAATATTGGAGACATTAATATTCCTGTCTCAGAGCTAGATGAATTCAGCAGAAAAAGACAAATATAAAGGAAAATATAGAGCTGAAAAGGTAATTGGATAAATTATTTGTCTGGTCTTTGGCAATTTCTAACATTCTATGGTACTTTTACAAAAATCGATTATAAGTCAGGGCCTAAAGTACTCATAAGCAATTTTTAAAAAGCAGATTTAAAAAAATATGTTGTTTAAAGAAAGTAGTACAATAAAAATAATAATGAATGAAATAAATATGAGCAAAAAGTACAGACCTAAATGGAAACTAAGTAATTATACACTGAATAACAACATGAATAACATCAATAACATCATGGAAACAATATATTACTATGTTAAAGCTAAATATAACAATGAGACAATATACAAAAACTAATTAGATAAAGCTGAAGCAGTCCCCAGAGGGAAAGTTACACCTTTGTAAACTTATATTTCTACCTCCTAGACATTTTGAACCTATTATGCATCTGAACTCAAGGCAAATAATGTGAAAAAGTAGGAAGCTAGGAGTTTAGCATTACCTGAACTTAACCTATATTTCGAATATGTTGTTTTCAAAACAGAAATGGAAATCTGAGGATCAGAGAACATAAAGAGGAAAGCAAGTAGTATGCTAGAGCACTCAACTTAAAGTCAGAAAAACATGAGTTTTAATCCTGCCTCAGACACATACTCACTCTGTGACCCTGGGTAACTCAATGGGCCTCAATTGCCTCAACTGTAAAATGGGATTCATAATTACATCTATCTCACAGGGCTTTTGTGAGGATCAAATGTGATAACATATGTAAAGCCTTTTATAAATTTTAACATGAAGAACTGTTGGTAGGCCAACAGGCCATAGAGTATGGTTCCATTCTTTCTGTGTCCAGGCATAAAGTCTATTCAATACTCAGTTCAATACTGAGGACTATGATCTCTCACGAGAGGGAACTAACTTTTCTTATGCTCATTGGCTCTTTAAATATCCATGTAAAATCTTAGAGACAATTTTATTTATGGCTTGAGTCTACAGTCTCCCCCTAAGAGGGGGTGGGAGAAGGTTATTCAATGTACAAAGTGCATCATATATTGGGCAAGTAATTTATCTACACACATACTTTTTTCACATTGCTTATCTTGTACATATTTTGGTTGGTTAACAGCAAGATAGCTATGTAGTCTGTAATCAAGTGAACAAGCATTTAATAAGCACCTATTATGTATGTGCCAGAGGTACAAAGAAAAGCAAAAACAATCTCATCTCTCAAGAATCTCACAATCTAATGGGAGAGACAACATGCAAACAACTATGTACAAACAAGATATACAGGATAAATTAGAGATAATATAATCTTAGAAGTAAGTCATTTAATATTAAGGGGGATTGGGAAAAGCTTCTTGCAGAAGATTAGGTTTTAGCTGGGACCTGAACAAAGCCAGGGATTCTAGGAAACAGATGAACAATAAGAGAATTTGATGCATGAGGGACAGCAGGCGAAAATGCAGAGTCAGGAAATGAAGTGGTATATGTGTCTGCATGAGGAACGGAAATGATGCGAGAATCACTAGATTTGTAGTATAGTTATTTTGAATATAATTACTCTTACTATGTTTTGATTTGGTTGTTGATGTTCTTGAATCAGCATTTTTGAAGCCGTTGTACATATTTATCTCATGTGTATTTTACTTAGCATCAGTTTATTTGTCTTACTGTGCCTCATTTTCATACTTTCTTACAGCACAATAATATTCCATTACATTTATGTACTACAATTTATTTACATATTCCCTAATCAGTCAACATCTCCTTTATTTATAGTTCTTTGCAATTACAAAAAAAAAATGCTGTTATAAATGTTTTCGTGTATCTTTAACTTCCTTAAAGACTGACACTGGGAACTCTAGGTGTTTTAATTACTTTCTTAGCATAATTCCAAATTGCTTTCCAAAATGGTTGGACCAATCCCACTACTCTATCAATAATTTGTTAATATACCTGTCTTTCTAAAACCCCTCCAATAAGGACAATCCCATCTTTATCAGCTTTGCCAGTTTTCTGGTCATGAGAATAAACTTGTGGTTGAGTTTCTCTTATTGTTAGTGATTTGAAACAACTTTTCATATGGTCGTTAGTAGTCTACAATGGGGGAGACAACATGCAAACAACTATGTACAAACAAGACATACAGGATCAATTAGAGATAATCTGATGACAAGTTTTGTTTGTTCGTTTGTTTGTTTTACCATTTTTCTTCTTATCTTAGTGCTATTACATTGGCTAGTGCAAAAGCTTTTCCATTTCATGCCACTGAAATTATTCAGTTTTTTCTTCTGTGATCTCACCTATCCCCAAATTAAGAATTAGGACAGGAATTCTTAAACAAACAAGGGATACAGGAGATCACAGACAAAAGAGATGATCTTCATTGCATGTTTGTTTTAAGTTTTTTTGCATAAATAAAATCAACGATGACAGAATTAGAAGAGGAAATATAGGATGAGTAAATTATTTACATCAAACATCACCAATGAAAATCTGATATCCAGACATGCAGAGAACTGGCAGAAACATATAAAACTGAGTAATTCTCCAAGTCTCCAATAGGAAGAGAAATTCAAATTAAGCCAACTCTGAGTTTTTACCTTACAGCCTTCAAACTGTAACAAAAAAGAGAAACAGAATTGGAGGAGTTACATGAAGACAAAATAATAAGTGAAGAAACTATTGTTTGGTCCAAGCATCTGAACATTAGTTCAGAATTATTAAAAACATATATATAGCCCCAAGGAGAGAAAGAAAGTAGGATCAAAGAGAGAAATAAGAGCCCTGTATACTTTATAGCAATATATTAATAGCAGCACTCTCAAACTGGTTGCCCAGCAGTCAAGGAACAGATGAAAAAATATCCTTTGAATGTAATAGATTATTACTGTGCATTGAGGAATAACAAATATGAGGAATTCAGAGAAGAATGGAAAAAATGTATATCAACTAGCAAAGTGAAATTAGGAAGCCAAACAACAACAAACAGATAAGCCCAGCATGCACAATGACAATAACATTCTAAATGACAAGATCACTAAAAGGAAATGGAATTCTGGGTAACTTCAAACATTGTGTTGATTCTGTAAAACAGATAATGAAATATTTCTTTGTACAGAGGTTGAGGAGTACTAGTACAAAATATTGTGTACATAGCCAAGTGTCTTGTATGTTTTTCCTTGTTTTTTCTTTTTGTCTTTTTTTTAAGGGAGGGTTTAATCTAAAGGAACAGACAGCTGGTTTTCTCCCAGAAATATCTATGATTTTCTGTGACAAGAAACATAAAGAAAATATTAATAATAACAATGTTAGAGAAAGTTTCAACACAAAGAGAGTTACCGCTAAAATATTGTAGTCATGTCTTTATTTAAGCTTGTAGATCTCTGTGCTAACACTGCCAAAAAAGACTTATGATAGCTCTTTTATTTATTTGTTTTAATCAAAGAGGCACTTGATTGCCTTTAGATAGCTGAAGGATTATCATAAGGAAGTCTCTGTCATCTGTAGAGATTCGATTTAGAACAAATAGGTTTAAATTGCCAAAAGGGATCAAGTTTAGACATGGATGATTAAACTTGAATAGACAAGAATGGAATTCCCATTGTAGAATAACAATACAATATTGTGTCTTAAGTGCCTTGTTTGTCCTCTAAGCATAGAGTAGGTGGATCCTTGAAGCTTTTCCCAGATATTGAACACTATTTCCAATTTGGGATCTGATAGTTTTATAACATATTTTAAGATCCTTCTATAAAAAGTAATATGGAATTGTAAAAAAGTATAGGATCAAATTTCTATACCAGCATTCTATGACTTTATCATTATATACTTTTTAATCTCTTCTTCTGTAAAGGAACAGGCTTTCTTCTTTGGGTTTTCTTAGTTTTGCAAATTCAAATAAAAATTCAGGTTTATTCACTTTGTCTGATGGCAGAAGTCATATTCTATCATATGCAATCAAATTTGAAACAATCCCTGAATCTGCCTTATTAGATGTTCAAACTTTAGTCAATGTGATGGAGATGAAAAAAGATCAAATATGATGTGCAAACACATTGAATGTATTCCAGTTCTACCAACCATTTTTTTTTCTTTTTATAACTTGCTTCTCTTCACTAAGATTGATTTTTGTTGAATCTTAAAGGCAATAGATGGAAAGACCACAAGTCATTGATTGTGATTTTTTTTTATATCTATGCATATGCTCAAACAAATATTGTTCCCTTTGCAAGTATGCATCCCTTAATTAATTAACTGATTGCTCTCTTGGTACAAAATTTCTCCTTCTTTATATACACACACACACACATCCATATACATATATATGTACATATCCATATACATATATATGTACATATCCATACCCATATCCATATACATATTTATGCATAGCTATCAAGTCTCACTATTGGTCACCTCATTTCCTCTTCCCTCTCCCAGTAACTGTAACCTCCTTGAAATAAGAGACTTTGTTTTGTCTCAGTCTAGCCTGTTGCCTACGTAGAGCTCTGCACACAGTGGCTCTTCATAACTGTCTTTTTTTTAAATTGTGTATCAATTCATTTGCTTTTTTCTTCCTTCTTTATGGGTAGCATGGTGCTTTCTTCTTTCCAGTTCTCTCTTTTCTTCCTTAAATTCAAGAATGAAGACCATAGACATCAGAAATTTAAAAGTCTGAGGGATAAGATGTGTTCTCTTTTTTAAAGTCTCTTTCTTTTTTCTCTGCTTTCAGCTCTGTGTGCATTTATAGACCCCATTTTGGTGTATAGATTTAATGGGTCAGATGACTATAAAATGCTTCTTATCTCTTTTAGATAATAAACTCTCAAAGGACAGAGATCTTATCACTTCCTATCATTAGGTCATAAAACATGTGCTTAAGTAATATTTCTATTGCATTTGGTATACTTAGTAAGGGAGTAAGTACAGTTAAATATATTTGTATCAAGATTTTAACACTGTTGTATAATATCAGCATGAAAATCATAGATATGAGATTGTTTATTAATAAAGAGGATTAGACCACTGCTGTGACAATACTTAAGAGTGTCCAATACTACAAAGTACAGGATGAATAATCCTTTTGCATTTGGAGATGAGTTTTGGTTACTTTTACATGAAATAAACCAGATGTATAATATTCTAAAATACTGCTGTTCAGATTGGGAAATTTTTATATTCTTGAAATCTTACATCTCCAATTTAAAATATCTCAAACTGGATTTCCAGGATACATGTCCAAAACAGAGATCATTATCTTTCTTCTTTACTCCCAAATTCTTCCCTCCCTCTCCCCAACCTTTCCTATTTATGTAGAGGGCAATACCATCCTCCCTGTCCCTCAAGCTGACAACCTACAAGTTATCCTCAACTCTTCACTATCTCTCATACCCCAGGTTCTCATTTCCAATCTGTTTGCCAAGGCCAGTCAATTTCATCTTTGCAATATCTCTTGTATGTACCCTCTTCTCTCCTCTCCTCTTACACTGCCACCACTCTGTCTGGATTATGATAATAGTCTGCTGCTGGGTTTGTCTGCCTCAGGTCTCTTCAAGTCTCTCCCCTACTCTGATCCATCCATTCAGCCACCAAAGTGCTTTTCCTGAAGCACAGTTTTGACCATGTTACCCTTTTACTCAATATTGAAAACAATAGCTCCCAATGGCCTCTAGGAACAAATACAAAAGGCTCTGTTTGACATTTAAGGACCTTTATAACCTATCCCCCTTCTGCCTTTCCAGTTTTCTTATACTTTATTCCACTGCATATGCTCTTTGATCGAGTGACACTAGCATTCTGAACAAGATATAAACAAGGCTCCATCTCTTGGTTCTGGGCATTTTCTCTGGTGTCCCCATGCCCAGAACACACTCCCTCATCAATTCCACTTACTGACTTCTCTGGCCTCCTTTAAATCTCAACTACAATCCTATTTTTTTTTCTAAGAAGCTTTTCCTGATCCTATTTAATTCTAGTGCCTTCCTTCCGCTAAATATTTCCTATTTATCCTGTATATAGCTTGTTTTGTATATACTTGCTTTCATCTTGTCTTCCCCATAAGATTATAAACTCTTTGAGGGTCTTTTGCCTTTTTTTTGCATCCCTCATACTTTGCACAGTGCACATTGCAAGTCCTTAATAAATGTTTATTGATTGATGCTCCTATTTTCAATCTAATTTGGAATTTTTCAACCTTTGCCAAATGAACAAGTTGTTGACAAGAATTTATTAAGCACAAGTCATATGCCAGTCATAGCTATGCCAAATAAAGAGTGGGACACTCTTTAAAAGTGGGACACTCTCGAAAGAGAGATAATTGGGTCTGATCTGCTAGTGGCCAGGTACCTAGAAAGTATATTAGCTTTGTGATCTAATGATTTTATGAATCTATGATATTGTTAGCAGTCAGAAGATTTCTCTTCCTCATAATTGCTACTAGCTTCACATTTCAAAAACATATTCACTTCAAATTGTAGGATCATGAGGAAAAGTATTGGAGAGTAGGGGGGAAAAAGAATATATTTCCCCCAAAGGTGTACTAACTACCAAAAAAAAAAACCCTCTATGTCATAAAGATAGGAAACAATCTCAAGTAGGCTGTATATGTCTCATAGCTTTCTGATTAGGTTTTTGATGTCTATATGTAGCCTAGTCTCAATCTCCTTGAATTATCTTTCAACAACATGGATTGAATTGTTCCTTCTAAAGAGCAATTTAAGTTGTGTTTGTGACATCTATATGATGGCTTTCAAGAGTTTTCTTTCAATTTGAGAGTATAATAAAAATAATGTTGAAGGAAAACATTAAGGATAATTTTCTAAAATGATATTGTTTAAGTAACCATAGGTAAGCTCTTATTTATGCTGAAGCAGGGACATGGGGTCATGTTTTTTCTTATTTTCAAGCATAATCAGATTAAATAGCTTTGGAAGATGCAATTATTATGTAGTTGTTAGAGGCATTTCCCTCTCCCCTGTCTGCCTAATAGTTTGGGTCCCCCAGAGAATATTACCCTAAGTTCACAGTACTTTGCTTATCTCTATTCACTATAGCTCATGAGCACCCACTAATTTATTTACCTTTAATAGTTACCCAGAGTACATAATTAGTTCCAAGCAAGGACACTAAATGAAATGCCATAGTAAGAAAAGTAGTAAAAAATTATTTCCTTAATAAACCGTGGGCAGCTCTCATACATATACACATAACATCTTTGGATAGAGAATTCATATAAGAAAAATGTATGGAAAGTTTAATTCAGTTCAGTAAAAATTTAAGTGTCTATTATGTGCCAGGCACTGTGCTAAGTGCTGGGGAAACAAATAAGAAAAAGAAAAAGACTGTCCCTGACCTCATGGAGCTTACAATTTAGTGAGGGAAGACAATATACAAAAGGAAGCTGGAAATGGAGAGAGAAACAAGAGGGAACCTGATGTGAGGCATTATGTTCCTTAGAGTTCAAACCAAACAGAACTACAGATGGAAAGTGGAGAATTAGCTGGAGAATACAGGTCCAGTACTCTATAAAGGAAAGCTTTGGGAAGATTTTAGTACTCCACTTTCCTATTTCAAATGAGGGGAAAGAGGAAGCTAGGGGAGATGTTGTTCCTTCTTCATTTTCAAAGACATCCAGAGATATGACTTACACATCTATTGAATTTAAGGCAGAGTTGCACAATCATTAACCTCACTCTTTCTTCTAGAGTCATTGAAGTGCAGCAGCAGTTCAAAAGTCAAGATGACTGGTGATGACTGGTGATGGCTTAGGATAGCATGGATGACCTTGACATCTTCATTGCCTGATCAGGCTCTAAGCACTTTACAGTGTCTGCTTCAGCCACCTTCATGGCCATGAGAACAATTAGTTCTTATCCACCTATTCCATCAGGGGTAGTCTTCATATACTTGGGTAGACATTCCCCTAACTAAATGATGGGTTTGAGGACTGTTGGTTACCCTCAACCTGGTTTAGCCCATCTGCCAAAATGCTTTTATCAGGTCTGGCAGTTATATATGCTGCAGTTTCTTAGAACCACAGGTGAGAGCTGGGTAACAGGTGGATATAAAAGGTGAGTAAACAGCTCTAAAAAGGACTCAGCAAGCCGTCATACCAGTGGTGCCAATGTGTTCAGTATCCTAAGCTGTATTAAACAGCTTGATAATGAGATTTCAGGTGATCAGTTTAAACTGAGAGGGTTATTTTGTTCCATGGAATTCAATCCAAGCAAAGCTGAAGATGAAAAATGGAGAATAAAAGTTACATACATAACGAACATATGTGGCCAGGGCACGTGGGTGAAAGATCATATATCAAATGGTAGAAAGTTGCTGATGTCTATTACAGGAATCTCACAAGGCACGTTTCCTTATTGATCTATATAAGATACATAGTCCTTGCTGGACACTGGTCTACTGGTCAAGTGACAGAGGAGCTTCTCTTGTTTTCAGATTTTGGCTCTATTTACATAGTTGACTATAATCTCATCTCTTCCAGGTGAAAAAAAGTAAGCTATATCATGCTCTTTTAGCTCAAAAACTATTTTTAAAAAAAATTCTCTTTCATAAAAGCCTTATATATAGAACCTATAAAAGTTCTTTTCAAAAACAAACAAAATTAAAAAAAAATACATTTATTTTCCTTAAACAAAGTGGCCTATTTTTTCCCATTATTGACCAGAAGACTTGTCTGGTCTTTT
This sequence comes from Vombatus ursinus, assembly GCF_900497805.2. Classification (NCBI taxonomy): domain Eukaryota; kingdom Metazoa; phylum Chordata; class Mammalia; order Diprotodontia; family Vombatidae; genus Vombatus; species Vombatus ursinus. The sequence continues at coordinate 1,478,015 of NW_020954650.1, forward strand.
CCAGTAAATTTTTACAGGAAATTCTTTGCCACTAGACACCAAACTGATAAGGACTTAAAACAATCTTTCCAGGTAACCAATGCCCTCAACTTAAAGTTTTCTTTTGACTAAACTTCCTGGGCTTTTGGCTTGGGTCACAGTAGGTAACAAAATTTGAGTTTATGATGAAAATTCCTTATTCCTTCAAATGTCTGTTAGGTGGATTCCAATTGGTTATCATTCATGTAAAGGCTGAGTATCAATAGTTGTGGGGTTCAGGTTTCCAGAGGGCTTTTTTTTTCAATTCTAAACCTCTTAGGTTCCCTAATGTAAATGACTGGATATAGAAAACTGCACAGACAGAGATAAGGCTACAGGGCACAGCCATTTTATCTTCTAAATGTCTAACTATTGCATATATAGCAAGTCAAAGTCTAAATGGACTTCGAGCTCACAATTACACTTAAATGAGTCAAACTTTAATAAAAAGTGTTATTTGTTTAAAATGATGAGGGGGAATTGTATTAAAATTAATTTTCTGAAAGTTATGTTATTCATAATACACATACATATGTGGTTTTAATATAAACTTAACCTTGATAATCCAGATGCAAAATATTTGAGTGGACCATTTCAATTCTTTTTTGTTTCTTTACTTCATGATATCAAATATAGCTTGAATTTTCCACATCAAAGTAAATAACATAAAATTTCTTCTTCAAGAAATCCTCCAGTTCTTCAGTGACACAATTAGACATTCACATTCAGATCTGATGAAAAGTGAACAGAAATCAGCTATCACCAGCACCAGTTTGTCATGAACTTTCTATTTAGTGCTGTCTGATTAGTGATAAAATCGCTTCACACTATTAGTTGCTTAGGATTTAATGATCATTAGTGAGTTTAAAATGAAAAAGACAAAAGGAAGCTTTCTTTTCACTTCAAGGATGTCTTTTCTTTTTCAGGGAAGGGTCATATAATGGTTTTAGAGAGATCTGATCCTGATGAGTATAGTCTCATCCATTCATATATTCTGTTGGAAAAACTCAATATTCGAACTATTAATTTGACTTTGAGAGGGATTGTAGTGTGGTGGGATTGTGGGAATTTTTTGGAACTAGTCAAACTGTTGTTAACTAGATCCCATAAATAGAATCTGGAGGACTCAACAAAGTCCTTCAAAAGAAAGAAAGTATAGGGGAACATTTACAAAAAGATTAAATGATTCAGTTGCCTCATGGAAATATTTTGAAAATGCATATGCTTAAATTATTTTGAGTACCTCAAAGTAAGTTTAGTGTTTTTACAGAATTATAGTGTATGAGAGTTAAACGGGACCCCAGAAACTAATACAAACTACACCGGAAAGGGTTGGGGAAAAAAAAATCTTTCTGAGCAGTGCTAATGTCAAAAGCAACTTATTTATAACCAGCAACAAATGTTGGAGAGGACAATGAAAACTTTTTTTTCTACTTTCATTGTCAACTAGATTATTAATAAAATTTGGTTATTAGTTGGTGGTAAATAGACAGCCATGTAACAAAAGTGTGATTGAGATGCTATAAGAACGTAGGAATTGAATAATTTTTGCTTTTTCCATGTGTTCTAGTCTCAGAGTATTAGTGTGCACTAGGCCAATCTGAGTGATTTGGTTCTATATTTACAATGTGGGGGTGGATCTGGCAATTTCTTTAGGGAGGCATCTCAAAGCCTGGACCCACTTTTCAGGAAGCCAATGTTAAATTCTAGCTGAAAACCCTGGAGCTATTCCAAATCCACTTTCTTTCTTTTTTCTATATTTTTTTCTCCTTCACTTTATTTTATTATATTTTATTATTTTTAGTTTTCAACATTTACTTCCACAAGATTTTGAGTTCCAAATTTTCACCCCATCTTGCCCCTTGCCCCATCCCAAGATGGCATGCATTCTGAATACCCCTTCCCCTAGTCTGCTTTCCCTGCTGTCTCTTCCCCACCCTTCCCCTTCTATTTTCCTGTAGGGCAGGATAGATTTCTGTACCCCATTTCCTGTATTTCTTATCTCCCAGTTGCATGTGAAAACATTGTTTTTTAAACGTGTTTTTTTAAACTTTGGGTTCCAAATTTTCTCCCTTCCTCCCTCCTCACCCACCCTCATTGAAAAGGCAAGCAACTCAATATAGGCTATACTTGTGCAGTTATGCAAAACACTTCCATAGTAGACATGCTGTGAAAAGCTAACTCTATTTCCCTTAATGCTATCCTGCCCCCCGATTTATTCTATTCTTTCTTTTGACCCTGTCCCTGTCTATCTATCTATCTATCTATCTATCTATCTATCTATCTATCTATCTATCTATCTATC